>NC_138877.1:65438059-65893059 GCF_965194805.1 Balaenoptera borealis
TTCCAGAGTGGCTGGCAAGCAGAAATTGTATCAGTTGGCTTTCACCAGATTATGCTGAAGAAAGAAACAACCCCCAAATATCATATTCATGATCGAAAGGTCTACTGTTTATGTTTCATATGAGCTGTATGTTTGTTGAGGTTTTGCTCCATGTGGTCTCCTTACAGGACCCACGTCTCTGGCTGGGACATGCTTTTCTTTTGCCAGAATAGCCAAGTCATACATTGGCTCTTGAAATCTCTGCTGGGAAGCACATCACTTTTACTCACATTCAATTAGCCGAAGCAAATCACATTATACAACCCAATGAGAATAGGGCAGGGAAGTATACTGCACTCAAAGAAGGTCACAAAGTCACAGGGCTACAGACAGGAATGTGAATCCTTTTATAGGAAAGCAAATAATGGGAACAATAATCCAATTTACTATAGAACTATAAGGTTAACCAGGGATGGGAAGAACTACTTGGGATCTACAAAGAAGAATAAAATTTTAAATTTTGCATATGAGCAGCTTGATATGGCAACTCATCCATCATAGCACTAAGGCAAAGAGAAGGGACACAGTTGTTTGCTGGATAACTTCTATCATCCAGACCAATCTATGGCTATACTTTAATTATGCAAGAATGAGATTGCTCAAAATATTTCAGCATGTCTAGGTTGATGTATTTTCTGTCTTTTGGGGGGAAGTGTTTGCATTTCTTCCTAGCTTTCCAAGAAAGAGCCTTTATAACAAATTCAGTGTTTTTTAGCTGACCTAACTGGGTAAAAATTTTGCCCACACTCAAGCTAAGATATATGGTCATATCAGGCTGCCCTTTGAGCTCAATTATAGAGATGACAGTAACAGATCCAATAGACCACCAGGGGAAGAAGTGATAAAAAACAAAGCAAAACAAATCAGAACACCCTGAAGAAGGCCAAGGATAGCCTGGACGAGTTAAGATTACCTGAATTTTTGGTAGGACATGGAACAACCAGTCCAAGAAGGCATTCTGTGTCGCTGTTCTGAAAGGATCTAGTAATTAAGTGTGTCCCAATGTGTTAAAATATCCTTTTAAGTTCATTAAGAAAATGAAAATGTCCCTCTTTTATGGAAGATCAAGTACAAAAAAAATTGCTGTAAGTGATTTGCAAACCCAAATTGAGGGACGTTCTGCAAAATAGCTGGCCTGTACTCGTAAAAAGGGACAAGGTCAAAAAAGACAAGGAAAGACTGAGGTATTGTTCCAAATTAAGGGAATTTAAAAGATATGACAACTGAATATAATTCATGATCTAGGATTTTCCTTTTCTATTAAGGATATTATTAGGGCAAATGGCAAAATTTTAATAGAATCTGATACCAAAAGTATTGAATATTGTATCAGTATTATTTTCCCAGTTTTGATAGCTGTACTGTGTTATGTAAGAAAATGTTTTCATTTTTAGGAAATACCCACTGAAGTATTTAGGGAAACAGGGCATCATGCCTGCAACTTCCAAATAGATCAGGAGAGAGAGAGACAGAAAGACAGAGAGACAGAGAATGAGGAGAACGATGAAGCAAATATACCAGTTGGGGACCCTGGGTGAAGCGTCTATGAGGATATTTTGTACCAGCTTTGTAACTTTTTAAAAAATAGAATATAAATTTGTCTTATTTAAAGGAAATCCAGAGAGAGGCAGTGTGGGTCTGTTTTGGTGGGCCCACAAAGTCATCAAGCACCAGTTTCTTCCCGCTCAACTACCTCCTTGTTGTGGAAGTTGGGTGCTGCAGTTCCTAGAACCAGGTCTCATTAAATGAATTTAAAATAATTCTAGAGGCTGTGGAGGAAGGGGAAAATATCCTTGTAACATTTAAGTGTAAATGTATGTTAAAATAAAAAGTTAGAAAAAAACAAATATATTTAAAAACATTTCTTTTTAAATGAAATTTCGATCCTCTTACTGGGGCCCTGACAGTGATGAATCCACCCAGATCTGGTAGAGGGTTTGAAATTTAGGATTGTGACAAAGGGGGTGGGAAAAGATTTAATTATAAGTGCAACCCCCATGAGACTATTTTTCTTGGAGGCAAATATATTGATACATGAATCCAGAAAAAAACTTCTTCAGAAATGACTAATAGGAACAATATTCTAGTGTTCTTGCCTATCTAAAACTGCTGATCTGTGGCCTTTACTCTTAAGTAAGTTTTGCTCAATTGTCTTATGGCATTGAACGTTTAGAAATGACTGACCCATTCCAAATGTTTATTAAAATAAGGATTGGCAGAAAAAGAATTGATGTGAAGGACAGGCAAAAATATGCAATTAATATACACATTTCAGAGTTCCCATGGTAGAAAATGAAAATAAGGGAAAAGAACAAATGAATCGGCATATAAGAAAATTTTCCAAGAATAAAGGAGGACTTGAAACTGTATATTAAAAGAATGCTCCTGGTATCAGAAAAAATTGCACATAGTATACAATGTGTTTGCATTTTAAAAATCATTAAATCGATATGAATGAATTTATCACAGCTTTTTTTTAATCCACTGTCCTTTTGATGGAGGAGGTATTTTCAATTTGTGGCTATTATAAATAAAGTTGCAATGAACATTATTGTACAAGGCTTTTTGTGGACATATGTTTTCATTTCTCTAAGATCAATACCAAGGAGTAGAATTGCTAGGTCATCGAGTAGATACAGGTTTAGCTTTTTAACACATTACCAAACAGTTTTCCAAAGTGGTTGTACCATTTCATAGTCCCACCAGCAATGTATGAGAGTTTCAGTTGTTCCAAATGCTTGCAACACTCGGTATTGTCAATCGTTTTTCATTGTAAGCCCTTCTGGTGGGTGTGTAGTGGGATCTCATTATAGTTTTAATCTGCATTTCCCTGATGACCAGTCGTGTTGAGTATCTTTTCTTGTGCTTATTGGCTATTTGATTCTGTTGTTTTTGATTACAGTTGACCTTTGAACAATGACGGGAATTAATCTGAGTACAATTTACAGTTGGCCTTGCATTTGCACAGTTCCTCCACTTCTGCAGATTCAACCGACCACGGGTCAAGTAGTACTGTAGTATTTATTATTGAAAAATACCCACGTATAAGAGGACCCAGGCAGTTTAAACTCATGTTGTTCAAGGGTCAACTGTACTTACTTTTGAATAAGGTGATATTTTTCTAAAACTGCTTTTGTAGAAAGTTTGTACAGAGGAGGAGATTGGGCTGTGTTCCATTTTAGTCATAATTTTTCTTATGATCCAGGTTTTTGTATAAATTAATCTCGCTTTTATTTCTTCTCTGAAAATGGAGACAGGTAGCCACAAAGCTGTTCATCATGTCAAGTTTCTCTCTTCTTCTGCCATGGGGTAAATGGCTTCCTGGAGATGATAATTGATAAATAAGTGAATCATCTTTCAGACCCATACTTTTTGCTTCTTGGAACCAAAGTGTGTCCTAAGTAGATTCTGTCCCTAATCAGTGCATCGCATTCTTCTTGTTGCAAATAAGATATTTGGGTTTTTCACTACAGAGCATGCCTCTAACTTTTTGAGACAGGCTGGGATCTGGGACCTGGGAACCTTTACTGGAATGCTTGCACCTGGACAAACGTCTCATTGAGCGACAGAATACAAAGAAACTCTAAGGGACTAAAAATAACTACACGCATGGTACAGTTGGGGTAAAGTATGAACAGTAAGATACAAAAAGGCCAAAACCCAACTGCCACTTGTGAGGTGCCAGGAGCAAAAGCAGGGTACCACGCATGACCCCTGCACACAGCGCCACCAAGGGGGTGGGCCAATCACCTAAGCTACCCATCCCTCGACCCAACCCACTGATCTACCTTCACCCTCACCCTATCTGCCCCTCCTCCACTCCTCTTGGGGAGTGAGCAGGGGCACCTGTTACTTGCTTTCACTCTCTCATGCTGCAGCACAAGTCCCAATAAAGCCTTGCCTGAATTCCTAGCCTGGCCTTTTATCAATTTTTATTGATTAAAGAGTCCAAGAACCCAGGTTGTTAACACTTGGAGAAGTATCTTGCTGTCTTTTTTTGAGATGAGCATTAGCAGGCATCCTCTCTCTGATTCCTCTCCTGTTTGGCATCTCTCCCACTTACTTTGGGAACTGGAGTTTCAACAGTCTCCCACATTTTGTTGAGGTTGTAACTTGCTTTTCTGTTTCTTATTTGTTGTTGTGGCTTTGGGTGATTTCCAAGAGGGAAAGAAGGAGATACTGATCTGACACTACCATCCTCAAAATAGAAGTTTTGATAAATGCCAATTACCAAGTTAAAGCAGTTTGCTTCCTTTTTTTTTTTTTTTTTGCTGAGATTTTTCCTTTTAAACCGGAATGAGTGCTATATTTTATCTAAGAATTGAATCTGTTCAAATGATTTTTCATCCACCTGTTAATTTGATGTATTTCATTAAAAGATGTTTCAGTGTTCATCTATCTTTGTATCTCTGGATAACTTCTTCTTGATTCTCTTTTTTTTTAAGTGATGAATTGGATTTGGAAATATTCCATTTAAGATTGCTTTATCTACCCTCGTAATTCACGTCATGGTTTTCTTTTCTTTCCAGTTTTAGCATCAAGCCTTTTAAATTGAGTTGGAGAGATTTTAATTAAAAAAAAAACTCTGAAATATTTTGTATAAGATAGGGATTACAAATCTGTGAGGGCCAGGTAGCTGTTTTTAGGTTGGGATACACAATTACTAATTTATTTTCTTAACTAGCTCTTAGCTTATTCAAGCATCCTGTTTTTCTTTTCATCTCTATTTTCGAATATATTGGCGCAAAGACACTCAATGTTTTATTTTACAAATTAAAACATCTCTACCATATTTGTAGTTGTGTGCCCCCTTTTAAATGCTAATATACATCTTTTCTCTTTTTTTAAGCTTGCTCTATTTTTGTCCATTTTTAAACGTCTTTCAATATCTAGCTTTTTGGTTTGGATCCTTCATACTTCTTCACCACTCCCATCACAGAAATTTCTGCTCATTTTTTCATTAGTTCTTTCTTTCTGTTTCTTAATTATTGTTCTGTAGTGTTTCTAGCATCCTGAGCTAGGTACAACTTCTCATTTTTCCTTTTTTTTTTTTTTTTGGTTTTTCACTGAAAGCATTTAAGGCTCTGAATTTTCCTCTAAATATTGGGCTGGCCAAAAAGTTCGTTCGGGTTTTTCCATAACATCGCCTGAAAACCTGAACGAACTTTTTGGCCAACCCAATATTTGCTTTAGCAGCATTCCACAAATTATGATAATGTAGCATTTTCATTATCATGTAGTTCTTCGTAATGATTTTTTTTTACCATGAGTAGTTTAGGGATGCATTTTTTGTTTCCAGGACTTGGAAAAATCTGTTTATTGTTGACTTTCAATTTAATTGCATTATGGTCAGAGAACTTAAAACGTATAGTAATGATCCTTAGGAATTTGTAAAACTTCCTCTGTGGGACGAGTATTTGGTAGATTTTTGAAAATGTTTCATGAGTCCTTGTAAAAAAATTTCCTATTTACTAGACAGATCATCATCTCTCTTTATATATAGAGCTGTTAGATACAGAGTTAGATAAAGCTTGTTAAATTTTTGCTCAGATTTTCTAATATTTTCTAAGGGTTTCCAGTCCTTACTAAGGTTTGGGTGTGTGCTTGCTCTAAGAGTTTCTGATACTGATATGTTTTTAAAGGTCTTCTAATATTAATTCTCTCACTTTGTGTTCTAGAGCTTATTCCATCTATTAGGCTGTGAGTGTGTGTGTGTGTGTGTGTGTGTGTGTGTGTATACGTATGGTGTATTAAGCTTTTTTTAAATTTTAGGGACCACTTTTAATTTCAAAGATTATTTATTAATTATTGTTGTGGGTTAAATCGTGCTCATCACTCCAAAATTCATGTCCACGTAGATCTCACACTGTGCCCTATTTGGAAAGAGGGTCTTTGCAGATGTGATTTGTCAAGAAGAAAAGGAGAGGACACACAGAAGAATGCCATGCAAAGATGGAGGCAGAGAGTAGAATGATGCAGCTACAAGCTAAGGAACACCAGGGAGTGCTGGGAGCCATGAGAAATGAGGAAAAAGCAAGGAAGGATTCTTTTCTAGAGCTTCAGAGAGAGTGTGGCCCTGTCAACACCTTGATTTTGGTCTTCTAGTTTCCAGAGCTATCAGAGAATAAATTTCTGTTGTTTTTAAGTGAAGCCACGGGTGAAATCCATTACACCTGTAACCTGCCTTCGTTGATCAAGGCCATCTTAATTGTTGCTACAAAAACCTTGCATGTCCTCCAAGCAGCATGTAGCCTAAACAAGGTGTTTGCCTGAGTTGTTTTTCAGGAAGTTGGAGTCAGCTGTGTCTAGTTCTAGCTCGAGCCGGTTAAGACTGGTTAGGACCACCCACCCTCCAGCAGGGCATGCACCAGTGTCCGCTAGGAGAAATTTTAAAAAATAATTTATTTATTTATTTATTTTTGGCTGCATTGGGTCTTTGTTGCTGCACGCGGGCTTTCTCTAGTTGTGGCGAGCAGGAGCTGCTTTTCGTTGCAGTGCGCGGGCTTCTCATTGCGGTGGCTTGCTCTTGTTGCAGAGCACGAGCTCTAGGCGCTCAGGCTTCAATAGTTGTGGCACGTGGGCTCAGTAGCTGTGGCTTGGGGGCTCTAGAGCGCAGGCTCAGTAGTTGTGGCGCACGGGCTTAGTTGCTCTGCGGCATGTGGGATCTTCCCGGACCAGGGCTTGAACCCGTGTTCCCTGCATTGGCAGGCAGATTCTTAACCACTGCGCCACCAGGAAAGTCCCTGCTAGGTGAAATTTTGACGTCAGAGGGCCTAAAACTCCACCCTTGGAACATGCACATGCCGCCATTTTCTGAAAATGCGTCCCAGTGAAGAAGCCTGTAGCTTAGTTACACCTGTGCAAAATGATGATTACCTTACCTTTTCCTTATTTCCAATCACCTTTCCCTACGATCCCCGTGCCTCCGACCACTCTACTTCTTTATCCCCAAAATACCTCAGCCCCTTGCCTTTGCGGAGGCAGGTCTGAGACTTGTTCTCTCTCTCCTCGCTTGGCTGCCTGCGAACAAATGCATTATTTGTGGCAAACCTAGTAGTGTCAGCGTTTTGGCTTGCTGTGAGTGGGCAAACCAACCTGGTTCATAATAAAACCACCCAATTTGTGGTAATTTATTATGGCAGCCCTAGGCAATTAATACAATTACTTTTTACAACCACCTGTTCTTGTTTCATTTATGCCATTTTTATTCCATTCTTTTTGTTTATTAATTTATTTTTTGGCTACATTTGGTCTTCGTTGCTGAGCGCAGGCTTTCTCTAGCTGCAGCAAGCGGGGACTACTCTTCATTGCAGTGCGCAGGCTTCTCATTGAGGTGGCTTCTTTTGTTTGCAGAGCACGGGCTCTAGGCGTGCAGGCTTCAGTAGCTGTGGCACGAGGCTTCAGTAATTGTGGCGCGTGGGCTTAGTTGCTCTGAGGCATGTGGGATCTTCCCAGACCAGGGATCGAACCTGTGTCCCCTGCATTGGCAGGCGGATTCTTAATCACTGCGCCACCAGGGAAGTCCTCCATTCTTTCTTGAAGTATAGATGTGATTTCTTTATGTTATGTCTGTAAGCCTCCTTAGTCTATTCAATTAACTTCCTCTTAAGTGAGTTCAGTTTCAGTTGATTTGTTGCCTGTCTTTTTTAGCATTAGAGTTCTTGATATGTTTTGCAGTTTTATTTTGCAGTTCCATTTGGAGTGGAAAAGTCAGTTTTTGTTTATTTGCTTCCTTGTGTGTCCATTTTTCTTTCTGTATGCTTACTCTTTCCTGTCCTATGCTGGCAGTTCCAGACTGAAATTGCAGAGCCAGCCAGGAGCAGCTTGATTCCCCATTCGTAGGTTTCTACAATTCCATGTAAACAAGCAGCTGTAACAGAGCTGCTGCTGGTGGTGTCAAGCACCCAGGAGAACAAGGAGACTGTCTCTGGGTTACTTTTGGTCCCTTCCTAGATCAAAAACAGTGGCTAGCATTCCCCTGGCTTCTGCTTACACATGATTTTGTGGTGTTTCTTGCCGTTTCTAGTCCATGGAAATACTTATCTTGGCTTAGGCTCCAGCAAGGTTCTTTTGTTTGCTTGTTTTCTCATTTTAGTTTCCATATAATTGCTATGAATTTGTAAACAGAGGTTTAACAAGTGAACATTTGCATCTGATTGCCAGTTGGTCTTTGCAGAGACTAAATAGCTATCAAAAATATTTTGGCTATACTTTGGTATTGCAGTTAAGCAGTAATTAACTGAATGAAGGTAACCTGATTACTCACTTGGTCCTACTCCGATCTATCCCATTTATTACCACCAAAATACATGCCAAATTTGTTTGCTTCTCTCCATCTCCAGCTCTTGTTACCATAGTTCAAGCTACCGTCATCTTTCACCTGGCCTACAACAATAGCCTCCTAACTGGCTCACGGCTTATCCCTCTAAGATCTTTTTGTTCATACAGGAGCTGGCATGATTGCTCTTAGATCTAAATCTAATAATGTCAGCCCTTTGTTTAAAACCCTCCAGTGACTTCCTATTTTCAATGGAATAAGATAAGAAACTCCCTTAACACCCTAAATGGCACTATATGATCTGGTTCCTGCCTACCTCCTGACCTCATGTCATACTACTGTCCCCTAAGTTTATTACATTTCAACATTCTATTCCTAAAACACCATAAGATTGTTTCCATTTCAAAGCCTTTGCCCTTGCTATTTCCTCTGTCAGGCTCCTAAAGTGACTTACTCGTTTTCATAAATTAGGCCTCCTTCCTGCCTTCCCCCCTTCTTACACCCCGACATCTATCAGGAGTCCTATTGGCTCTTCCTCCAAAATATATTCCAAATCCTACCACTTCCTTCCACCTTTGCCGTTACCGCCCTGGTCCGTGTAACCTTGTTAGTCTTGCTCATGTAATGGGTATATTAGGACTCATTGATGATCTGGGTGCCCCAACAAACTTCGACATCCCTTTCAAGTTACGTGGAGTCATGGCACTAGCTGTAGCCAATGGAGATGTAAATAACATGCCACACCTGGATTGAAGTTCTTTCTTTCCATCCCTAGGCAAACACAAGACCTAGTATGCTGTGGCAAGTTACAACAGCTTGGATACATTGTTCACTGCTTGTAGAAAGCTGTACAGGACCTGCGCTGGACTTTGTGTGCTTTAACTGTTACCCAGAAAGTTTGGTATGTTGTATTTTCATTCTTATTGGAGTCAAAATATTTTCTAGTTTCCCTTGGGACTTCCTTTTTGACCCGTGGAGTACTTAAAAGTGTGTCGTTTCCAAGTATTTGGAGATTTTCCTACTACTTTTCTGTTAATTGATTTCTAGGTTAATTGTATCGTGGATCAGAGAACATACCTTATGTAGTTTAAATTCTTCTAATTCTTTTATAATTTCAATTCTTTTAAATTGGTTAAGGTTTGTTTTATGACCTATCTTGGTGAATGTTTCATGTGCACTTAAAGTGTATTGGGTGAGGTGTTCTATAAATGTCAATTAAATTTAGTTGCCTGATGATCAGTCTGTGTACTGATTTTTCCTTTCTGATTTTGTCTACTCTTTCTATGTATTACTGAGAGTATTGACCTCTCCAACTAAAATTGTGAATGTCTCTCCTTTCAGTTCTGCTAGTTTTTGCTTATATCTTTTGAAGCTCTGTTGTTAGGAGTATTACATGTAGAATTGTTATGTCTTCTTGGTGAATCGATCCCTTCATCACTTTTTTTTAAAAAATTGGAGTATAGTTGCTTTACAATGCTGTGTTAGTTTCTGCTGTACAGCAAAGTGAATCAGCTATATGTATTCATATATCCCCTCTTTTTTGGATTTCCTTCCCATTTAGGTCACCACAGAGCGCTGAGTGGAGTTCCCTGTGCTATACAGCAGGCTCTCATTAGTCATCTATTTTCCTTTCATCATTTTGTAATGTCCCTTTTTATCCCTGATAATTTTCCTTTCTTTGCTTTGAATTCTACGTTGTCTGATACTAATGTAATCAGTCACTCCAGCTTTCTTTCTTTTTCTAGATGTGTTTTTCTGCAGCTGTGCTGAGATCTGAAAAAAAGTTTTAAATTGTGGTAAAAAATTTACCATCTTAACCATTTTTTAAGTGTGTAGTTCAGTAGTGTCAAGTATATTCACATTGTTGTGCAACAGATCTCTAGAACTTTTTCATCATGTAAAACTGAAACTCTATACCTCTTGGACAACTCTCCACTTCTTCCTCCCCTATGCCCTTGGCAACCGCTATTCTACCTTCCGTTTCTAGAGGTTTGACTATTTTAGGTACCTACTCCAGCTTTCTTTTGATTACTGTCTGCATGATAAATGTTTTTCCATTCCTTTACTTAAAAAAATTTTTTTTAAGAAGCGAATGTAATTTTTAAAATTCATTTATTTATTTATTTTTGGCTGCGTTGGGTCTTCGTTGCTGCACGCAGGCTTTTTCTAGTTGTGGCGAGCGGGGGCTGCTTTCGTTGCAGTGCGCGGGCTTCTCTTGTTGCGGAGCATGGGCTCTGGGCGTGCGGGCTTAAGTAGCTGTGGCTCGCGGGCTCTAGAGCACAGGCTCAGTAGTTGTGGCGCACGGGCTTAGTTGCTCTGCGGCATGTGGGATCTTCCCAGACCAGGATTCACACCTGTGTCCCCTGCATTGGCAGGTGGATTCTTAACCACTGTGCCACCAGAGATGTCCTTAAAAATTTTTTTTAAAGTGATAATTCACGTGAGATAAAATTCACCCATTGAAAGTCTGTAACTCAGTGGCTTTTGGTATATTCACAGATATGTGCAAACTTCACCACTACCTAATTTTAGAATTTCATCATCCCAAGAAGAAACCCTATACCCATTAGTATTCATCCTTACTCCAAGCCCTAGGCTACCACTAATTTTTCTGCCTGTATGGAATTACCTATCCTGGGCATTTCACATACATGGAAGCATACAATTTGTGGCCTTTTGTGACCAGCTTCCTTCACTTAGCATAATCTTTTTCAAGGTTAATCCAGGTTGTAGCATGCATCAATACTTCATTCCTTTTTTATAGCCAAATAATATTTTATGATTTTTAGCACAGTTTGCCTATTCTCTTGTTGATGGACACCCGGACTGTTTCCACGTTTTGACTGTTATGAACATATAATAGCTAGGAATGTTTGTATACAACGTTTTGTGTGAACATGTTTTCATTTCCCTAAACTATATACCTAGGAGTGGAATTGCTGGGTCACATGGTAACTCTGTGTTTAACATTTTGATGTCTAACTCTTTTCTAAAAGTGGCTGTACCATTTTACATTCCCTATAGCAATATGTGGGTGTTCCCATTTTTCCATACTCTCACCAACTCTTGCTAATGCTCATCTTTATTACAGCCATCCTAGTGGGTGTGAAGTTGTCATGTTGATTTGCATTTCCCTAGTGGCTAACCATGTACTTATTGGTCATTTTTATATCTTCTTTGGAAAAAATGCCTATTCAGATCCTTTGCCCATTTTTAAAATTGGGTTGTCTTTTTATTCCTGAGTTCTAAGAGTTCTTTATATATTCTGGATAAAGTCCCTTACCAAATATGATTTGCAATTTATCTCCAATTCTGTGCATTGTCTTCATTTTCTTGATGGTGTCCTTTGAAGCACAAAATTTCTAAATTTTCATGGAATTCACTATCTAATTTTTCCTCTGTGCTTGTGCTTTTGGTGTTGTATTTAAGAAGGTTTTATTCAACCCAAGATTATGAAGATTTACTCCTGTTTTCTTGTAAGAGTTTTACAGCTTTAGATTTTACATTCAGGTGTATGATCCAATTTGAGTTATTCTTTGTATATGGTCTAAGGAAAGGGTCCAATTTAAATCTTTTGCATGTAGATATCCAGTTGTCCCAACACCATTTGTTGGAGTGACTACATTTTTTCCATTAAACTGTCTTGGCATACTTGTTGAAATTAATTGACCACAGTGTGAAGTATTACCTTTGTTGTAGACCGTTTATAGTTGATTCATGTTATTTTTTTTATTATCCATTTTGACACTCTTTTAATTACTGTGTTTATAACATTTACATTTCATGCAATTATTTATATATTTGGATTTAGATGTAAGAATCTGGAAAATAAGGACTAAGCCCTTATGATTTATGTTATTGAAATTTCATAAGAAATCTTTTTCAAGACTGGTTATTATAATTTCATTTAGTTAACTTAGAAATTTAAAAGGTTTCAGTTTTGAAGAGTTTACCCATTGTATATAAAATATAATATTGTAGTAAAATCTCGAGAAAACAGGAACTTCCCTGGTGGTCCAGTGGTTGACTCCACACTCCCAATGCAGGGGGCCCAGTTTCGATCCCTGGTCAGGGAACTAGATCCCGCATGCTGCAACTAAGAGCCCACATGCCGCAACTGAAAAAGATCCCGTATGCTGCAACTAAGACCTGGTGCAGCCAAATAAATAAATAAATAAATATTTAAAAATAAAATAAAATCTGGAGAAGACATAGAGCTGTCTCTTTAATTTTTTTTTTTTTTAATGCATCATACCTGATAACCTAGTTCAATACTTTCTGGTTGGCATTTTTAAAAAAATTTTTATTCATTTATTTATTTTTTGACTGCATTGGGTCTTCGTTGCTGCGCATGGGCTTTCTCTAGTTGTGGCGAGCAGGGACTACTCTTCATTGCGGTGCGCGGGCTTCTCATTGCGGTGGCTTCTCTTGTTGCGGAGTACAGGCTCTAGCTGCGCAGCCTTCAGTAGCTGTGGCGCATGGGCTCAGTAGTTGTGGCTCGTGGGCTCTAGAGCGCAGGCTCAGTAGTTGTGGTGTGTGGGCTCAGTAGTTGTGGCTCATGGGCTTAGTTGCTCTGCGGCATGTGGGATCTTCATGGACCAGGGCTCGAACCCGTGTCCCCTGCGTTGGCAGGTAGATTCTTAACACCGCGACACCAAGGAAGTCCCTGTCTCTTTTTTTATTGAGGTATAATTTGACATATAGCATTGTATTAGTTTTAGGTGTTCAACATAATGATTTGGTATATGTGTACGTTGCAAAATGATTACCACAGTAAGTTTAGTTAACTTTCATCACCACATATATTTACAATTTTCTTCTTTATGATGAGAACTTTTAAGATCTACTCTCTTAGCAGCTTTCAAATGTACAATACAGTGTTGTTAACTATAGTCACCATGCTGTACATTACATCCCCAGGACTTATTTATCTTGTAACTGGAAGTTTGTACCTTTTGACCACCTTCACCTATTTCGCAACCCTCCCCTTCCCACATCTCTGGCAACCACTAGTTTGTTCTTTTTTTGGCCATACCACGTGGCTTGCGGGATCTTAGTTCCTGAATAGAGATTGAACCTGGGCCCCCAGCAATGGAAGCGAGGAGTCCTAACCACTGGACCACTAGGGAATTCCCTGTTCTTTGTACCTATGAGTTAGGTTTTTTAGATTCCATATATAAGTGAGATCGTAGAGTATTTGTCTTTTTCTGTCTGAGATTTCACTTAACATAATGACCTCAGGGTCCATTCATGTCTCAAATGGCAGGATTTCCTTCTTTTTCATAGATGAATACTAGTTCATTGTGTGTGTATATACATACCACATTTTCTTTATCCATTCATCTGATGATGGACACTTAGGTTGTTTCCATGTCTTGACTATTGTAAATAATGCTGCAATGAACATGAGGGTGGACATAGAGCTGTCTTTAAATCAATATTAACTCATCCCAATTGTCCAAAGATTCACCTATTTATCAGAAATAGTACATGAACCTTTAAAAATATAATTTAAAACCTTGTATTCCAGGACCAATGTTAAAGAATCTTTAAGTTATGCTTCAAAAATTTATCTAATAATTATTTTAACACAGGTTGTCATTTACATGTACTTGTTCATATTTTAAAAACAAAAAGTACAGTTAATGAACTTTTTCTTATAGATATTTTGATTATCTGGACTAGAATATTCCTAGAGCGTGTACGTAACAGATTTTAAATCAAGTAATCAACAATTTCCCAAGTGAAGGGAAAAGAGAGGAAAAACAGGAAAGAAAAGAGAGGAGCTGGTTTCAGACAACTAAGAAACTATTTCTGTAAAGTACTAACTCTCTTCCTTCTTCAAGGAAAAGGAAGTTTAGATGCAGAAAAACTCATTTGATACAAACACTCATTACAGTTGATTTAAAAATACTCAGGCCCTTCACAATTAAGTACACTTTTATTTTTGAAATAATTTTAGAGTAAAGCTGCAAGGATACTACAGAGCGGTCCTAAACACTTATTTACTTTCTCCTATTGCCAACATCTTACATACAATCACTGTACATTTGTCAAAACTAAGAAAGTTAGTAATGGCCCATTACTATTAACTAAACTTGAGACTTTATCTGGACTTCAGTAGTTTTCCCAGTAACATCCATTTTCTATTTCTGGATCTGGTTTAAGACAGACCTGTCAGTCATCCTGTCTCCTTAGTTTCCCCTGGTCTGTTAAGTTTTGAGGAGTACTGATCAGGTATTTTATAGACTGTCCCTCAATTTTGGTTTATGTGAATTTTTTTCATATTTAGACTAGGTTATACAATGGAAAGAATATCACAGACGTGAAGTGTCCTTCTCCTGACCTCATATCAGGGGGTTACATGGGATCAATATAACTTAATATTGGTAATGTTTACCTTGACCACCTGGCCAAGGTAGTGTTTGCCAGTTTCTCCACTGTAAAGTTACTCCACTCTCCCCTTTCCACACTCTAGTCTTTAAAAGTTAGTCAATAAGTCCAGCCCACATTCAAGGGAGAGGGGACTTCAGGTCTATCTCCTGAAGTGGGGGGAGTATCGTGTTAAGCTGAATAGTGTTCCCGCTGAAGATGTCGACATTCTGATCCCCCGACAACATTATCTTTTATGGCAAAAGGGATTTTGCAGATGTGACTAAATTGTGGATCTTGCAGGGAGAGAATATCCTGGATTATCCAAGTGGGCCCTAAATAATTAATTACAAAGATCCTTACAAGACAGAAGCAAGAAGGTCAAAAGCAAGAGAAAACGATGTGATGAAGGAAGCAGAGACTGATGTGGCCAGAAGCCTCCTAACATAAAAGAGGGTGGACAAGCAGACAGAAGACAGGACATGGTTTTAAAGCCGAATGTTTACATGAGAACACCAAAGTTTGATTAGAGTCCCCAAATCCCTGCAATCAAGTAGTAAACTTGACTTAGAAGGGTAAGTTTTTACCATCAGCTTGTCAAGAACTATGAAAATCAATTATATCTAGTGATGGTGAGTATGTGGGGGCATAAATAGTTGTTAGGAATACAAATTACCCTGACTTTTAGGGAAAATAATCTGACAATAATCTAAAATTTTTATTTATTTATTTATTTTTAATTTTTTGACCGTATCGCATGGCATGGGGGGATCTTAGTTCCCTGATCAGGGATCCAACTGCGCCCCCTTCAGTGGAAGCACGGAGTCTTAACCACTGGACCGCCAGGGACATCCTCATCTTAAATTTTTAAGTGTACACATTCTTTGACAAAGCAATCCCACTTTTAGAAATCCCTTTTATAGAAATGAAAGCACAAGTTTATAAAGATAAATGCAGAAGGATGTATACTTCAGCATTCATTATGTTCATTATAATGTTGCCTATTTTGTTTTTAATGTGGTGCAAAAAGATGTTATAAGTATCATATTTTCTTTTGAACATTTACTTCTCCCCAGAGCTAATCCATCAGCAAATCTGATCTCCTTTCCTCCAGAAAATGTGTTCTAGATCTGTCCACTACTCTCTACCAAAATTATTTTTCTGGTCAATAAACATAGATCAATATATTTTTATATATTAGAAATTATATAATATTGCTGGTTTTGCATATAGTGCAATTTAAATATTCTACCATTATTTTGTCTTTTACTATCATAATGAATAGGTTCTATCAATTACAGTGTGGTGTTTATGCTTAATTTTAAAAGGACTGCAGGACTTCCCTGGTGGTCCAGTGGCTAAGACACTGCGCTCCCAATGCAGGGGGCCTGGGTTTGATCCCTGGTCAGGGAAGTAGATCTCACACACATGCCACAACTAAAGATCCTGTGTGCTGCAACTAAGACCTGGTGCAGCCAAATAAATAAATACATACATACATAAAATATTTTAAAAGTAAATAAATAAAAATAAAAAGGACTGCATAAATGTTGATAAATGCAAACAATATTTATAATTTTCTCTACAATCACTGGATTACTTTGGTTTTATTGGCAAGAGTGATCAGGTGAAAACTATGCCCAGATGAACACTGGAGAAAACATTCCTAAGCATTTTATACATATAAAGATAATTTTAGCACTGTATACATTGCTGTTTAAAATGTTTCCTTCTTTGTTGTAAAATTATCTCTTTCAAGAGATACTTTGTAAATCTTAGTTTTAAGACTTTAGGATTCATGGCTATGCAATTTGATCAATGAATTTCCAAAATCACTCAACAATGAAGGCCCTTGTTATTTTTATTATCTATAGCACAAGGTCTTTCCTCTCGTTAATCATTTTTAATTTCCATCCTTAGAACTTCTTTAGCACTGCTTCTTCCTTAAGACCAGAATCACAGGCAGCATTCTGGTGATAATTCATGGAGTAGTATTATTTGTTTACAAAACTCTTTCTCCATTTTGATCAGCAATGTTGGCTGCCTTGGCAACGGTACCTCATCTGGATGATGTCTTCACTACTTGTAGACACTGAAATCATTGCTGTTTTTTCACTAACACCGCCTTGTGATGGTCGATAAGGAAAAGGAGAAACCAAAAAAAAAAAAAAAAAGCAAAGAGGAGCCTCATGATTCGCTCTTGTTAGAAGAATAAGTAACATTTGTATAATACTTTATAATTTACAAGAATTTTTACCCACTTCATGAAACCTCAAAACAAACCTTTGAGGCCATCAGTATCATACCCATTTTACAGATGAAGATAACCTAGATAAGAGCTGTGGTGTGGAACTACATTTCTTGAATCTGAATCCTCCACTCTTCACATTATATTATACTGCTTTCCACCACAACTACTGAGGGACTCAGTGTTTTGTTTGTTTTCCCTTTCTCCAAACCATTTCCTTTGCTTAGTTCCCTCTGGAATAAAAGCTTAGAAAGCTTTTACCCTCCTGAGTGTATTTTTAGGAAATAACGAATTCACTATGCCATTTATCATTCATGAGTTCTAAAGTGTGCAGTAGCACCAAGGTAGCAAATGCATACCCACTGGTAAAGTAATAAGTTTGCACTTGACAACGCTTAACACAGAAAGGCATTACTGTTTCGTCCCATGTGAAACATCACTGGTGCATAGGATGCGTTGTGTTGAGGACGCCGGAGGAAGTGGCGGTGAACAAGTTTAACGCCAAATTGTGTAACTTGAATTTTACCTTGTTGAGTTTCCTCTGTTGAGCACAAGATACAAGATCCGTCCTAACAGGTCTCTCTTTTTTTCCTTATAGTTGACGTTGGCTGCACTCTCAAGAGCCCTTTGCTCTCTTAGCTGCTGTGCTTCCCTGGTTTCTTCTGCACAAAATCTTCCAGAATTGCTCTTTTTCTGGATACGCTGGTCCACTGGACAGTCGGGGAATGGGTCCCAATCTTCCATGCCATTCTCACTTACCTCCTTTAGGTCCCTAATGTACCTGGTTATCCTGACATGCTCCCGGCTCCATCGGCTCACCCTACTTTACTGAGCCCGAGCTTCTCCTGATCGTTTCTCCACAGCTCTTTAGGGCGGTCCGTGTAGGTTCCGAGACTCTCAGAGGGAGGTAGCAGGCTCTGTCACTTTGTCCTGTTCCCCGATCCACGCAGACTTCCTGGGGCCAGGTTTGGCTTCGCACTGCGGACGCGGCGGATTCACCTTTCTCCAAACAGTACAGTGGAAAACATCGGATTGCTGACGTCCTCCTCCTCTCCAACCCAGCGCGCGGAGACCGGCCCAAAAAGGCTTCCGCGGCCTGCGCATGCGGACTCGGCGGCTGCCACACAGCTCCCCGGCCGCCTCCCTCCGGCCCGCCGCGGCGGTTTGGAGCTCCTGACAGCTCCACCGCAGGCGGACGCAGTCTTGTCTCGTGCTTCCACGTTATCCTATCAGAGAAGGGGCGGGGGCGGCGGCCCCCACAGCCTATCAGCGCGAACCACGACCCCGGCGAGCCCAGTAGGAAAGTGGCCAGGAAGAAGGCGATTGGGCGGCGGCGGCGCTCGGGGCGTAGCCCCGCCCGGGCCCCGCCCACCGCTGCCTTCCTCCGCGGGGCGCCAGCCGCCTTAGGCCCGAGTAAGAGCGGACAGCGGGCGCAGCTGCAGCCTGAGCGCCGGCGGGGGCTGGTGGGCCCCGCACCTTTGCTCCTCCTGAACGACCGCGTCCTCGGACATGGTGGCCCCCGGCTCTGTGACCAGCCGGCTGGGCTCGGTGTTCCCCTTCCTGCTCGTCCTGGTGGACCTACAGTACGAGGGTGAGTCGTGTCCTGCCCCGGCCGGAGGAGGGGGCTCCCAGGCCAGGCCTCGCAGCGCTTGCCCGCCTCCGTCCCGGCACGAGTCTCGGGGCGGCCGGGGCGGTGGGGCGGGAGCCGGGGACTCCGCGGCCTGCCTTGGGCCTAAGGCCGCCCCTGGGCGGGGGCCGGCTCCCGGTTCCGGGTTTGTCTGGGGAAGAGGTGCGGGGACCGGCGGGCCGCGGGGCCGGGACAGCAGGTTTGGAGTCAGGAGTGGGGCCCATGGGGTCGGGGGGAAGCGAGGCACCGGGCAGCGGCTTCTGGGGCGTCCTGGGACGCGGAGACCCGGGCAGCCGTCGGCTCCCGGCCTCGCTCGGGACCCTCGCTTGGCGCCTGGGGACTCTTGGTCAGTGGTGCTGGGAGGAGGCGGTAAAGGTGGCCCAAGGGGGAGCTTCTTTGGCTTTGGAGTTCCGGGGGGTTGGCGGTGGGGAGAATGTCCTGCTGGGTAAGGTGAGGGGGACAGTGTTGATGTTAAAAGTGAGTAACCATCACCCCGCTCTGCTCTGTCTTGTGTCTAGAAGTTGTTAGGTTGCTGCGTTAAGGAGCCGGTGCAGGCATTCAAGCTCCCGGCGGGCAGGGCACTAAGTTTGTGGCTTTGCAGTTCCCAGCCTGTTGTTGGTTCAGCTTTCCTTTTACGAGTTCTCTGAAAAAATGTCCCCGTAAGAAGATACGAATGCTTAAGCTTCACTACGGTCCTACAGTTGGGAATGTTGGCTACTGTAACAGAATAGCAGAAACGGAGGGCTGTCCCGTCTAAGTTGTCAGCTTGAGGAGTACGAGTGAAACCTGCAAGTGCCCGTTGAACTGATGCTCCTAACTTGGTTACCCTGCGAAATATTCGAGTATAATGACGTACCACGTACACTGACCTATTTTCGTCCCCATGAATAGGCTAGTAGTCAAATGAAACATTTTAACATTGGACTTAATATTAGAGGGAGTGAGGAGCTGAAGTTGGGAATTGTTTATGGTAAAATCCCCTCAAAATTATAAACTTACAAAAAGGAGTAATACTCTCCAATTTTTAGGTGTCATTTATGGCAGTGGTTTTTTTTTTTGGAGGGGGGGTTCCCCTGGAAACCATATATTTTTTTGGAACCCAAAATCAAGATATATAGTGTGATAACATTGGGACAAAGAATTTGACAGTGAAATTTGAATGCCTGGACCACTTTAATATAGGTCATGTATTCCAGTTCTTTTGCATTTTCTGATGTTAACACCTCCTACCCGGTGAAGTTTAGCGTTAATCCCCAGTTGTCATTAATTAATTAATTATGGCCACTAAAGAGAAAGTTGCCTATATTGTGCTTAACATCAATTATTTTTTAAGTTACACAGGTACACACTTTTGAATGATTTGCTTTTTCCACTAGCTTGTAGACCACCTTTTTAGAATCGCTGTTCTGTAGGACTCTTAACACTTCATGTCTCTCCTGTGGTATTTTCCAGAAGAAAAACCTCACTAGAGAGCTTTTCTGTATGGGAGGCATTGGTAACATTTCTCAGAGGGGTGCTAAAGTGCTGTCTTCTTTAGGGTGTTGTCTGTGTAAAGTAGCAGGGACTTGGTACAGGTGGTAGGGAAGAAAGGAAAAAGATCTTACATTTATTGAAGGTCTGCTGTGTGCCAGACGCTGTCCTAGACACCTTTCTGTAAGCTGTCTCTTATTCATGGAGGTATGTGATGTTACTTCTACTTTACAGATGAGGGAACTGAGGCTCCAAGAGTTTAATTAACTTGGATAAGGTCACACAGCTGTTAACTCTAAGAGCCATAGGTTTAACTCAAGTTATTTGACTCTAAAGTTCATCTTGTGTGTGGGCTGGAAACAGAAGTTAAGTGGTTGACAGCATAATGTGGGCCCAAGCATTTGTAAGTGGTGGCAGCTGAGAAAAATCAGCATTTTTGTTTGTTTGCTTGCCGCCAGCAGTAATGAACAGGAAGGTGATTTCCTGACATGTTTAATACAGCGGTTCTCAAGCTTGAGTGTGCATCACCTGGAGAGCTTTTTAAACAGAGTGCTGAAACTTACTCCCCAAATTTTTGATTCAGTAAGTCTAAGTGGGACCTGAAATTTTGCATTTCTAAAAAGAAATCACTGGTGAGAATCACTGGTGTAATAAATTATATAGCGGAGTTAACTTAGGTATCTGTTATTACATATCTATTATTTTATTTGGTGATGGGGATATAAAGATAAGAAAGAACCTCTGACTTTCATTAGCAAACGGTTAGCTCCTGTTTTCCCAAATTAAGTTCTGCCTCTGGGTTCTCTAACCTAAAAGTCCTCTGGAGACATTCAGGACTGTGTGATCCCACTGTTAGGCTTAAGGCTTGGGGAGAGAAGAAATAAACGAGAATGGGTGTGAGAAGAGTGAATGAGAAACAAGAACTTGCATATGTTGGAGACTGTCACCAATAATTAGCTTAGCTGGCCTAGTTTTTTCTGATTTAAAATATTCATCTTTTTTTTTTCTAGGCTTTTCTGTTAATTGTAATTCAGAGAAAGAAAATATGTGATAGGCTCATGAATTGAAAGGTTAAATCTTTTAGCACCCCTTTTCAAAAAGGCCTTTGAAAGAGGGAAGTCCAAAGCACTAGTTTGGGAATAGAATTTTTGGAGCAGAAAGAAAACTTTAGCATAAGTATCTACTTCAGTATTCTCATATTACAGATAAGGAAGCTGTTTTAATTCTCTGCTAATGGTGTGTTCTATTTGGTGATTTAAGTAGGAACACAACCTGGGAACCAAACCTTCTTTTATCTCTTTTTCTTCCTTAACATTCTTTCAGGACTCAATTTTTCTTTATTTCACTGAACTGATCTGACTAAACCATATATTTTGGACATTGGGAAAAGAATAGAAATCTCCTGAGTACAAAAGATGGTGATACTTTTTATATGAATCTAACTTACTAAAAGTATGTTTTGTGTTCTCTAGGATTTTCTTGACATTATTTAAATATGAAAAGAATAAAGTAGCGAAAACAAAGGACTTTCCGTAATTTATATACAGTAGTCCCCCCCTTATCTGCGGTTTCGCTTTTCTCGGTTTCAATTACTTGTGGTCAACTGTGGTCTGAAAATATTAAATGGGAAATTCCAGAAATAAACAATTCATAAGTTTTAAATTGCGAACTTTTCTGAGTAGCATGATGAAATCTCGCGCTGTCTCACTTAGGTCATGAATCATCCCTTTGTCCCATGTATCCCGCCTGTTAGTCACTTAGTAGCTCTTAGGTAGCTATCTGGATTATCAGCGGTATCGCAGGGCTTGTGTTCAGGTCACCCTTATTTTACTTAATAATGGCCCCAAAATGCAAGCCTAGTGATGCTGACAATTTGGAAATTTGGATATGCCAAAGAGAAGCCGTGAAGTGCTTCCTTTAAGTGAAAAAGGGAAAGCCCTTGACTTAGTAAGGAAAGAAAAAAAATTGTATGCCGAGGTTGCTGATTTCCACGTTAAGAACGAATCTTCTATCCGTAAAACTGTGGAAAAGGAAAAAGAAATTTGTGCTGGTTTGGCTGTCGCAACTCAGACTGCAAAGGGTGCGGCCACAGTGTGTGATAAGTGCTTAGTTAAGATGGAAAAGGCATTATATTTGTCCAGTAAGATATTTTGAGAAGAGGGGACCACATTCACATCTTTTGTTACAGTGTATTGTTATAATTGTTCTATTTTATTATTGTTGTCAATCTCTTACTGTGTTTAATTTATAAATCAAACTTTATCATAGGTGTGTATGTATAGGAAAAAACATAGTGTATATATAGGGTTCGGTACTATCCGTGGTGTTGGTATCCACTGGGAGTCTTGGAATGTATTCCCTGAGGATAAGGGGAGAGTCTTATAAACTAAGTATTTTAGCAGATGATCAGATTGCTTCTAGAATTATTTTAAATTCATTTAATGATATAGGCTATAGTTAGCAGTAGTGTCCAAGTCCCAATTCATTTGACTAGTTAGCATTGCTAAGTGCCCAGAAATGCAGTTGATTAGATTCTGTGGGACAGGGGGAGTTGTTCTGAGGTGGGTGCCCCGTAGTAATTAGGTTTTACTTTCCCATATGAAGGTAATTAATGGTGGTTAAGTTTAATTTCTATTGCCAGGGTTCCTTTGGTTATTGTCCGGCTATTAATCTTTGTTTCTATGGAAGTAATCATGGGAACCCAATCACCTGCTCTTAAGAACAAAAACATCATGTCAACCACAAATTGATTTTTCAAGATCTTTGGAATGCTGCTTTTTAAAAAATATTTTAATAAGTTTAAAAAATCTGATGAGTTTATGTTATATGGAGTTCTGGCATATGGAGAAGACTCATTTAATCAGTTAACAGAGGCTTCACTGTAGTGTTCTTTGGTGAGGTATATGTAGCATAGAACTCCTGGTTTTTGTCTTTGAGTTTACAGACCGCTTGGGGATATAAAACATGCTTTGTGAAGCATCCAAGTCCTCTTCCCTACTTTCTCAGTGTAGATATAGTGGTCCATCCTGTAGTCACTCCACTGAAAACAGCCTTTAATTTTCTTGCCCCTGTACTCTTTTGTTTTACTCTCTTGGCAAAATTTGAACTGATTAAATCCACCTTGGCCAACTTGTTTGTCAAACCTCAGAGCTGAACATGGATGGAGAAAAATGAAGATAACCTTGCTGACTGGTCTCGTTTTAAGCATATAATCTCTATTTCAAATGCACACTCATTACTGCTAACATTCCTACAATTCCCTAGTATGTCTATTGAAAATCAGTGTCTCAGACCTTTTCCTCTTTCCTTAAATCTCCAATTTAAACCCTCCTTTTCTTTCTTCTGTTGCCTCATTCTTTTAGACTTTATCTTTATTGGGAAAATGAAAGCCACCACAGGGCAATTTCCTTTTCTTTCTACCTCTGAATTTACTAGCCTACTTGCATCTCTACCCATTCTGCTAATTTCCTTATATTAATGGATAAAGCATCTCTATTCCTGGCAAAATCCAATTCCTATACTTATGCCCTGGATTCCATTTCCTCTTGCCTTCTGAAAATATTGCTTCTACAGTTATTGTTTTTCTCCTGTATCATCATTTTCTTCCTCTTCTGGGTCATTGACATCAGAACTCCAACATGCTATAGTGTTTCCACTATAGTGTTTCCAAAGTTTTGATAGCAGAACTTTAAAGAGTGGTTGGTAGTCTCTACTGCTATATTCTCATCTTCTGTTCTCTTCTCAACCTAATACTCCACCAATACTGCAAAGCCTTACTTATCTGACTCCTATTTACTTTTATCTCTTTTCATCTTAATCTTCTCCATCACTAGGCTCCTACCACATCAACTTTACTTCCAAATGTCAAGCTCATTTTTTGACTAAGTGTCTTTATTCCTGTTGTTGCTATACTCTGAAGATTTCAGAGAACAGCCAAATGAGCATTCATGTTTCAGTCCTGACATATTATGTAAGAAGCACGCTCTAGATCAGTTAATACTCTCCCTTTACCTTTTTGTATTTTCTTCATAAAACTTAATATTGTCTTGAACTACCTCATTTGTATTTCTTGCCTGTCTGTTCCTCTAGAATATAAGCTTTATGGAAAACACTCTTGTCTCTATACCTAAAACATGTTGACGTGAAGTAGATGTGCAATAAATATTTTCAGAATGGATGAGTAAGGTTGACTGGTTTAACTTTTTTTTTTTTTTTTTGGTAAGGACCATTGCACACTTATTTTCCAAGTTGAAATTCCTTGAACAAGGAGTCCCATCACAACATTTATGCCTTCACAGTTAGTTGAAACAAAGATTAATGTCCATTGAAATTGAGCAAATTTGGTTACAATAGATTTTATTTTTCTAGTTTACCCAGGAAGATTTTCGTGCAGGCATTGTTCATATGTACTTGCTACATAACTCCTCAGCCTTTTCTTCCTTTCAGTTTGGCTTTGTATACTAAAACACTTTTTAGGTTAGAGTGATTGGGAAGAGGTGCTTACAAGGTCTAGGGTTTCCACCTCAGTGTATTTTTATTAAAACTGTTTCGTCATTGGTCCTCACTTGATTGTGGAATTGCTAAGATAATGAACTTCTTGCTCTTTCTGTGGCCAGATTCCACTGTTTTCTGTGTTTCTGTCATGAGACTTTTTTCAGACTCTGCCCCATCTTGCTTTGATCTTGGATTTAGATAGGACCTTTTACAGACAGAACTTTTTTTTTTCCCTTGTGTTCCTTTTTAGAATGATCTTACGGTTCTCCTCCTCCCTGACATTCTAAGTGCTCCAACCTGAACAACCACCCTAAACTTGCTTCTGTTCTGCCACTTGGCCTTGGCTTGAGCCTTAGCATCTGTGACCTTTTGTTCTTGGCTTTTTCAGTCTGGTTGCTCCAGTCTTGTGACTCTCAGCACATCATGCTTTTAACCCCTCAACTTTATGTTTCTTAAAATTCTTTATATTTTGCTCTCTAAAATATGACAGATTCTAATACTAACTTCAGTGAAAGACTTAGCTACTCCACCTTTTTTCCTGTCCTTCTTGTATATTTTGCTGACCTTTGGTTGAGGCTTGTCTATGGAGAAACCTATTGTTTAATTCTGTTCAGGAGATGGCAGGATGTTTGGTTGTCTGATCTCTCAGAATTAGGAGACTGCTTTCATTGTCAGTGTCTCCCAGGATGTGGCAATGGAATAAAAAATTATCCATGGCTCAAAATAACACAGTTGAGATATTGCAAAAACAGCCACATTTGCAATTTTTTAAGAAACATATTAGTGTCTTTATGAGCCTTTGGTAGTAGTATAAGTTTGATTTTTTAATTGTTGTTACATATCTTAGCTTCTATTATTCTGATGAATTATACATTTAAGAAGGAATTTAGTTACATTCATTCAATAAATATTGAGTGTCCGCTTTGTGCAAGGTACTGAACTAGGTGATAAAGAGAAGAAAAGACCGTTCATTTTCTCCGACTTGCTTTTTGATCAGGTTTGGGACTATGGGGGTTGTGAGAGGCAGGCAAGCTGTGAAGGTCAGCTTACTGAGACTGTGATATTGCAAAGCAAAGTCATGTACTTGTGAGTGGAGGGAGGCACAGTATAGCAGGAGCATAGGAGGAACTTTCCCCACCTTCTCACTGAGGTAGTGAGGGAAAGTGTCACAAAGGAACCAGCATTTGAGGGCAGAATCCTGATGGAGGAGTAGAAATTTTCCAGGTGGGCAAGTGGGGAAGGCCTTTTCATGGAATAGCAAGTTTAAAGGGATGCAGCATAAGAACTGGTATGTTCAGGAAAGTTCAACCAGTTCAGTATGTTATAGGAGTATAAAGTAAGAGGTGAAGGAGTGAGGGGTGATAAGGCTGGGCCCACATCAAGGGACCTGATCAAGAAGGGTCTTGTTTGCCTTTAGATCTGAAGGGACTTAGGTTGAATCTAGCCAGCGACCTGAAAATACTGCAGAATTGTTACTAGGAGTGCATCTTGGGAGGATTGCTCTTGCAGTAGCATGGGGGCTGGATGTGGAGGAAGGTGAGAGAAGATCCCAGTTAGGAGACACACCATCTCTTTTGGGGAGAAAGGGGCCTACACAACCGCCATGTACACTATGGCAAGTTCTATTATGGAAAAGTGACCAAGGTGCACTGGAGGAATGATAATTCTCCCTGGGTGATTGAAATTCTTGTAGAGGAAGTGGTATTTACTTATCACGTTATTAAATAGAAATTACATTGGGTAAAATTGTAACATCAGAAAGATCTGAGTTTTATTTAAAAGGCACAGAGAAATGCTGGATACCTCTTTTAATCATCGAAGGCAAGAGAAACTTAATTTGGAGAGGAGCTCAACCTTTGGGGTGACAGTATACGTAACTTTTTGAAGGGATACCACATTACTTTATTTGAAGGAATAGTACAAATGAAAGAACGTAGATGGATGTTTTAGTGCAACTTACAGAAGAGGTAAAGGTGACCCCAACGTGCATGCACTGCCTTGGTGACCAGGAAAGTGACCCTGTGGCCATGGGAAGCCAGCCCGAGGCTCAGCTCTCAGTGTCCCTGTCTCCCAGGGTGTGCTTGTAAGAGAGATACTTTGCCATGCCAGGTTCGTGGGCCCCCATTTGTGCAAGCTGGTGTCATGGTCACCCAGTTCTTTGGATTTCATCTGCTCCTTCAGGTAGTGAGTCTCAGTGAAATCACACAAGTGGGTATCATTTGTCAGTGAACAGTTTGTGCCGTTCCGGTAGGGACTGATGCACACTGTTTTCCAAGTGTAACCCATGTTCTGTTGCATTCAGCGGGCTTGCTCAGTCGTCATGGTTTAGTTTCTTGGTATCCTGAAGAGTTTGGGATTCAGCCACCTCGTTGGTTCTGCAGCTTCATCAGTTTCTCAGCGTATTCTCTCTCCTCATGACACTGCTGAACAAAATATTATGCAGTGTCCTTCACAGCCACACCATCGGGGTCAAAGCAGCAAGATACAGCCACGTAGATGTAGGAGGCGTAGAGCTCCAGGTGGGTCTGGTGGTTGATGGGGGCCTCCGAGTCCTGGTGGTCGCTCCGGCACAGCCACGAGGGGGACTCGGCCATTGTGGCAGGTGGCCGAGGAGGGGCCTCCAGGGTGCTGTGGGGAGGTGTTGCAGCAACGGTTTGACCCAGGCTCTGTCAAGCCCTGTTGAAGCAGGACACCGCTGTGGCTCTCCGTGAAGAATGTCTGGCTGGGGCATCTGGACAAAGTACTTCAAGGAACTTCGCAAATGTGTTCTTGGTTCCCACTAGGCTTCAGGCTCCGCATGTGAGGTTGGAAAGGATTGTGGCTAAAATGTTGCATTAAATGATGGGTTCAGTGAGTGAAGCATACAAGGCTTAGTAGCTGTGGAAAGAAAGCTTAGCCTGGTTTATATGGGGAAAAGTTTCCTGAGCTGTGGTGCAAAGAAAGCTAGGCTTTGGAATTGAATCTTATTGTGACAGTTACTGTGAGTCTTCAGGCAGGTTGAGTAACTTCGTTGAGCCTCAGATTCCTCAGTTATAAAAGTATGAAAGATGTTTACTTTCTAGGTTTGTTGTGAAAATTAAGTGAAATAAATATACTGAAAGTATCCACCATATAGAAGGTTCTTAATTTCTTTTTGTGTTACATCTTTCCTGTTAGACATTTTCATGACTGGATAAGGAAAGTACTGTGTCTAATGGTTTATCTCGTATCCAAATTTCTTACCTCCTCAGGCAATCTGGAATCTTCTATTCAGTACATTGATCTGATCTTCCCTTTTGAGAAAATGTAAATGGGAGATGTTTGCAATCTTCTTGCTAATTTGAAGACTACCTCCTTTCCCCTGACATGTTGAGAACACATAGATAAACCCATCAACTTGCTCTAGTAATTAATTGTTCTTACTGTAACAGGCTGGATCCTTCCACAGCCCACACACAGCATTTTCACCATTCTTATTCCATCCCTAGTTCATTCTCTAGTATCATTTTAACATGGTTTCTGCACACTTGTTTCTGCATAAGTGACGCACAGTCCTTTATATTTTACACTAGGAACTGTAAATGTTTATGGGTGTAGAGTTTATATTAGAATTTACCTTTAGAAGATCAAAATGAACTATCTTTGTTTTAATTTTCCCACCTCTATCTCTTAAAAAGATTTAAAGTAAAACCTTATTTTGTGAAATTTTCTACATTTACAAAGGTGGGGAATGGTATCATGAATCCCCAAGTACTAATCTCCCAGCTTTAACAGTTTTCAACCCATGACCAATCTTATTTCATCTATACCTGTGGATTATTTTGGAACATTTCACATGATGTCATTTCATTCATAAATATTTTAGTATTTATGAAAGATAAGGACTTTAAAATTTTAGAGTCTGTATCATCTATATTCCCCGCAGTGTCTGATTATAATGCTATACCTTTGAACTACAGTTTGATGAAAACGTTTAAGGCAGGGTTATTTTGCTCTTCTTTCCTGACTTAATTGGCTGCTTAGTTATAAAATATGTCTCTGGTGTTAACAAAATATTCTCTAAAAGTTTTCAACTGCAAGTGATTATTTAATCAGTACATTGTTAACAAAACACATTCCTCAGTTTACTTTTTAAGCGCACGAATACATTCTTACTAGAAAAAATTAAACAGTACAGAAATATTTACTATATCTTCTTTTTAAAGCATAAATGAAATCTGAGTATATTTACTGTAATGCAACTTGCTATCCTTGGTTCACACCACCACAGTTCTTTCCATTCTTGCCTGCCTCTAATCTGTTTTCCACACCGCAGCCCAAGTGATCTTTTTAAAATGTAAATGAGATAGTCAGTTCCTTGCTAAAAACCTATCTAATGACTTCCCTCTGCTCTTAGAATAAAACCCAGATCTCTTACCGTAGCCTGCAAGGCCCAGTGTGATCTGCATTGCCTGAATCCTCTATCCTCCTTACCACGCTGGGAGCCTCCTTTTGATTCCTTAAAGTTGAGCTTGGTCCTACCCAAGCCCTTTGAGCTTATTTTCTGCTCCTTGCCTGGTCATATTCTGGCACGCTGGAGGCTTCTTGTCATTCAGGACTGCTCTCCCGCCTTTTATGCTTTAACTCAAACATCTTCTCAGGGAGTACTTATTTGACTATATTAAGTACTATATTAAGTACTCCTCTTCCTTCCCTCTGGCAGAAATGATCTTGTTTCTCCATCTTTTTCTCCACTGCATCCCTACTGCTAGATTAGTCAGTGCATAGACATTTGGTCTGTTTTTTAATGTGTGTGGCATCCTGTGGATCTGTAAGAATGTCAATTGTATTCATTTTTAGATTTTTTTTTTTTTTTTTTTTTGCTCCACTAAGTTTGGTTCCTTAATTTTCTTATTTGGTGTTAGTTTCTTATGGATTGATTTTATGATTATCTTTGTTTTTCAGAATTGCTCATTGCTAATCTTTGAATTCTGATTGTGGGAGAAGGCTGATTGCCTGTCTGGAGGCAGAGAAATCCCCAGGGCCCCTTCCTTTTCCTTGTATCAGAGTTTGGATCCCTCAGAGAACTGCAGCCACCTCCATGGTACATTTCCCCTGAGAGGGTCTTTGGATATGATTTTGCCCACCAATCTAATCCTGTCCTTTTTATGTTTTGAGAATTTTTCCCAAATTTCTGTTTTTTAGGTGGCCCTCTTCTTCTTTTAAAAAATTTTTTTTCCAGCAAGGTTATGCATTTATCTTTTTAAGTGAATTCTGTCATTTCTAGAATTTGAGCATGTTGGGAGGTAGGCTCATGTGCTTAGGTGACTGTCTTACTCTAGTCCCCATGGACTACTTTCTTCAAAAAAAATTTTTTTTAATGTAAGGGGTAGTTTTTATCAGCCAGTTTTCTCCTCATTGAAAGGATTTAAATTAAAAAAATTTTGTTTTTGGAAAATCTTAAAAATACACCAAAGTAGAGAAAATAGTATCATTTACCACTGTGTACCGTCTGTCACCCAGCTTCAAAAATTACCAACACCGGGTCGCTCCTATTTCATCTATATTTTCATCCTCCTCTCCAAGATTATTTTGAAGTCAATCCCATTCTTCACATTATGTATTCTGTAAATACTTCAGTATGTGGCAGAGACTCCAGTGTAATGCTGGAAAATAGCCTCTCTCTTCAGAGTCCATGATTACCTGCAGTCTGGGGAGTTCTCATAAAGCTAAAGCCTGCTGGATTCTCCTTGTTGCTTTTTTGGGAGAGACTGCCTTATTCATTACTGTTATGGCCACAGTCTTACATATAGATTTCAGTAACATTTGTTAAATGAAACATTAATTTCCATAATCTTCGTTATGAAAAGTAGGTTATATTTTTGGATATGGTATGGAATAGGTGGAAACAGGTGACCCTCACATTCTGAATATAGTGAGTTTCTAAATCTATATTGCATAGTGAATTTTCATAGGGCAGGAGCCTATATCTTCATTTTAAGTGGGAAAAATAACAGTACTTTCCCAGCCTACTGAAATCCCCCAACTGATTTCTCCAAATTTTACCCACACGCTCTTAAATAGGTTAGATATTTTCACATTGTTGCCCTAAACAAATAGGGCTCTGCAGGACCCTGAGTTTTTTTTTTTTTAATTTATTTTATTGAAGTATAGTTGACTTAAAATGTGTTAATTTCTGCTGTACAGCACAGTGATTCAGTTATACGTATATATATATATATATATATATATATATATATATATATATATATATATATACACACATATACACATACATACATACATTCTTTTTCATATTCTTTTAGGGTTTATCACAGGATATTGAATATAGTTCCCTATGCTGTACAGTAGGACCTTTTTATTTATCCATTCTATATATAATAGTTTGAATCTGCTGATCCCAAACTCCCAATCTATTCCTCCCCCCACCCCCTTTACCCCATTGGCAACCACAAGTCTGTTTTCTGTGTCTGTGACTCTGTTTCTGCTTTGTAAATAAGTTCATTTGTGTCATATTTTAGATTCCACATATAAGTGATATCATATGGTATTTGTCTTTTTCTGACTGACTTCACTTAGTATGATGATAGTCTCTAGGTCCATCCATGTTGCTGCAAATGGCATTATCTCATTCATTTTTATGGCTGAGTAGTATTCTATTGTATATATGTACCACATCTTTATCCATTCATCTTTTGATGGACATTCAGTAGATTGTTTCCATGTCTTGGCTGTTGTGAATAGTGCTGCTGTGAACAAAGGGGTGCATTTTATCTCTAAATTATAGTTTTAGGGCTCCAAATTTTTGAGACCACCAAGTTTCAATTTCCTCCTTCCCCCTCTCCCTTTTTCCCTTCCTCCGTTGTACAGAGGGCTCCAACAGGCAGCCAAGGTAATAAAACACTATACAGAAACTGCAGACCAGGAATAGGAAAAGCAAGCTGCTTTGTTTAGTAGGGTAAATAGTAAGGTAAAGTGCATTTCATTTGGCTTTTTGCTCTATTCGATGAAGTCAGGAATTCGCTCGCTTTTGATGACTGAAATAGCAGACAGTTGCCCAGATAGTTGCTCTGGGTGTCTTCCTGGACTCCTGCTCTTTCTTCACTCGACCTCTGCATCCAGACAGTTGACATAAGTCACAGGTAGTCGTCTTTTTCTTTCTCATATTTTTCTAAGCAGTGTATTCTTCTCTATTTCCACTGCTACTACTCCACGGTCAGGTCAGCGTCATATCGCCTGGATTATTGTAACAGAGAGTTTATTGGTTTCCCTCTTCCCTTCTGGCTGTTTACTGGAATCCTCTAGCAGTGAAAGCGACCCACTCAGAGCAGTGAAGTCATGATGGAGAGGAGAGCTGGCTGAAATCCTGGACTTTGAGTTCTCTGAAAGCCTCATTAATCTTGAGCTCTGGGCTTCTAAGTATGATGTTCTTTGTGTTTGGAGTGCTGGTTTCTCTCTTCAGCCTTTTCCCACAGGTCCATCCTCCCCATTTGTCCGTCAGGTTTCAGGGGGGACCTCGGGGAGACCGTGTCCCCCACCTCACCCCCAGCACTGTCCCGTAGAACTTTCTGTGATGGTGGCAAATGTTCTGTATCATCTTCGCTGTCCCACACACTAGCCGCTAGCTATCCAGCATTTACACTGTGACTAGTGAGACTGAGAAGTTGAATTTTAAATTTAATTTTAACTACAGGTGTTAGGTGCCTTCAGTTGTGCCCTCACAGCACCCTGTGTGTATTCCTCCCATCCAAACACTTACCGTAGTGTATGTTTTCCCAACATTTTGTTACTAAACATTTTGCAAAGTTGAAACAGTTTTATACTGTCCAGTCCTATACCCAGCACCTAAACTCTACCATTAATGTAATTAGTATACTTGGTTTTTTTTTTTTCTTTTGGCTGCGTCGTGCAGCATGCGGGATCTTAGTTCCCCGACCAGGGATCGATCCTGTGCCCCCTGCATTGGGAGCGCGGAGAGTCTTAACCACCGGACTGCCAGGGAAGTCCAGTATGCTTGTTTTTAACACATATCCATCTGGGCATTTCTCTATCCATCCATTAATCCTTTTTTAAAAAATGTTTTTCAAAATAACATCAATACACAGGTCCCTAAATACTTTAACATGCATATCATCAGTAGTTTTTGGGGGGGATTAAAATTTATATAGAATAAAATGTCCACTCTAAAGTATAAATCTGCTGGGTTGATAACTGCGTATGTAACCCCGTGTAACCCCGGCCTCCATCAGGTGAGAACACTCAGCGCTCCAGGGGGTTCCTCCTGCCCCTCCCGCTCCTTTCTCCCACCTTCCTGAGTGATGACTCTTCGGATTTTTTTTTTCCTGCAATGTCCCTTTAGCACACTGAAAAACTTCACATCATGCTCCCTGTAAAAGAGAAATGCTTTGGCTACTTACTGTCCATATGCACCTTCTACACACATTTGAACTTCAGAACAACAAAAATACTCTATTTTCTTTTTTTTTTTTTTTTTTAAATCATTCAGGGCCACTTTGGACAGAGGCTCTGATTCTTTTAAATTTTTTTTTTTTTTTTTTAATTTTACTTATTTATTTATGGCTGTGTTGGGTCTTCGTTTCTGCGCGAGGGCTTTCTCCAGTTGCGGCAAGCGGGGGCCACTCCTCATCGCGGTGCGCGGGCCTGTCACTATCGCGGCCTCTCCTGTTGCGGAGCACAGGCTCCAGACGCGCAGGCTCAGTAGTTGTGGCTCACGGGCCCAGTTGCTCCACGGCATGTGGGATCCTCCCAGACCAGGGCTCGAACCCGTGTCCCCTGCATTGGCAGGCGGATTCTCAACCACTGCGCCACCAGGGAAGCCCCCAAAATACTCTATTTTCTACCTAACAAGATACAGCTCTTCTTATAAGCGAAGAAATTCTCACCTGTACCCTGGTTGAGAAGATACATTTGCAACAGTCATTGTGTCCGTTACAGGCTGTTACTAATTACTACTCTTAGTCCTTCACTGTCCTGTTCAGTATTCAGTTATACAAAAACGAAATTGTAAAGTTAATTCCAGCAGCATATTGTAAAATAAAAATGGCAATTAGAGAAAATATGGTTAATATAGTTGATTCTCCTTATTCATGGTAGCTATATTCCATATGTCTTTATGAACGTTGAATTAGCAAATATTGAACCATTGTACCTGGGAGGAAATTCAGGGTTAGGATCCTGCAAGGCCTCAGGTCACTACATGTTTGTCAACAGATCAAAACATAACCTTGTTGTGTGTGTGTTTCTGTTTAAAAATATCTTATTTAATATATATTATTGATTGACTAACATTGAACTCGTGGCCAGCAGCATTATCACTCATGTCTGAATGAAGCTTATCTAACAAACTTCTTTTTTTTAATTAAAAAATTTATTTTTAGTTTTTTGCCTGCTCTGCGTGGCTTGCAGGATCTTAGTTCCCCGACCCGGGGTCGAACCCATGCCCCCTGCAATGGAAGCGTGGAGTCCTAACCACTGGACCGCCGGGGAATTCCCCAAACATATTTTCTTTGAAAGGCACAGTACAGTCTCTTGCCCTTAGTAACACTAGGCAGCACTATGCTTGGGGGCCATTTTAAACAGTAAAATCACCAAAAAAAAAAAACAAAAAAAACCCCACAAAAATAAAAAACATGACACTAAATACACTGTAGAAAGGACACTTGCTTATAACATGAGAGCTCACACAGGAAGAAAAAGTATCACCTTGTTTGACTTCAGCTCGGAACATGCACTTAGAGTGACTCAAGTGTGTCACCATTCTGCACATTCACATGTCCTCAAATGACTGCCAAGGCGCCCTGCATATTAATTTGGGGATTACAGATGAATTGGAGGGGGTTACAAATGAATTTTAGGAAGTGGGCAAATTCTGAGATACAGAATCTGTGAATTGTGAGGATTGACTGTATATACAAATAAACATATGTATAAATAAAGAGAAAATGTGCAGAGCTACTACAGTCCTGAGTCTGTGATTAGTCATGAGGTCAGAGTTGATATATATGGCATCCTTTGTCAACTTCCTGTTCCATACTTCTCGTGCCTTCAGCTGGAACCTCAGCTACTCTGGCTTCTTTACCTGATGCCGTAACCCAAACCTTTGTTCCTGAAGGGTCTGAGTGCTTAACTGTTCTGTTTGTGGTTGCTGTAGTTTTTAATTAACCTTTAGTATTGGGCATGGAAGTACTAACACCCTAGAGAATCCCCGGGGTTCCAGATGTAGCCCTCTTTGCCACTATTGTATAGCAGCAAACCCCATTTTTCCTTGATAAGCAACTACTTGCAGCTGGACAGCTGGCTGATGCTTTCTCTCAGTTTCGTGCTGCAGTAGGTTTGTATCTTGGAACCAAAACACTCAGTGGCCGTCTTAGTGAATTCTAATTTATAGTTCTTTTTTTGGGATAACATTAAAAGTAAATATTATTTACTGTTTAAATAAAATATTTAAAAATATATACAGGATTCTGGGTGAAGTAGATTAATAAAATAAATGCATAACATTCAAATGCGTGTGTATCCAACATAAGAGAATTTTCCATGTAACTTAAGTTACAACTGTAAGTACCAGGAAAAATTCAAGATAATTTTGACAGAACACTTTTCTCAGTGTATTATAGTCATCCCTAGGTTTTGTGGGCTCTATGGTTTTTGTCAAAACTACTCAACTTTGCCATTGTAGCATGAAAGCAGCCTTAGCCAATGTGTAATGAAGGGGCGTGACTGTGTTCCAGTGAAATTTTATTTACAAAAACAGTTTTCTGAGCTCTGCTCTAGTAAGCGGGCACACATCAATTAATGAGACCAGATACAGTGTTATATTCCACTCTTCTTGATCTAACACCTTTAGAATCCATTCCCACACGTGTTCCATGGGTTTCTGCTAGTTTATCAGCAAAGTCTTGCAGTTCCTTTGGTGTGTAAACTATTTTCCTTAGGTCATAGTGTATATACCTGCTAGTGACGTCTGGAATGGTTAGGGTGGGTCTGAGTGAGCATCCCCTTTCATGGCATCTGCCCTAAGTAGTTGTCCTAGGACTTTGAAGCGGTGGAAGGCTAGGTGTCTCCGACAGTGGAAGGCACGCTGCTTCTACTGGTAAGGGAGGCTCAGAAGGACTGGGAGGTTTAAGTTGGTCGGCTTCATCCAGGTGCAGCCAGACGTCTCCCTTCTAAGTCTGAGGATCCCATTCTTTACTAATACATGTCCTGAATTTCACAGGAGAAACTTGGCGAGACTCTGAATTCAACGATTGTTTTAATTCAACAGCCCTCAAAATTAAATTTTGTGCCTGATTTTCAGCTAAATCAGCTCTGTGGCTACAAAAAAAAAATAAAGAGAGAGAGAGATGGTTTCAAGGCTGCCATGGAATCTCTCAGACTGAGTGGAGCTAGGAGTTGGCCCTGAGCTTGTTATTTTCTCTCTGTAAGTGCTCTAGTGTGCTCAAAGGAACCCACCCCACATCTCAGTCCTTATTTCCATCATTACTGCCATGATGGTCAAGTGCAGCAGCCACTTGGGTTTCCAAGGCATGTGCCTCAGTTAGTACTCATTTTCTGTCAACCACAAATGATATCTTCATTAATTGATTCTACTACCTGCTACAGATTACTAACCTCTTGTTTCTCATTGACAGGGAACTCAGCCCTGCACTCAAGCTCAAGGGCATGACCAAACCAATCCTTAAATCCCATTTTTGTAGCTCTGTCTCTTCGAACCACTCCTAGTACCATTTGTGTATAAAAGTCTGGGTCCCTGCGGGAGACAGAAACCACAAGGTGATTTTAAAGGGGGAAGTTGAATATAAAGAATTGTTATGATAGGGTGACCATAATGATGTAGCGAGAACTCTACAAGATAGTCTAGGACTGAGAGACAGTCCGCAAGGAAGGACCAACTTGGAGGGGGACCCCCTCCTCAAGGCTGGGGTTCAGACCTCATCGGAGACAGTATAGTTGCAGGCTAAGGTTGCTGGTAGGAAAGTGCGCTGAGTTGCCGGGGATAGAGCTGGTCCACAGTAGCTGGGGAAGCGAGAAACCACCTTCTCAGGTGTAGGTGAGCCCCAGCTGGTGGGCTTGGGTGTGGGAGGGAGTTGGGGTGCTGCTGTGGGTGTGAAACCTGGAGTACATGGCGTCCTGCTTGGGAGGGGGCGTGTGACCAAGGCTCCAGGTGGCTGAGGGGCTGGATCCCTGGGTGTACGGCTAGGCCAGGGCACCACTGGCTGTACTCCCGCCTGCACACCACGCAGCAGGAGCCCGAAGAAAGGAAAGGCAGCCGTGGGGACCAGGAGGTGTCCTTCCTGCAGTGTCCCTTCAGCGCCCTTGACTGACAAAGCCTAACGCTGTGCTCAGTGTATAGAAGAATGCTTACACGCTCCGGTCCATCACTACAGTCAAGAACTGAAGGATGAATTCAGAGCCGGGAGGCGGCACGTTGGTTGAAAATTGGCCTGGTCAGTCGGATCGTATTATTCTATTCACGATTCCTCACCAGCTCCCGATTTTGCTAAGAGTGAAGCCAAAGCTGTACCTAGTCGGACCCTCTACTACTTTGACCTCATCTTATTTGTTATCTCCCTTGTTGGCTCTGTGGTAGCCATCCTGACCTCCCTGCTGTTTCCACGACATACCTGGCATGCTCCTGACCCAGGGCCCTTGTACTAGCTGGCCCTTCTTCTTGGCGAGCTCTTATCCTAGTAGATATCTGCCTGGTGAGTCCTCACTTTCTTCAAGGAGGTCTTTGCTCAAATGTCAGCTTCTCAATGAGGCCCTTGACCACCTTATTTAATACTGAAAGCCCCGCCACTCCTGACCCCCCTCACGCAGCTCTACTTTTTACCTACCTTACTCTGTAATTCACTCCTTTCTTATGTCTGTCTCCTGCTACTACAATGTCAGGTGCCACGAGTGATAGAGGTTTTTGTTTGTTTTGCTCACTTATCCCAAATATCTAGAACAGTGCCTGGTGCCCTGTAGATGCTCAGTAAGTTCTTGATTATTGTAGTGGACTCTAATATTCGTTGAAGTGAGATTCTAGTTTAACAAAGCAATTCTACTTTTGTTGTTGAACAACAAATTATAAATATTTTTGCTAGTTACTGTGTTAGGCAGTTTTCCTTGCATTTTGTAGACTGGGTACATTCTTTTGACTAACTAGGTCGATATGGGTATATTTTTGGGTGGCTTCTACTCTATAAAGTGAAACACTGTTTGTACTTTATTGTTACTTTCTCTAGGTCGCTTTTCAGCTTCTGTGACTTTTCTCATCTAAGTAAATGACGGAGGCAGACAACTATATTTTTAACATTTTATTCTTTAGAATTAAGTCTTGGTTCATGGAAAGTTAATTTATTATTATTTTTATTTGTTTTTAGGTGCTGAATGTGGAGTAAATGCAGATGTTGACAAACATCTTGAATTGGGCAAGAAACTACTTGCAGCTGGCCAGCTAGCTGATGCCTTATCTCAGTTTCATGCTGCAGTAGGTTTGTATCTCAGAACCAAAACACTCAGTGGCCACCTTAGTGAATTCTAATTATAGCCCTTTTTGGGGATAACATTTAAAATAAATATTATTTATTGTTTAAATAAAATATTTTAAAATATTTACAGGGTTCTGGGTGAAATAGATTAATAAAAGCACAATATTTGAATACATACGTATCTAACATAAGAAGATTTTTCCACGTAATTGAGACTTACAGCTATTAAGTACTAAGAAAAATTCAAGATAACTTTGGCAGAACACTTTTCTCAGTGTATTATAGTCATCCCTAGATATCCTCACAGCATTGGTTCCAGGGCCCCCTCGGATGCTAAAACCTGTGGATACTCGAGTCCCTTATATAAAATAGTGTAGTATTTGCATGTAACTTACACACATCCTCCCATATACTTTAAATCATCTCTAGATTACTTATAATACATAATGTAGTGCAAATACTATGTAAATAGTTGTAAATGTAATGCAAATGCTATGTGAATAGTTGCGCAGCGAATTTTTTCCCGAATATTTTCTATCTGTGGTTGCGGAACCTGTAGGTACAGAGGGCCGACTGTATATATTTTTCTGCCTCCTTAAGCAGATTTCACTGAATACAGTTTTAATTTTCGTGATGATTTGAGATCATCAGTATAATAGTTACTTTGAGGCCCTTGGGGGATCCTGCAGTTCATCTCCTGTTCATTGTTGGTCAGACTCTCTCTACCCCTTAGGCTGTTGCTTTTTATTGCTCACTTGTGTCTGTCTGTAGCATCAACTATCTTTGCAGTATGTAATCTGTTGGGACTGTGAGAAACGAGATGACCAGAGTAAATAGGTTGTGAATGAGGTCTTAGAGGGTTTTCTTATGAGTCACTACATAAACTTCTTTGCTAAAGCTTTTTGATATCTATATTCCTCATTCCTTTTTTATTTACTTATGTATACTCACCTTTATTTGGGATGGTTAAGAGTGACAAGTCAAGCTGCAGAGTAATGAGTAGTGTATTTTTAATAAGATATAGTTCTGCTCACCAGAAGAATTATCCTATTGTTGTAACTTACTGTATAAGCAAAAAGTAGTTAGGTTTTGGTTTGGTGATATTTTTCTTCATGCTTTTTCTTGAACTTAGATTTTTATTACTGATGTTACTAGCTCTCTGGAATAATAGGAAACCTAGATTTTAATCTTGGCTTTGCCACTTGATAATTCTGTGACATTGGTCAAGTTATGTAAGAAAGTGTAGGCTTAAAGAAGTGACCTGCATATTCCCAGCAGTTTCACTCTGCCACCCAAAAAAGGACTTTCTGTGAAGATTAGATGAGAGAAATGTATATTAAGAGTTCTTTGAAAATAGGGGGCAATCACATGTGTAAGGTATATAGAAATACTGTATCTTCAAAAATTAAGACTTTTCTAAAAACAAATTTAATATGTTAATAGGGTTTTCTTAACTCTGTGGAGCTTCTAAGAGGAAGGTTTTTTCATTTCAGTGACTAGCTCACCCTGGAAAGTTGTACTTAATTGGCACAATTTGCAGTAGTTACTTTTCGCTGGAGACCATATACTGTGTGACTGGGTCATTCCTAAGTCCACACTTTCTCTGGTGATTTGAGTTGTCTTCAGTGCTGCAGCACGGTAATTAACATTTTTTCAGTTATTGTCTTAGATAAAGCATGTCTTAAAAAAAAAAAAACTGATTCTTCCTTGCTACCATGAGAATATTTGCAGAAAACATATACCTTCTACTTATTTTATACTTTATTATTTGCTTTCTTTAATCTCACAAATTAATTAGAACGTTAAGGGCTGTGGCATATTGTTAACGCCATTTAAAATGACTGCCTATTTTTTGTTAGCTTCACTGCCATACAAGAATTCTAGAGATGGCTCGTCCCCCAAAATACCCAATAATATATTATTGTCTGCACTGAAAGACGTAAATTAGTAAAGCTAAAACGTGGTAAGTTATTTGTGAAATTCAGTAAAGGGAAAAACTGAGACACTGCTAGTGCCTTCAGAATTCAAATAGCAATGTCATTTTGTTCATCATAATTTGGCAAGTAACAGTGGTTCTCAAATGGTACACTTACCATTATTTGAGGAAGACCTGTGTAGTTTGAGATATTCATCATTTTAGTTTATGTAAAATAACTAACCATAGAAAATAGAGTTTAAATTGTAGTTGACGGGAGTATACAGTAGGTAGTGATGGGGTGATATGGTGTCATGGCCTATTGAGTCTCTTATGAGATGTTTATCAGAAAAGAACTGTAGATCTTTTTTTTTTTTTTTCATCTTGATCTTTTGTTAGCACTTTTATGAGTTCATCAGTTTTTCATTAGAGTTCTGAAAATGCTTATTCATTCAGTTCAGCAGTACAGTCAGTTACCAGAAACCTGTACTTGTCAGAGTCTTTTCCATGAATTTCTTGAAGATGAAAGCCTTTTATAGGAACATATTTGCAAAAGCATCAGAGTACACCCAGAACTGTCTGTAAATGACAAAAGACTTAAAAATGACCACTGTTAAAGATTTGATGAAAGTTCATAATAATGCAGTTGACAAGAAAATTAGTTATTTCTGAGATATACATTTTAAAGTAATAACTAGGATTATTACTTATAACATTATACCATAACATATAAGATTTTTAGAAATTCCATGTAATGTCTGAAACATTTATATTAACATATTTCCCTACATATTTCCATACAAATACAAATATAAGGTTTTTAGAAATTTCATATAATGTCTGAAACATTTATATTAACATATTTCCATACATATTTCCATACAAATACAAATATAAGGTTTTTAGAAATTTCATATAATGTCTGAAACATTTATATTAACATATTTCCATACAAATAACCCAATGAAAGTTTAGTATTAGTTGTTTTGTTTGTTTTTTTATACTGCAGGTTCTTATTAGGCATCAATTTTATACACATCAGTGTATACATGTCAATCCCAATCGCCCAATTCAGCACACCACCATCCCCAAGAACTGTAGATCTTCTATTTCAATTGTCTCATTTACCAAACATCCAATTTAGCATGGCCATATTTACTGCTTCAGGTAACCCAATGAGTTAGTGAGAGCCTCTTGCTAACAGTGAATTAATTAGTCCAGGTCTCCTGACTTCTAGACTAATAAGTTATGCAGTAACTAGAGTAACTGCAGTAGATCAAAGAGCTGTGCTACTGTAAAATGCACAATAATTTTTTGTGGTAAAATATCACCCATATTTTAGTACATTGCTTTAAACTGACTGTAAAAAATTCATTAAATGTTTATACTTCCCAACTTCTGAATTTTGTAATGTACTTTATCTCTTTAACTTTTCCTGTGATTAGAAATTGATGTTAGAGTTTGTAATAGAATTTGGCTAGTGGCATTGGGCGTATCAATGACTCATTTTTTATTATAATGTTATAGCTGACATTTGTGGCTGTGACACCCTTTTCCCATTTTCATTTTTGAAAAATTACTTGGTTACATTTTGAATATTACTTAGGCATGGTATGTTTGATAATTACATTTTTATACAATAAAAGGTTTATGTATTAAAACTCAATAGCAACACAAATAATTGTAGTACAGATCTATTGGTGATTTGGTTTGAAATTTCTTTGCATCTGGTGTATAAATATTTTTTGGCAGTAGTTTTAAGATTTGGAACTTAAATACTCTTGATCTGTTGGAAACAGTGTGATTTAATGAAGAGTGTTGGTATCACTTTCTAAATAGTCTTCTGAAACAGTTGCATCTATTTCACTATTATGACGTAGTCAGACACAGGTTTTGTTTAGAGATTTTATCATCAGAGAAAACCACAGTGCAGGTGTGAGGATGCCCTGCCTCTCATTTCTACAGCATGGTCTTATGGGGATAAAGAGTCCTAGGGTCTGAAACATTTCTTTGGTAGACCTTACAGAATGTCTTAGGTGTATCTGGCATGAATGAATGTCTAAAGTGGTGGATTAAATGGTGGGCATGAATGAAATGATAGGTTTCTCCAATTGCTTGGTAAGATAACCGGTATCACACTTAACATAATCTGGCTAAGTCAAAAAAAAAATCCATGGCTTCATTCATTTGGTACTTAAACATACCATGGTGCTTTCTCATCGCATTTGAACTTTACTTGTGAAATGGGGATGGACATTACTGTTCACATTTACACAAAAGGACACAGAGTATTCTAGTGACCTTCAAAGGTCACATTCCAGTTCAGAAGATTGTGAACTTCTTAAGGATAAGTACTGTCTTATTATTGTTATTACTATTATTATTTTAGTCTCTGGTGGTGCTCAGTAAAAGTTTGAATGAATGAAGGGGTAGAGTTGGGTTCGCTGGGAGCAAGAATGAAAAGTTTTCTGTACCTCTGCAAGGGTGGTGTTCACCCTGCTGCCACCACTTACAGAATCATTCGTAATTGGCTTTCTGATGTTTTCTCCAGATTGTAGTTGTATTTTCTTTATTAGGGCTAATTTTCTCACATTTGAATTGTTTGATAGTTTTAGGATTACACCTTAAATTCATTTCTCATATTCAAATTTTGAATAAACTAGTATAACAATTTGACTGACATGTTTTCAAATGAAGTCTAGTGTTTGCAGATGTAGGCTTGCATATAATTTAAATAATGAACTGTATCATATTTGGATGGATAATAGGAAAAGTGATTATTTTCAAGGTTATCAAATCTTGTATTGTGAGAAACTAAGCATGAGTTTCTTAAACCAATTCTTGTTCAGTTGCTACTTCCTGCATAATGATATAGGAATGGACACTAGTTCTGGGAACTGATGGTATTTTAAGATGAAGAGCCAGGGAAGGCTGTTTTGATATTTGCCATTCAAGTGACCCTATACCACTAAGCACATTGATTCTTGATTCATAGGTTGAACCATTGACATCTGATTCCTTATTTTTATAAGTTCAGTGTTATAAATTGGGGTTCCAATCCCATTTCATATCTTAAAAATACCTAAAAACTGAATAGTAAAATAAGTGAAAGTGAGTGCCCCAGAAATACTTTATATAGACATTTTTTATGTATGTATAATCAAATACTTAATAAAAAGCTTTGTCATACTTAATCTTTGGAGGTTTTTCTACATAGACTGAAATGGTCAGGTTTTTTCCAAATAGAATTCCATTGCAATTTTTGCTGAAGGTGCCTTCTTGATAAAATGCCCAAAGCCAGCAATAAGCATTCTTCTTTTCTTGAAAGAGGGTCATACTGTATTCAAAATAAGCAACACCTGTTTTTGAAAATGCCATTGCTCATCTCGTGGGGGAGATGATCTGAGTGTCCCGGTGAGGCACGTCTCTTTGAGGGCCATGTCTGTGCTGACTTCTCTGCGTCCCTGGCTTATTCCTGGCAGGTCTCCGTGTTGAGTGGACGTGGGAGTGTCCCTTGTTGGAGTTATCAGGAATTTGTTTCCATTTCCTTTCATTTGATTACAAGGTGCTATAGAGACACGAAAAATGAATTCACTCAAGGAATGTATTTTTTTCTAGAGTGAGGTAAGCATATAAATAATTGATATCAGGAGGTAGTGATAAGTGTTAGGTGCTGTGGGAGATATATATTATAGAGTGTTATGGAAACCACAGTAATGGAAGGTTTATTTTCACATGTGTAATCAAGTCATTTGAGCTGTGCCTCAGAGATGGAGTAGGATTTGGACATATGAAGATGTGTGGTGTAAACTCTAGGCCTTAAATCATGTCGTTTCTAGTATTTCTTATTCTTCAATTAGTGTAAATAAGTCATGGAGAACTTAACTTTTTTTTCTTTTTTTTAATTTTTATTTTATATTGGAGTATAATTGATTAACAATGTTGTGTTAGTTTAAGGTGTACAGCAAGGTGATTCAGTTATACATATACATGTATCTCTTCTTTTTCAAATTCTTTTCCCGTTTAGGTTATTACAGAATATTGAGCAGAATTCCCTGTGCTATACAGTAGGTCCTTGTTGGTTATCTGTTTTAAATATAGCACTGTGTACATGTCAATCCCAATCTATCCCTCCCCCTCCCACCCCACTTCTCCCCCCGGGTAACCATAAGTTTGTTCTCTAAGACTGTGAGTCTCTTTCTGTTTCGTAAATAAGTTCATTTGTATTCATTTTTTTTTTTTAGATTCTTCGTATAAGCAATATCATATATTTGTCTTTCTGTCTCTGACTTAACTTCACTTAGTCTGATAATCTCTAGGTCCATCCATGTTGCTGCAAATGGCATTATTTCATCCTTTTTAATGGCTGAGAAATATACCATTGTATATATGTACCACATCTTCTTTATCCATTCATCTGTCGATGGACATTTAGGTTGCTTCCACATCTTGGCTATTGTAAACAGCGCTGCAATGAACGTTGGGGTGCATGTATCCTTTTGAACCATGTTTTTCTCCGGATACATGCCTAGGAGTGGGTAACTTTTTAAAAATTAATGAATATAAAAGTAATCCATGTTCATTGTGAAACATTTTGGAATATGTATATGAGCTATATAAAGAAGAAAATCCAGTCTCTGCCCACGTAACTACTGTTGACCTGAAGTGAATTTCTTTCTGCTTTCAGACGCTGTCACTGTAAGTGTCATTAATTCTTAGATGTCAGATCATTCTTATGGCCAGTTATGCTGACCAAGTGCCGTATATTTTACATTTATTGCACATTCTAAATCAAATATGAACTGAACCAAAAATATTATATATGGCTGGTATGCTCTAAATATAGTTCCTCTGTTTCTTACTCTTTCTTCAAGCTAATTACAATTTTTGTGGGAAATAACCTGTATTTCCCACAAAGTCAGTAGCAAAGGCTACTGACTTTGCTCTTTTTTCCTTACCTTCCAAGGGAAATTGATCAGGGAAGAAAGTTCAGTGATGCTTAGCTGGGAACATATATAGATTTTTTGTTTTTGTTTTAGATTTAAGGAGAAGAAGTCTTACATTTTTAAAATGCCCAATTCTCTTATTTTTTCAAAAATAGTCCTTTTTTTCCCCTGACTGCCTCATTCTTTTACTTTTTTTTATTGTAGTAAAATATACCTAACAAAATTTACCATTTTAACCATTTTTAAGCACGTAGTTCAGTGGCATTAAGTGCATTCACATTGTTGTGCAACCATTACCACCATCCATCTCCAGAACTTTTTCATCATCCCAGACTGAAGCTCTATACCCATTAAACAGTTGTTCCCCATTTCTGATCCCCGTCTCTTCTCAGTCCTTCCTTGGCAACCACCATTCTAATTTCTGTCTCTATAAATTTGACTACTCCAGGTACCTCATAGAAGTAGAATTGTACAATATTTGTCTTTTTGTGTCTGGCTTATTTCACTTAGGATAATGTCTTCAGGGTTCATCTGTAATGTAGCATTTATGAGAATTCCATTCCTTTTTTAAGGCTGAATAATATTCCATTGTATGTATATACCACATTTTATTTATCCACTCATCCACTGATGGACATTTAGGTTGTTTCCACCTTTGGGCTATTGTGAATAATGTCACTGTGAATATGGGTGTACAAATATCAGTTTTCAATTCTTTTTTTTTTAAAGGTTATACTTCATTTATAGTTATAAAATATTGGCTATATTCCTCATATTGTACAATATATCCTTGTAACTTATACCTAATATTTTGTGCCTCTTAATCCCCTACCCCTATATTGCCCCTCCCCTTTTCCCTCCCCCCACTGGTAACCACCAGCTCGTTCCCTACATCTGTGAGTCTGCTTCTTTTTTTTGTTATATTCACTAGTTTGTTGTAGTTTTTAGATCTCACATATAAGTGATATCATACAGTATTTGTCGTTTTCCATCTGACTTATTTCACTTAGCATAATGCCCTCCAAGTTCATCCATGTTGCTATAAATGGCAAAATTTCATTCATTTTTATGGCTAATATCCCATTGTATATATATACACGACATCTTCTTTATGCATTCATCTGCTGCTGGACACTTAGGTTGCTTCCATGTCTTGGCAGTCAGCTTTCATTTCTTTTGGATTATGTGTACTCAGAAGTAGAATTGGTGGTTCATAGGGTGATTCTGTGTTCGGTGTGTAAGGAACCTCCGTATTGTGTTTCACAGCAGCCCCACCAGTTTACATTCCCTCCAGCAGTGCACACGGGCTCCAGTTTCTCCACGCTCTTACTAATCCTCCCTCCCTCCCTTCCTTCCTTCCTGCTTTTCTTTCTATCTCCCATTCTCCCGTTCTCCTTCTTCTTTCCCTTTCTTTTCCTTTTCTTTTTCTCTTTCTTTCTTTCTTTCTTTCTTTCCTTCTTTCCTTTCATTCTCCCTTTCTGTCTTTTTCTCCCCTTTCTTTCTTATCCTAATGGGTATGAAGTGGTATCTCAGTGTGGTTTTGATTTGCATTTTCCTAATGATTAGTGATGTTGAGCATCTTTTCATGTGCTTATTGGCCATTTGTGTATCTTCTTTCATATATGGTTTTATAGCCTATTTTCTCTTCCTGCCTTATCTCCCCCCAGCAGTACTTCAGGTAGTTTTCAATGCCATTAACAACTCCTTAAAATCATAATTTTGAATGATTATGTACTATTCTGCCATATAGGTTCCCATATTGTAATGTTTTGCAAATGATAAGACCTTCAGGGATAGAACTTGTAGGGAATTTTAGTTGTAAATCTTACGGTAATGAATATCTGTGTGCATAAATATTTATTTTTTTAAGGTACATGACTGGATTTGGTCAAGATCATTTTTAAGAAAAAATAATATATGTATATATTGCTTTTTAGAAGGATTGTTTGGCAGCATGAGGTTTGCTTCTAACTGAATTTACTCCTTCCCCCATTTTGTAGGTGCTGAACAGAGTAGAGTTAGTTCAAGCACCTAACTCATCTGTCTGCTTTCTTTCCTTCAGATATTGTTAACGACTCCAGCCTTACTCTCTGGTCTCACTCTCTTTTCCATTCTCCTTTGTCCCATGGTCCGCACCTTTATTTCTTCACTGCCATTTTTAGTTGGAGTTCGGGAGAGAGCAGTTGCACATTCAATATATCAGTTTAAATGGAAGTCTGTAATTTTCTAAAATTCTGTTAAGTGCAAAGTCCATATTCTCAATCAGAATTTCACTTAAGAAAATTTCAACAAAGACAAACAGAACTGCAAACAGAATTGGATACTTATAAAAGTTAAGAGTTGAATATAGTTAATATTCTAGACCCAAAGGTAGGCAAACTTTTTCCCTAAGGGACCAGATAATAAATGTTTTAGTCTTTGCAGCCGTGTAGTGTCTGTTGCATATTTTGCTATTTTTTTTGACAACTCTTTAAAAGTGTAAAAAATATTCTTAACTTGAAGTCTGTGGGTTGTTTTTGGCTCAGAGGCTACAGTTTGCTGAGCCCCTGTTCTGGATTTATTTGCAGTGATCTTGCTAGGCAAAATGACCCCGTATTGATGAAGAAATTCTTTTCTTAATGCCTTTCCTAGTAGAATTGCAAACTCTAATACTGTTCAGATGACTTGGTTTTTTGAATAAAGTACTGAGAGTTAATATTTATTATTTTAATTTTCAGATGGTGACCCTGATAACTATATTGCTTATTATCGGAGAGCTACTGTCTTCTTAGCTATGGGCAAATCAAAAGCAGCACTTCCCGATTTAACTAAAGTGATTGAATTGAAGATGGATTTCACTGCAGTAAGTTCATCTAAATTTTCTTCAAAGGAAAATATAAGGAAACTCGGAAGAGGTGATTTGTTTCTTAAGGTGAAGATGGCATGTTAGGCGTAGCTGGAGGTTGTAGAAAGCCACTCTGATGTAGCGGACTGGGCAACAAGAGCAACTCAGTCCCTGGAATCAAAGGCCTGTGTGAAGGAGGCACAGTGGAGTGGGTACATGAGGTGATTTTTAGAAGCTTGGTAGTGATGTTAGCTTTGTGGTTTAGAAAGATATCTGTGTGGAGGATGGAGTGTAGGGCACGATGTGAGGCTGAGAAATGAGCTGATTAAGAGACTGTTGAACTAAGAGGCTGTCAGGTGACTGATGACAGTTTCAATTAAGGCTATAGTGGGAAGAATAAAGAAGAGGGGGTAGCTTAATTAAGCAGTGGTTTGTGATGAGAATACGGTGCTGAATTAGACAAGAGTCCTGCCCTGAACCAACACTCAACGCTTCAGAAGTGGAGGAATTTATGGTCTAATAGGATATCTTGACAATTGGCAGGTCACTGTAATAGCTTAAAATAATAGGACCCAATTATATTGTTTCAAAATTAATTTGGTAATTTACTTATTATGTCCCGCCATAATCCAGAAAGTATTAGAGATGATTGATTAGATATGGGTGAATATTTGGTTTGAAATATTACTATTATTTTAAGATGGGATTCACAAGTGTCACATTTTTCTTTATTACTTTACCCAGCTAAGCATAACCTTCCACAGAGGTTAAGTAGCTCATTTTCCTAGTATTATAGTACTTATTAGCTAGTCGAAGTGGCTTTAATCTTGCTTTTTATGTGTGTTGATGCATTTTATAGAGGATTAGGGAAATTTTTAAGTACTGTAAAAGTAATATATAAGTTTTAGTAGAATATTGGTGTGGTTTGTGTCTTATGGTAGACATTGATCATCAGAGAGTTGGTATTCTTGGAAGAGATGGGATTATGCACATTAGAAGAGGAATATCAGAGATGATTGATGGATGTTAAAAGGAAGAGGCATAGTTATTCTGGTTCTAGTGGAGTAAATATGTGCATTAAGAGTTAATTTAAAAAAAAAAACAAAACTATTTCCCGAGCTTTGATTGGTAAAGTCCCAAATTATAACAACATTATTATAGTGGTAAAAAGTTATTATGATGGCTTAAAGTACTTTTTAAGTGAGATATAACTCACATATCATCAAATTCACCCTTTTTTTTTTTTTTTTAAAGAATGTGACTATTTTTTAATATTTATTTATTTGGTTGCATCAGGTCTTAGTTGCGGCTCACTGGCTCCTTAGTTGAGGCACGTGGGTTCCTTAGTTGCGGCAGGCGGGCTCCTTGGTTGCGGCAGGTGGGCTCCTTAGTTGCGGCATGTGAACTCTTAGTTGCGGCATGCATGTGGGATCTAGTTCCCCGACCAGGGATCGAATCCGGGCCCCCTGCATTGGGAGCATGGAATCTTGTCCACTGCGCCACTAGGGAAGTCCCCTTACCCTTTTTTAAAGTGTGCAATTCAGCAGTTTTTAGTATATTCACAAGGTTCTGCAAGCATTGTCATTATCTAGTTCTCGAGCATTTTTATCACCCCCCCCCCAAAGAAACCCTGTACCCATTAGGAGTCACCTCCCATTTCTGTCCGAGCCCCTGGCACCTTCTGTCTCTGTGGATTTGTCTGACTTGGATATTTCATGTAAACGAAATCATACAATATGTTGCCTTTTCAGTCTGACTTCTTTCACTTAGCATAATGTTTTCAAGTTTCATCCATATTGTAGTATGTGTCAGTAGTTCATTCCTTTTTATGGCTGAATGATATTCCATTGTATGGCCATATCACATTTGCTTATTGATTTATTAGTTGATGGGAGTTTGGGTTGTTTCTACTTTTTGGCTATTGCTATGAACATTCATGTCCAAGATTTTGTGAGGACACATGTTTTCATTTTTTTTTTTTTGATATAGTAAAAAGTATATTTAAAGGAAGCATACTTTAACAAAATTTATACACATTCATTGGTTTCAGGAATTATTCTCAGAGTGTGAAGTCAGATGGGCATAGGAAAAATTAATATTTCATTAATATTTCATTAGCTTATTTAGTTTTATTCTTTGTGTTTAAAGAAAATTTAGAAATGCATAGTACTCAGTATACTCTTTTTTTTGTTTTTCTAGGCAAGATTACAGAGAGGTCACTTGTTACTCAAACAAGGAAAACTTGATGAAGCAGAAGATGATTTTAAAAAAGTGGTAAGTTAAGTACAATTTGTATGTGGCTCTGTGAAGATATTTTGAGTGAACATACTGAACTTATTTTTTTATATTAAGACATTTAATAATCATTTTATACCTGAAAGGGAAAATCATTTGATTTGTGTGTGTAAGATTCATAGTTCCTGAATTAATATTTAGTGGCTGGCATCGAAGAATCACTTTAACAGATGGAAGGTAAAGTGTATGGAATAGATAAGTAATCCTAACTCAGTTTATGTAGCTCATGTTCTGCTTTGTCCTCCATGAGAATCTAAATATGTCAGCTGAGCTATTCTAAAAGTTGCCTGAGTGATTTGGGAAACCCTTTATTTGATTTGAAAGGAATAATGAAAGAGATCTTAAAAGGAAATTTTGCAATCACTCACATGGCTACTTTACAAAGTATAAAGTGTTTTGGATTTGTTGGGGGAAGTGTTACAGATTACATGTAATTGAAGGGGTTATATCCTGAAAAAGGATTTGAAGAGAGACAGCTGGATAATGTCTTTATGCCCTCATGGGACTTGTTTTAAGACCTGCTTTTTTGTTCCACATGGTTATGATTCTGGAGTGGTCTAGAAAGGGTGTGTCTATGTGTGTGTGTGTGTGTGTGTGTGTGTGTGTGTGTGTGTGTGTGTGTGTGTATATATATATATATGTATCTCCCATTGTTCATTATTTGCATTTTTGTAGTTTATCAAAATGCTTAGTTACCATGATGATAACCACTATGAAAATAAAACTAAAATTTTTAATGTTTTCATAACCTCTGTCATAAAATTCAGACATATGCAGACAAATCCAGAATACATTAGAAGTTAATTGTATTGAATCAGAAACAATCTCATGGTCTTAATAAAATTCGATGTCATTTTCTGTTTATCTAATCTACCCTGCTACGTGGGAACTTGTTAGAGAGGAGGCTGAAGGACAGGTGATGAGGAGGTAAAGTGCTGGAGTGACCTTTCCCTAGCCCCGGCCCTTTGTACACAGCAAGTGTTGTGTAAAAATTTGTTAAATGGATGAGTGATACAACATAAGAATGTGTTTCCTTCTTTTTAACAAATGCTTAAATCTATTACTTAGAATTCTTTTCCAGTTACAAAGGCTAGAGTAGCCTTTTAGAAATACCACAATTTAGAATAAAGCTTTATCACAAATTAGTCCCTACTGGGTATTGGATATATCCTTTTGGAAAAGTGTGGGTATGTCTTGAGTTAATGTCTTTTCTGTCATCAATATTAAAACCTCTCAGAAATAAGAAGGGGACTTTCATGAAACTTTACACTTTTGATTGTCCTCTGACAGTCGTGCTTCTGCTAGTGTGTTCTTAAAACCACCCTTGCTATTATTATTATAGGATTCTTCCATGAGAATGTGCACCTGTATTAAATGATATTTTCTTTTTAATTGAAATCTTTATTGAGATAATTGTAGATGCCCATGTAATTGTAATTAATAATACATAGAGGTCCTGTGTACCCTTTACTCAATACCCAGTTTCTCCCAATGACAACATCTTTTAAAACTATAGTATGATATTACAGCCAGGATATTGACATTGATATAATCTACGAGTCTATTCAGATTCCTCAGTCTTACTAATATTCATTTCTCTATGTGTATTCTATACACTTTTTCCTGTATCCATCACCACAGTCAAGATACTGAACAGTCCTCTTGCCATAAGGATCCCTTCTGTTGCCCTTTTATAACCACACCCACTTCCCTCCCATACTGCTTCAGCCCCTCATTCATAACTCCTGGCAACCACTAATTTGTTACTTGTTTTTTAAATTTTGACATTTGAAAAATGTTACATATGTGGTCACAAATGTTATGTAACCTTTTGGAATTTTCTTATTCAGCATAATTCCCTGGAGATTCATGCAGACTGTTGCATATATCACTTAGCTATTTCTTTTAATTGCTGAGTATTGCATGGTATGTGTGTGATGCATTTTATTCACCTATTCATCAGTTGATAGACATTTGGGTTATTTCCTCTTCTTTCCTGGCAAGGACTCAGTGAATGAAAAGCCATGGACTCTGTTTACTACAGCCCTCCCAACTTTCTTTTCCCCTCTATAAAAGTGCTCTTCTTCCCTTGCTGTCTGGGGACTTGCACATAGCTTGCCATGGTCGCAGACCCCAAACTGCAGTTCTTTGCTGATCCCAAATAAATACACCTTTGCTGGAGAAATATTTGGCAATCTATTTGTTTTAGGTCAACATTTTGGGATCAGAGAAGGCTCCCAGAGGCTCCAGAGCTGGCAAGCAAACAGGTGCATTATCCATAAATGAGCCCATTGTTGCTCACTGCTTTTTTTCTCACTGACCCTGGAATTTGAAGGTACATCTTTCTCGTGGATCCCAGCTCATGCCCTCTTTGCATTTGAAGCTCTCCAGGCTTTATTTGGGATCTATTTTAAGGTTTAGTCTTACTGGTTAAGGCCTTGTTCTGTATGAGAGTACTCATTTGGCATTTTGATCTGATTTTCAGATCAGACTGTTTTATTGAAGCTGGCTAGCCTTCCGCCCATTCCTTCGGAGACAGGGGCTGTTTCTCCTGAAATTGTACCAGTTTAGCGATTGGCCCATTGCTTTGGAATAGGGGCTGTTCTCTGGAAACTGGATGGAAAAAGCCTTTGGCCTGGCTCTTCCAACACCAAGCTACACCAAGCTATTTCCTTAGAATTGGCTGGTATTAGCTTGCAAGCTGTCTGAATTGAGCTGTTTGAGCTGTAAACTGTTTAAGCTGTTTGAAAATTGTTCCTTTACTCTAGGAAAAAAATCTCTTGAGAAATGGGATCCCAATACACAAATATTTTGAGGGCCCCCCCCCCATGTTTAAAAACTATGGTCCTTCCTCATGTGCATTTCTAACTAAATGGACCAGCCTAACCAAAGACCATTTAGAATACCAGTGGCCATTATGGAGAACTTTTAAAATCCAGAAATGAAAGGAATGCCTATTTCAGTTGGTATTTTGAGGCTTCCTAATGTTATCAGAAGCCTAAAATTGCTTCTCTGCAAAATAAGATTTTAAGATTAACTGAGGCAGACAAATGATTAAAGAAAAATAGAATGGCTCCTGAAGCCTTAGGCTCTTCTTCCTTGGCTTTGAGAGTCTGTTTATTAATTTTTTTACAGTATGCATCGTTTGAAGGCTATTCCTATGGAATGTAGGCACAGGTCTCAAACGTGTGTATATGTTCTGCATGGTGTAGAACATTTGTTGCAATTTGCATTAGAAAGAGTGATAAAACGTGTATTTGCTTGTAAATTGATAAAAGCCTTTGGAGAGATATGCAAGAAACTGATAATATCGGTTACCTCTTGGAGGAGAACTGTAAAGTGACCTTGGGAAGTTCTTACCTTCTGAGGACCTCATTTTCCTCATTGTGAAGCATAGAAATTGAATAGATGACATAGTCCAATCTTTATTGTTTGGTACCATAAAATGATTTGAAAAGATAAATTTTATATTATGACTATATTTTATCTTTGCCAATTAAAGAATTCTTATATTTTATTTTTTGATGATTTGTGAATATAGATGATATATAATTTGTTTTCTTTCTATGTTCTTAAGTGAGCTTTTTGTGGTATTTAAGAGAGTTTACCAGTCTATAAAGTCCATAAAGATTTCATCTTACTAATAACAATATACAGTCAGGTAGCTACATTCAGTTAGAGATTTTACACCGTGGAACAGAAGTTTGAATATGCTTCATCTCTTTTTGGGCTACAATGAGAATTTCCTATTTGTTAAGTGTGCAGGTTACTCTGCTGCCAGAGGGTCTCCTGTAAACAGGGTCACCTCAGGTCCATACTGGCTGTCGTAGTCCTGAAAAGGATCTTAGGTGGTTTAGTTTGTCTGATAGCTATCAATGACTCCTGTAACCAGTGCCTACGGTCATTTGTTAGTTCAGTGAGTGTTTTAGTGCATATTTGCAAGTCAGAGTGGTAGGTGTTAGAGGGTTGCTGACAAAGAAAACTAGTCTCTTAGGACAGCATATGATAAGTACTATGATTGAGCCTGTGGAAACATACCAATAGGGTTACCTAACTGAGCTGGGAGTTGGGGGTCTGGGGTCAAAAAGGGCTTTCCTAAAGGAGGAAGAGCATGCATTTATGATCTCACAGTTCATGGGGTCAGGAATTTGGACAGGGTTAGTTGGGTCCTCTGCTCTAGCATCTCTCACAGGCTACAGAGTGCCAGATAGGGCTGTAGTGTTATCTGAAGGCTTAGTTGGTGAAGGAATTGCTTCCAAACTCACTTGGTTGTTGGCAGGATGATTTTTTTTTTTTTTTGAAGGGCATCAGCTTTATTGGTCATTTGTGCTTTGGAAATGTGTGTGAGAGGGAGTCCCCTGAGGAGGGGTTGGGTCTCTGCCTGGTCACTGCTGCTTCCTCTTGAGCTGTTAGACTGACTTTGGTTTCTTCCAAGCTATTGGCCAGAGGCTTCCCTCGATTCTTTCTTACCTGGGCCTCTCCATAAAGCATCTCACTGCTTGGCAGGCTTGCATCATCAAAGTGAGCAAGTGAGAAAGGCAAGAGATTACCAGCAAGAGAGAGAATGCCAGCAAGATAGAAGTCACAGTGTTTTGTACATAATCAGGGAAGTGGCATCCTGTCACCTTTGTCATGTTCTGTTTGTTAAAAAGAGTTACTCTATCCCATACTCTAGGGGAGGGGATGACACAAAAGGCATAAATTCTAGGAGGGGGGCCATCTCAGAAGTCAACCAACTTGCTGTTTTCACTTGAGGTACCAAAACAGGGGTGTATTTAGATTAGAGTAGGGTAGATTAGAGGGCAACTTACCTCTTTCAAGTCCCCATCCCATAGTTATTACAGGGTTTTTGTTTTTTTTATAACCATTTTGAAAATTGAAGTATAGTTAATTTACAAAATTATGTTAGTTTCAGGTGTACAGCAAAGGGATTCAGTTATACATGTGTATATCTATTCTTTTTCAGATTCTTTGCCATTATAAGTTATTACAAGATATTGAATATAGTTCCCTGTGCTATACAGTAGGTCCTTGTTGTTTATCTGTTTTATGTATAGCAGTGTGTATATGAATACCAAACTCCTAATTTATTCCCCCCCCCCCCACTGCTATCCCCTTTGGTAACCATAAGTTTGTTTTCTATGTCTGTGAGTCTATTTCTGTCTTGTAAATAAGTTCATTTGCATCATTTTTTTAGATTCCACATGTAAGTGGTATCATATGATATTTGACTTTCTCTGTCTGACTTCACTTGGTATGATAACCTCTAGGTCCATCCATGTGGCTGCAGATGGCATTATTTCATTCTTTTTATGGCTGAATAATATTCCATTGTGTGTGTGTGTGTGTGTGTGTGTGTGTGTATGTATATGTATTTCTCCACACCACATTTTGTTTTTTTGTTTTTATAAAAATTTTTATTGCAGTATAGTTGCTTTACAGTGTTGTGTTTCTACTGTACAGCAAAGTGAATCAGCTATACATATACATATATCCCCTCTTTTTTGGATTTCCATCCCATTTAGGTCACCACAGAGCATTTAGTACAGTTCCCTGTGCTATACAGTAGGTTCTCATTAGTTATCTATTTTATTTTATTTATTTATTTTTAACATCTTTATTGAAGTATAATTGCTTTACAATGGTTTGTTAGTTTCTGCTGGATAACAAAGTGAATCAGCTATACATATACATACATCCCCATATCTCCTCCCTCTTGCGTCTCCCTCCCACCCTCCCTCTAGGTGGACACAAAGCACCCAGCTATGTGGCTGCTTCCCATTAGCTATCTGTTTTACATTTGGTAGTGTATATATGTCCATGCCACTCTCTCTCTTCGTCCCAGCTTACCCTTCCCACTCCCCATGTCCTCAAGTCCATTCTCTATGTTCTGTGTCTTTATTCCTGTCCTGCCCCTAGGTTCTTCAGAATAATTTTTTTTTTTTTAAGATTCCATATATATGTGTTAGCGTATGGTATTTGTTTTTTCTCTTTCTGACTTACTTCACTCTGTACGACAGTCTCTAGATCCATCCACCTCACTACAAATAACTCAATTTTGTTTCCTTTTATGGCTGAGTAATAGTCCATTGTATATATGTGCCACATCTTCTTTATCCATTCATCTGTAGATGGACACTTAGGTTGCTTCCATGTCCTGGCTATTGTAAGTAGAGCTGCAGTGAACATTGTGGTACATGATTCTTTTTGAATGATGGTTTTCTCAGGGTATATGCCCAGTAGTGGGATTGCTGGGCTGTATGGTAGGTAGTTCTATTTTTAGTTTTTTTTTTTTTTATACATACATTTATTTATTTTTATTATTATTTTTTAACATCTTTATTGGAGTATAATTGCTTTACAATGGTGTGTTAGTTTCTGCTTTATAACAAAATGAATCAGTTATACATATATCCCCATATCTCTTCCCTCTTGTGTCTCCCTCCCTCCCACCCTCCCTATCCTACCCCTCTAGGTGGTCACAAAGCACCGAGCTGATCTCCCTGTGCTATGCAGCTGCCTTCCACTAGCTATCTATTTTACGTTTGATAGTGTATATATGTCCATGCCACTCTTTCACTTTGTCCCAGCTTACCCTTCCCCCTCCCCATATCCTCAAGTCCATTTTCTAGTAGGTCTGCGTCTTTATTCCCGTCTTGCCCCTAGGTTCTTCATGACCTTTTTTTTTTCTCTTAGATTCCATATATATGTGTTAGCATACGGTATTTGTTTTTCTCTTTCTGACTTACTTCACTCTGTATGACAGTCTCTAGGTCCATCCACCTCACTACAAATAACTCAATTTCCTTTCTTCTTATGGCTCAGTAATATTCCATTGTGTATATGTGCCACATCTTCTTTATCCACTCATCTGTTGATGGACACTAAGGTTGCTTCCATGACCTGGCTGTTGTAAATAGAGCTGCAGTGAACATTGTGGTACATGACTCTTTTTGAATTATGGTTTTCTCAGGGTATATGCCCAGTAGTGGGATTGCTGGGTTGTATGGTGGTTCTATTTTTAGATTTATAAGGAACCTCCATACTGTTCTCCATAGTGACTGTATCAATTGACATTCCCACCAACAGTGCCAGAGGATTCCCTTTTCTCCACACCCTCTCCAGCATTTATTGTTTGCAGATTTTTTGATGATGGCCATTCTGACTGGTGTGAGGTGATACCTCATTGTAGTTTTGATTTGCATTTCTCTAATGATTAGTGATGTTGAGCATTCTTTCATGTGTTTGTTGGCCATCTGTGTATCTTCTTTGGAGAAATGTCTGTTTAAGTCTTCTGCCCATTTTTGGATTAGGTTGTTTTTTTGATATTGAGCTGCATGAGCTGCTTGTAAATTTTGGAGATTAATCCTTTGTCAGTTGCTTCGTTTGCAAATATTTTCTCCCATTCTGAAGGTTGTCTTTTGGTCTTGTTTATGGTTTCCTTTGCTGTGCAAAAGCTTTTAAGTTTCATTAGGTACCATTTGTTTATTTTTCTTTTTATTTCCTTTTCTCTAGGAGGTGGGTCAAAAAGGATCTTGCTGTGATTTATGTCGTAGAGTGTTCTGCCTATGTTTTCCTCTAAGAGTTTGATAGTGTCTGGCCTTACATTTAGGTCTTTAATCCATTTTGAGTTTATTTTTGTGTATGGTGTTAGGGAGTGTTGTAATTTCATTCTTTTACATGTAGCTGTCCAGTTTTCCCAGCACCACTTATTGAAGAGGCTGTCTTTTCTCCATTGTATATTCTTGCATCCTTTATCAAAGATAAGTTGACCGTATATGCGTGGGTTTATCTCTGGGCTTTCTATACTGTTCCATTGATCCATATTTCTGTTTTTGTGCCAGTACCATACTGTCTTGATTACTGTAGCTTTGTAGTATAGTCTGCAGTCTGGGAGCCTGATTCCTCCAGCTCCATTTTTCTTTCTCAAGATTGCTTTGGCTATTTGGCATCTTTTGTGTTTCCATACAAATTGTGCAATTTGTTGTTCTAGTTCTGTGAAAAATGCCATTGGTAGTTTGATAGGGATTGCATTGAATCTGTAGATTGCTTTGGGTAGTAGAGTCATTTTCACAATGTTGATTCTTCCAATCCAAGAACATGGTATATCTCTCCATCTATTTGTATCATCTTTAATTTCTTTCATCAGTGTCTTATAATTTTCTGCATACAGGTCTTTTGTCTCCTTAGGTAGCTTTATTCCTAGATATTTTATTCTTTTTGTTGCAGTGGTAAATGTGAGTGTTTCCTTAATTTCTCTTTCAGATTTTTCATCATTAGTGTATAGGAATGCAAGAGATTTCTGAGCATTAATTTTGTATCCTGCTACTTTCCCAGATTCATTGATTAGCTCTAGTAGTTTTCTGGTAGCATCTTTAGGGTTCTCTATGTATAGTATAGTGTCATCTGCAAACAGTGACAGCTTTACTTCTTGTTTTCCGATTTGGATTCCTTTTATTTCTTTTTCTTCTCTGATTGCTGTTGCTAAAACTTCCAAAACTATGTTGTATAATAGTGGTGAGAGTGGGCAACCTTGTCTTGTTCCTGATCTTAGAGGAAATGGTTTCAGTTTTTCACCATTGAGAATGATGTTGGCTGTGGGTTTGTCATATATGGCCTTTATTATGTTGAGGTAAGTTCCCTCTATGCCTACTTTCTGGAGGGTTTTTATCATAAATGGGTGTTGAATTTTGTTGAAAGCTTTCTCTGCATCTGTTGAGATGATCATATGGTTTTTCTCCTTCAATTTGTTAATATGGTGTATCACATTGATTGATTTGCATATATTGAAGAATCCTTGCATTCCTGCGAATAAACCCCATTTGATCATGGTGTATGATCCTCTTAATGTGCTGTTGGATTCTGTTTGCCAGTATTTTGTTGAGGATTTTTGCATCTGTGTTCATCAGTGATATTGGCCTGTAGTTTTCTTTCTTTGTGACATCTTTGTCTGGTTTTGGTATCAGGGTGATGGTGGCCTCGTAGAATGAGTTTGGGAGTGTTCCTCCCTCTGCTATATTTTGGAAGAGTTTGAGAAGGATAGGTGTTAGCTCTTCTCTAAATGTTTGATAGAATTCGCCTGTGAAGCCATCTGGTCCTGGGCTTTTGTTTGTTGGAAGATTTTTAATCACAGTTTCAATTTCAGTGCTTCTGATTGGTCTGTTCATATTTTCTATTTCTTCCTGGTTCAGTCTCGGAAAGTTGTACACTTCTAAGAATTTGTCCATTTCTTCGAGGTTGTCCATTTTATTGGCATATAGTTGCTTGTATTAAACTCTCATGATCCTTTGTATTTCTGCAGTGTCAGTTGTTACTTCTCCTTTTTCATTTCTAATTCTATTAATTTGAGTCTTTTCCCTATTTTTGTTGATGAGTCTGGCTAATGGTTTATCAATTTTGTTTATCTTCTCAAGGAACCAGATTTTAGTAGTATTGATCTTTGCTGTCGTTTCCTTTGTTTCTTTTTCACTTATTTCTGACCTGATGTTTATGACTTCTTTCCTTTTTCTAACTTTGGGGGCTTTTTGTTCTTCTTTCTCTAACTGCTTTAGGTGTAAGGTTAGGTTTTTTTATTTAAGACGTTTCTTGTTTCTTGAGACAGGATTGTATTACTATAAACTTCCCTCTTAGAACTGCTTTTGCTGCATCCCATAAGTTTTGGGTCGTGTTTTCATTGTCATTTGTTTCTAGGTATTTTTTGATTTCCTCTTTGATTTCTTCAGTGATCTCTTGGTTATTTAGTAGTGTATTGTTTAGCCTCCATGTGTTTGTATTTTTTACAAATTTTTTCCTGTAATTGATATCTAGTCTCATAGCGTTGTGGTCGGAAAAGATACTTGATACGATTCAGTGTTCTTAAATTTACCAAGGCTTGATCTGTGACCCAAGATATGATCTATCCTGGAGAATGTTCCATGAGCACTTGAGAAGAAAGTGTAATCTACAGTTTTTGGATGGAATGTCCTATAAATATCAATTAAGTCCATCTTGTTTAATTTATCATTTAAGGCTTGTGTGTCCTTATATATTTTCATTTTGGATGATGTCCATTGATGAAAGTGGGGTGTTAAAGTTCCCTACTGTGATTTTGTTACTCTCGATTTCCCCTTTTATGGCTGTTAGCATGTGCTTTATATATTGACGTGCTCCTATGTTGGGCACATAAATATTTACAATTGTTATATCTTCTTCTTGAATTGATCCCTTGATCATTATGTAGTGTCCTTCAGTGTCTCTTGTAATAGTCCTTATTTTAAAGTCTATTTTGTCTGATATGAGAATTGCTACTCCAGCTTTCTTTTGATTTCCATTTGCATGGAGTATCGTTTTCAGTCCCCTCACTTTCAGTCTGTATGTGTCCCTAGGTCTGAAGTGGGTCTCTTGTAGACAACGTATGTATGGGTCTTATTTTTGTATCCATTCAGCCAGTCTATGTCTTTTGGTTGGAGCATTTAATCCATTTACCTTTAAGGTGCTTATCAATATGTATGTTCCTTGTACCATTTTCTTAATTGTTTTGGGTTTGTTATTGTAAGTCTTTTCCTTCTCTTTTGTTTCCTGCCTAGGGAAATTCCTTTAGCATTTGCTGTAGAGCTGGTTTGGTGGTGCTGAATTCTCTTAGCTTTTGCTTATCTGTAAAGATTTTAATTTCTTCATCGAATCTGAATGAGATCCTTGCTGGGTAGAGTAATCTTTGCTGTAGGTTTTCCCCTTTCGTCACTTTAAATATGTCCTGCCACTCCCTTCTGGCTTGCAGAGTTTCTGCTGAAAGATCAGCTGTTAACCTTATGGGGATGCCCGTGTATGTTAATTGTTGCTTTTCCGTTGCTGCTTTTAATAATTTTTTGTGTGTTTAATGTTTTTTTTTAACAGATTATATTTTAAATTTATTTATTTATTTTATTTTTGGCTGTGTTGCATCTTCGTTTCTGTGCGAGGGCTTTCTCTAGTTGTGGCAAGCGGGGGCCACTCTTCATCGCGGTGCGTGGGCCTCTCACTATCGCGGCCTCTCTTGTTGCGGAGCACAGGCTCCAGACGCGCAGGCTCAGTAGTTGTGGCGCACGGGCTTACTTGCTCCCCGGCATGTGGGATCTTCCCGGACCAGGGCTCGAACCCATGTCCCCTGCATTGGCAGGCAGATTCTCAACCACTGCGCCACCAGGGAAACCCTGTGTGTTTAATTTTTGATAGTTTGATTAATATGCGTCTTGGCGTGTTTCTCCTTGGATTTATCCTGTATGGGACTCTCTCACTTCCTGGACTTGATTGACTATTTCCTTACCCATATTAGGGAAATTTTCAACTATAATATCTTCAAATATTTTCTGAGTCCCTTTTTTTCCCCCCTTTTTCTTCTCGGACCCCTATAATTCGAATGTTGGTGTGTTTCATGTTGTCCCAGAGGTCTCTGATACTGTCCTCAATTCTTTTCGTTCTTTTGTCTTTATTCTGCTCTGTGGTAGTTATTTCCACTATTTTATCTTCCAGGTCACTCATCCGTTCTTCAGCCTCAGTTATTCTGCTATTGATTCCTTCTAGAGAATTTTTAGTTTCATTTGTTGTGTTGTTCATCATTGTTTGTTTGCTCTTTGGTTCTTCTAGGTCCTTGTTAAACATTTCTTGTATTTTCTCCTTTCTATTTCCAAGATTTTGAATTATCTTTACTGTCATTACTCTGAATTCTTTTTCAGGTAGATTGCCTGTTTCCTCTTCATTTGTTTGGTCTGGTGGGTTTTTACCTTGCTCCTTCATCTGCTGTGTATTTCTCTGTCTTCTCATTTTGCTTAACTTACTGTGTTTGGGGTCTCCTTTTTGCAGGCTGCAGGTTTGTAGTTCCTGTTGTTTTTGGTGTCTGCTCCCAGTGGGTAAGGTTGGTTACCTTACCCAGTGGGTAAGGTTGGTTCAGTGGGTTGTGTAGGCTTTCTGGTGGAGGAGACTAGTGCCTGTGTTCTGGTGGATGAGGCTGGATCTTGTCTTTCCGGTGGGCAGGACCACGTCCAGTGGTGTGTTTTTTGGAGTGTCTGTGAACTTATGATTTTAGGCAGCCTCTCTGTTGATGGTTGGCTTGTGTTCCTGTCTTGCTAGTTGTTCAGCATAGGGTATCCAGCACTATAGCTTGCTGGTCGTTGAGTGGAGCTGGGTCTTAGCATTGAGATGGAGATGTCTGGGAGAGCTTTTGCCGTTTGGTATTACGTGGGATCGGGAGGTCTCTGGTGGACCAGTGTCCTGAACTCGGCTCTCCCACAGAGGCTCAGGCCTGACACCCGGCCAGAGCACCAAGACCCTGTCAGCCACACAGCTCAGAAGAAAAGGGGGAAAAAGAAAGAAAGAAAGAAAGAAAACAAATAAAATAAAGGTATTAAAATAGAAAAAAACTAATAAAAATTAAAACATAATAAAGTAATAAAAAAGAAGAAAGAGAGAAAGAATGAAGTGACCAACGAAACCAAAAAACAAATCCACCAAAGATAAGAAATGCTAAAAACTATACTAAAAAAAACCAAACAACAACAACAAAAAATGGACAGTCAGAACCCTAGGACAAATGGCAAAAGCAAAGCTATACAGACGAAATCACACAAAGAAGCATACCCATACACACTCAGAAAAAGAGAAAAAGGAAAAATATATATATATTTAATATATATAAAAAAAGGAAGAGAGCAACCAAATCAATAAACATATCTACCAATGATAAGCTCTAAATACTAAACTAAGGTAAACATAAAACCAGAAACAAATTAGATGCAGAAAGCAAATCCCAAGTCTACAGTTGCTCCCAATGTCCACCACCTCAATTTTGGGATGATTTGTTGTTTATTCAGGTATTCTACAGGTGCAAGGTACGTCAAGTTGATTGTGGAGATTTAATCCACTGCTCCTGAGGCTGCTGGGAGAGATTTCCCTTTCTCTTCTTTGTTGACACAGCTCCTGGGGTTCAGCTTTGGATTTGGCCTTGCCTCTGCGTGTAGGTCGCCTGAGGGTGTTTGTTCCCCACCCAGACAGGATGGGGTTAAAGCAGCGGTTGATTAGGGGGCTCTGGCTCACTCAGGCTGAGGGGGGCAGGGAGGGGTACGGAATGCGGACCGAGCCTGCGGCGGCAGAGGCCGGCGTGACGTTGCAACAGCCTGAGGCGCGCCGTGTGTTCTCCCGGGGAAGTTGTCTCTGGATCACGGGACCCTGGCAGTGGCGGGCCGCACAGGCTACCAAGACCGGAGGTGTGGATAGTGACCTGTGCTTCATACAGGTTTCTTGGTGGCTGCAGCAGCAGCCTTAGCATTTCATGCCCGTCTCTGGTGTCCACGCTGATAACCGTGGCTCGCGCCCATCTCTAGAGCTCGTTTAGGCGGTGCTCTGAATCCCCTCTCCTTGTGCACCCTGAAACAATGGTGTCCTGCAGGTCCAGACTTTTTCCGGGACTCCCTCCCAGCTAGCTGTGGCGCACTAGCCCCCTTCAGGCTGTGTTCACGCAGCCAACCCTAGTCCTCTCCCTGGGATCTGACCTCCGAAGCCCGAGCCTCAGCTCCCAGCCCCCGCCCGTCCTGGCGGGTGAGCAGACAAGTCTCTCAGGCTGGTGAGTGCTGGTCGGCACTGATCCTCTGTGTGGGAATCTCTCTGCTTTGCCCTCTGCACCCCTGTTGCTGCGCTCTCCTCCGTGGCTCCGAAGCTTCCCCCCGCCCTCCCCCCGTCTCTGCCAATGAAGGGGCTTCGTAATGTGTGGAAACTTTTCCTCCTTCACAGCTCCCTCCCAGAGGTGCAGGTCCCGTCCCTATTCTTTTGTCTTTGTTTTTTCTTTTTTCTTTTGCCCTACCCAGGTACGTGGGGAGTTTCTTGCCTTTTGGGAAGTCTGAGGTCTTCTGCCAGCGTTCAGTAGGTGTTCTGTAGGTGTTCTGTAGGAGGTGTTCCACATGTAGGTGTAGTTTTGATGTATTTGTGGGGAAGAAGGTGATCTCCACGTCTTACTCCTCCACCATATTGAAGGTGCCCCCTAGTTATCTATTTTATACACAGTATCAATAGTGTATATATGTCAATCCCAGTTTGCCAATTCACCCACCCCCTTCCCCCTTGGTATCCATACGTTTGTTCTCTATGTCTTTGTCTCTCTTTCTACTTTGTAAATAAGATCGTCTATACCAATTTTTTCAGATTCCACATATATGCATTAATATACGATATTCATTTTTCTCTTTCTGACTTACTTCACTCTGTAAGACAGTCTCTAGGTCCTTCCACGTCTCTACAAATGACCCAATTTCTTTCCTTTTTATGACTGAGTAATATTCTATTTTGTGTGTGTGTGTGTGTGTATCTATCTCCACACCACATCTTTTTTATCCATTCATCTGCTGAGGGACATTTAGGTTGTTTCCATTTCTTGGCTGTTATAAATAGTGCTGCTATGAATATTGGGGTGCATGTATCTTTTCGAGTTAGAGTTTTCTCTGGGTATATGCCCAGGAGTAGGATTGCAGGATCATATGATAACTCTGTTTTCAGTTTTTTAAGGAACCTCCATACTGTTCTCCATAGTGGGCTGCACCAATTTGCATTCCCACCAACTTTGTAGGAGGATTCCTTTTTCTCCACACCCTCTCCAGCATTTATTATTTGTAGACTTTTTAATCATGACCGTTCTGACTGGTGTGAAGTGATACCTTATTGTAGTTTTGATTTGCATTTCTTTAATAATTAGTGATGTTGAGCATCTTTTCATGTGCCTGTTGACCATCTGTATGTTTTCTTTGGAGAAATGTCTATTTAGGTCTTCTGCCCATTTTTCATTGAGTTGTTTGGTTTTTTTGATATTAAGCTCTATGAACTGTTTGTATATTTTGGAAATTACTACCTTGTCTGTAGCATCATTTGCAAATATTTTCCTCCAATCTGCTAGTTGTCTTTTCATTTTGTTTGTGGTTTCCTTTGCTGTGCAAAAGCTTTTAAGTTTAATTAAGTTCCTTTTGTTTATTTTTGTTTTTATTACCATTACTCTGGGAGATGGATCCAAAAAGTATTGCTGCAATTTATGTCAAAGAGTGTTTTGCCTCCGTTTTCCTCCAGGAGTTTTATAGTATCCGGTCTCACATTTAGGTCTTTAATCCATTTTGAGTTTATTTTTGTATTTGGTGTTAGAGAATGTTCTAATTTCAGTCTTTTACATGTAGCTGTCCAGTTTCCCCAGCACCACTTATTGAAGAGGCTGTCTTTTCTCCATTGTATATTCTTGCCTCCTTTGTTGTAGATTAATTGACCATAAGTGCATGGGTTTATTTCTCGGCTTTCTATCTTGTTCCATTGATCTATATTTCTGTTTTTTGTGCCAGTACCATACTGTTTTAATTACTGTAGCTTTGTAGTATAGTCCAAAGTTAGGGAGTGTGATTCCTCCAGCTCTGTTCTCTTTCAAGATTGTTTTGGTTATGCGAGGTTTTTTGTGTTTCTATACAAATTAAAAAAATTTTTGTTCTAGTTCTGTGAAAAATGCCATTGGTAATTTGATAGGGATTGCATTGAATCTGTAGATTGCCTTGGGTTCTATGGTTGTTTTAACAGTGTTAATTCTTCCAATCCAAGAACATGGTATATATTTCCATCTACGTCATCTTCAGTTTCTCTCATTAACATCTTACAGTTTTCAGAGTACAGGTCTGTTGCCTCTTTAGGTAGGTTTATTCCTAGATACTTTATTCTTTTTGATGTGATAGTTAATGGGATTGTTTCCTTAATTTCTGTTTCTGATATTTCATTGCTAGTATATAGAAATTCAACAGATTTATTTTTATTAATTTTGTATCCAGCAACTTTACCGAATTGATTGATGAGCTTTAGTAGTTTTCTGGCAGCATCTGTAGGATTTTCTATGTATAGCCTCATGTCATCTGCAAACAGTGACAGTTTTACTTTTTCTTTTCCAATTTGGATTCCTTTTATTTGTTTTTCTTCTCTGATTGCTGTGGGTAGGACTTGAATAAAAGTGGTGAGAGTGGACATCCTTGTCTTGTTCCTGATCTGAGAGGAAATGCTTTCAGCTTTTCACCATTGCATGTGATGTTGGCTGTGGGTTTGTCATGTGTGATCTTTATTATGTTGAGGTATGTTCCCTCTATGCCCACTTTCTGAAGAGTTTTTTGTTAATCACAAGTGGATGTTGAATTTTATCAAAAGTCTTTTCTGTATCTATTGAGATGATCATATAGTTTTTATTCTTTAACTTGTCAATGTGTGATATATTGTGTTGATTTGCAGATGTTGAAAACTCCTTGCATCCCTGCAATAAACCCCACTTGATCATGGTGTATGAGCCTTTCAGTGTGTTGCTGGAGTCAGTTTCCTAGCATTTTGTGGATGATTTTTGCATCTGTGTTCATTATTATGATTTTTTCTCCAAAAGATAGTGACCACGGTAAATAAGAAATAAAGTACTGTTACAGATAGAGGTTTGGCTGAGAGAGTCAGAAATGTAAAGCACCAAAGAAAAGAAGGGATATCAAGAAACATGACAAAAGGAGGGAGGGAAATATCAGCAGGGTTCACTCTCCACGTGTAAGTATCCTGGAACATGAGAGGGCAATTGGGAGGAGTCAGCAACCTTGGGATAAGAGTGAAAAGCTTCATCTCACTTAACCCTCTTTGAAACTCTCCTGAGTGGTATGTCCTTAGTTTGTTCCTCAGACTCCTTTCGTACCTCCTTGGAAGAATCTCCCCCTCTTCTCCTTTTCCCTCCCAGCCCCAAAGAAGCCCAGATGACCAGGGCTCACTCCTTCTTTCCCATTCCCATTATTTGACCATGGAGTGAGGCTGAGCCCTCCATCCTCACCCTCGAGGTTTAGGGCCTTCTCCTCCCTCACCTTCCTACAAGAAAGAGTGTGTTGAAGAGACTAGACTGTAAAAGTTTGGGAGAGAAAAGATGCAAATTCCATCCAGAAGAGGCAGTCTCTAATACATTCTGTCCAAAAGGGGGCAGTAGTGTACATATAGGAAACAAGTTACCAATATATATGCCCCCCTCTATGTCCACTGCAGCATTATTTACAATAGCCAAGCTATGGAAACAACCTAAGTGTCCATTGATGGATGAACAAATAAAGAAGATGTAGTATGTATATGCAGTGGAATACTATTCAACTATAAAAAAAGAAATCCTCCCATTTGTGACAATGTGGATGGATCTTGAGTGTATTAGGCTAAGTAAAATAAATCAGATGGAGAAAGACAAATACTGTATGATTTCACTCATATGTGGAATCTAAAAAAACAAACGAACAAACAAAATGAAATTTATTCATAGTTGCAGAGACTAGATTAGTGGTTACTGGAGGGGAAGGGGGTTGGGAGTTGGGTATAATGGGTGAAGGGGGTCAGCTGTATAATGATGAATGGTAACTAGACTTGTGGGAGTGATCACTTTGTAGTGTATACAGATGTTGAATTATAATGCTGGATACCTGACATATCATCGTCGTCATCATCATCATCGAGGAAACAAGTTATCACTAAACATCTACTTTTATCCAGACCAAAGTGACAGCACATATACACTGATACTCCTTCCAGTGTGGTTTATTAGAAGTATTCAAGACTATCCCGAGGATGATAAAACAAAGACAAGCCTTCCATAGCCCAAAGTAGCTTCCTTCAACTTGTAAATTCAGTCATGCAGGGAAAATCCTCCTCCTTAGTGAGCTAAGGTTACCACTTCCCAGTTACCTATGAATGCATGGAGTCCTAGCCATTCCTTAAAAGCCAAAGATTAAACAGACAGAAAACAATACCTAAAGTATCCAAAAGACAAAATGGAGAAATACAGTCCCTTTACCAAGAGTTAATATTTTTAAGTTTTCTCATTCGGAGTATCCTCTCCTACCAGGTAGCTAGTTGGGGGTGTTTTTAAAACATGAGTCCACTGAAGGGGAAGCAGTGTGATCGGTCAACTGAAGGGGAGGTATTTCTAGAAATAACCTACTGGTGTCTGTACTTCACCCAAAAGGGGAACCCATTAACTACAATTCCCATCTTGGTAGGAATATTAGATTTCAGGAATTATTACATATAAACTGTAATCTTAAAGAAAAATCTTTCCAAAAAATCAGTAGCTTTTTAATGTAGGCACCCAATTTTTCTGTGCCATTAAGCTTAAGATTTTTCCATGTGGAGGAAGAAATTGTTAAGAGTTGACTGTGCGTATGAGGCCAGCCTGGGGGCAGGAATGAACTGTAAGCAGACACAAGGGATCTTACTGAGGCGGTAGGAACGATCTAAAACTGTGGTAATGGTCGCATACTTTGTAAGTTTATTAAAAGTCATGGAATTGCACACTCAAATGAGTGAATTTTATGGTATATAAAGTATACCTTGATAAAGATGTTTAAAAAAAGAGACAACGTGTAAACCTCCTAAAACCATGTCATAAGCCTTTTTAATAAGATGTTACTCTCTTATTTTTCCCTGTAAAGTCTTCCTTTCTTATTATACCTCAAACCCTCTGGTATCAAATCTTTTTTATCTTATAACCCCTAAAAAACTGCCCTTTCCTTCAGTTTCCCTATGCTTTTCATTATTGTGATAAAATTATTTTATACTTAAAACTAAATACTTAAGAAATATAACTAGAAGGCGCAAAACACATAAAACTCAAGTTTTTCTGCAGAGCTATATGTAACAAAGTGAGAAAGGTGCTTTCCTTCGTTCTTCTCTACCTTTCCACATTCCTAAATATATTTGCTTCCAGGGAAGTTTTGGCGACCCAGCTCTTTTGACTCTAGCTCCACTGCTTGCTCTCGCACACCGTATCGGTGGGAATAAGGATGCCTTCGCTGCTGCTTCCCACAGCGATCAGCACTGGGGGACAAGTCACTGGAGAAGCCAGTTGTGCCAGTGTCTCCTTACCCCTTCCCCCCGATGAACTGGAGTGTTTGGAAGGATCAGATCATTGTATATTATGGGTATTACACTCAAGAGATTAAAAACCCTGTTTAATTTCTTCTTATTGTTATAGCTCAAATCAAATCCAAGTGAAAATGAAGAAAAAGAAGCCCAGTCCCAACTTATCAAATCTGATGAAATGCAGCGTTTGCGTTCACAAGCACTTGATGCTTTTGAAAGCTCAGATTATATTGCTGCTATAACCTTCCTTGATAAGATTTTAGAGGTAAGTTTTTCTTTGCTCTTGCAGCTGACATGCCTAACACTTAACTGCTTTTTACTATAAGGTATGTGTATATACTTTGACATGTTATATAACACAAAAAACTTAGATAGCATAAAATCAGATTGACCCTGGGGTTTTCAGCTCTTAATTGAAAGATGGTGTTTATACAGAACAAAATTTGGGACTGAAATTTTCAGTAAATATACTGAAGGTGCTATGGAGTGGGAGTTGCCTATCTTTATACATCGCCTGCTTTGCTGTTTTTGTTTGATTTTGCATTTTTGGGTGGCAGGGCAAGAAAACTCTAGAGGTTAGTTAATGGGGTAAAAGATGAAAGAGTTGATTGAAGAAAAAGGAAAAATGATGTTTAGGAGGAAAGATGAGTGTTTAGAGTGAGAAGTTTCTAGGGAAGAAGGCAGATGAAGAGTTGATAGGATCCAGAGGGTTCTAGATAGGGAAATCTAAATCTGCCTCAGCAAGGACTTAATGACAAAGGATGTAATGGTTTCAGAAGGAAGTCTAAAAGAATATTCAAATGGAAGCAGTCATAATTCATATTGATTTATCATTTTCATAGCACTTTGTATAGTCTAATCTTGGCAATAAACTCGTGATGTATATAGAATGGCCAGTTTTTGATAGTTTTATAGAGGAAATCGTGTGGTGTGGTCCAGTGGAATTCACGGTTTACTAAATTATTTTGTTAATGCTTTATCAAGGAAATACAAAGTTACGATTTTTACCTTCCAGTAATTAGACTATCCATCTTGACCTAGCTTGTTGTATTTAGTTTATATACAATGTTGATTTTGATATCTTACTCTATGTGAAAAGTTGACATGACTTTAATACAGCTCTAAGAAATATATAAAGACACTTACACAGGTCTTATTGGTGAGCATTTGGGTTTACATTTTGAAGAATACTAGTGGTTTACCAAACATTGTCAACTTTTTGATAAAATGGAAACAGTGAAGCTTCAGCCTTCTCACATTGTTTTTCTCTTTATTTTTGTGATATGAGGATTTAATTTCAAAGAGGTAACATTTTGTAAAAGATCATTTAATATAGTTACTGGTAGAATAAAAATATTTTGTGAATTTAGAGTCTAGACTTTATTTTTTGAGACTAGAAATTAGAATTGTTAAGTACAAAAATCCAGTTAGAAAATAATCTCTTCAAAATCAAATACGGTAGGGCTTCCCTGGTGGCACAGTGGTTAAGAATCCACCTGCCAATGCAGGGGACACGGGTTTGAGCCCTGGTCTGGGAAGATCTCACATGCCACGGAGCAGCTGAGCCCGTGTGCAACTGCTGAGCCTGCGCTCTAGGGCCCGCGAGCCACAACTACTGAGCCTGCGAGCCACAACTACTGAAGCCCACGTGCCTAGAGCCCGTGCTTTGCAACAGGAGAGGAGAGGCCACCGCAATGAGAAGTCTGCACACCGCAGCGAAGAGTGGTCCCGCTCGCTGCAACTAGAGAAAAGCCCATGCGCAGCAACAAAGACCCAATACAGCCAAAAATAAAAAATTAAATAAAATAAATAAATTTATATTAAAATAAATCAAATATACTTCACTGGGAACCACCTTCTAATAGTAAATACCATGTTTTCTTACTTTCAGTGTTTTAGCATTATATAACTGAAAGGGGTAGGAAAAGGGCCTTGTTAGTATATACATCCCTTACCCCATTGGAATTTATTTAAGACATCTTTGGAGAAATTATTTTGTCACATCTCATTATTTTTGTCACATCTAAATTGTATCAGACTTTTTAATATTACTTACAATGTAGAAGTCATCACATTAACTGAGGATGTTTTATGTTGATAAATATGTAGATAAAATATGTCGGGTGCAAGTATGAATGTGCATAATTTACTGTTTCTTTAAGTCTAGTTCTTTTGTTTCTCAAGGTTTGTGTTTGGGATGCAGAACTACGGGAACTTCGAGCTGAATGTTTTATAAAAGAAGGGGAACCTAGGAAAGCGATAAGTGACTTAAAAGCTGCTTCAAAATTGAAGAATGATAATACTGAGGCATTCTATAAAATCAGCACACTGTACTATGAGCTAGGAGACCATGAACTGTCTCTCAGGTCAGTTATAGTAATGTACACATCTCCTCATGTTTTTATTGTTTGCAGTAAGAGAGTACTCCCATTTTCTTTTTAAATTTTACTTTAATAAAATTATGGTTAAGGCTTTTTTATATATCTATAATTTTGTGTTATCTCTAAGTTATTCTGCTTCCACATCAGTTCTTTTCATGAAGTATGCTTAGTAAAATAAATAGGAGGGTATTACATTTGCAGAAGCAAAATAGCATTTGTTATATATCTCTAAGTCATTTGAATTAATAAATATGTGTGCATAATACAATGTCGTATATAACAGTGTATGATAAATTATTGTCAGTATATTTTAATTGTTACAGACAAAAAATACCTTTTGTTGTGATTCTGTATTTAGTATGAAAAACCATTTATTGATTATTTTGACTTGGAGTATTTTCCTTTTTTTAATACATGAACAGTGAAGTTCGTGAATGTCTTAAACTTGACCAGGATCATAAAAGGTGTTTTGCACATTATAAACAAGTCAAGAAACTTAATAAGCTGATTAAGTCAGCTGAAGAGCTCATCAAAGAAGGCAGGTAAGACTATGTTTGTGTAGAGGATCTCACCTTCCCTCATATGTCTGGTTGTGGCCACAAAAGAACAACTGAACTGCTTGCTCTTACTCCTTGCCATTGAGGGTGGAGTATCTTAGATGGCATTGGGCCTTAGCAAAACTACCACGATTGTACACTTTTTGAATAAGGCAGAATATAAATAGTGGTAACTGCGTAGTATTCTTTTTTTTGTTTATTTACAATTTATTTATTTGTTTGTTTATTTTTGGCTGCTTTGGGTCTTCGTTGATGCGTGCGGGCTTTCTCTAGTTGCAGCCAGCGGGGTTGTTGCAGTGCGTGGACTTCTCATTACAGTGGCTTCTCTTGTTGCAGAGCACAGGCTCTAGGCGCACGGGCCTCAGTAGTTGTGGCATGTGGACTTAGTTGCTCCGCGGCATGTGGGATCTTCCTGAACCAGGGCTTGAACCCGTGTCCCCTGCACTGGCAGGTGGATTCTTAACCACTGTGCCGCCAGGGAAGTCCCTGAATAGTATTCTTACTAGCAGATTTGTTTTATATTTCACCAACTATTTACTTAATTTCTCCTGTATCAGGCACTGACTGTGTACTGGGGGGTGCAGAAATGAATATGACTAGTAGGGTTTGGTCTTAAGATGCTGGTAGTTTAGTGTGGGAGACAGGCACATAAATTGATTATTAAAAGGTAATATATATCTAGAGTGATAGCGATGTATACAGAGTATGCAGACATTTCCTCCCAGTACAGGATTCTGGATTAACAGTTCCTTTGTTACAGCAGCTGAAAAATATTGTGCCATTTCTTTCTGGCTTCCATGGTTCCTGATGAGAAATCCATTGTCATTCTAATTGTTTTTTTCCCCTAAAGATAAGGAGTTATTTTCCTCTGACTGCTTTTCAGATTATTTCCTTGTCTTTAGTTTTCAGAAGTTTAATTATGATATATCTCAGCATGGATTTCTTTGTGTTTATCCTGTTTGGTGTATCCTTAGCTTCTAGAATATGTAGGTTTATGTCTCTTGTCAAATTTTGGGAAGTTTCCAGCCATTATTTCTGGGAATACTTTTTCAGCCCTGCCCTCTCTCTGTTTTCCTTCTTAGACTCTGATGAACATAAATGTTAGAGTTTTTGTTTTAGCCCTACAGTCCCTGAGGCTCTGTTTGTTTTTCTTTTTCAGTTTGTTTTCTCTGTTGTCCAGATTTGGTAATTTCTATTGTTCCAATTCATTGATTCTTTTCTCTGTACCCTACATTCTGCTCTTGAGCACATGTGGTGAGCAATTTATTTCAGTTTTATACTTTTCAGTTCTAAAAATTCTATTTAGAATGTTTATATCTTCTATTTCTTTGCTGAGACTTTCCATTTCTTTGCTGAGGCATTCTGTTTTTTCATTTGCTTTAAGCATGTTTGTTAATTGCTGCTTTTTTCGTGGCTGCTTTAACATCTCTGTCCTCTTGATGTTGGTTAGAGATCTTCCTGTTTCTTGGTATGATGATTAGTTTTTAATTGAAACCTGGATATGTTCATTTTATAAGATACTGTTTTTTACTTAAATCTTCTTTTTTGGGTGGCTTTTTCTGACATTGTTCCAGCAAAGTGAGCATGAGGGGCTGGGGGGTAGGCACCACCTCGTTAACTGCCAGATTGAGGTGGAAGTTTCCCACTTGGCCTTCATTGCTATTCGAGGTGTGGGATTCTCACTACTGCGTGGTGTGGGTAAGAGTTTTGGGGACTCAGTTCTGGCCATGGATGAAAGTTCTGGCTCCCAAAGTGGCATTCTCCGACACCACCTTGGCTGGGTGTGGACACACCTCATTACCAGGGAAGAAGTCTAGGCTCTCCAGTTGACCTGCTGATATTGGTGGGGGTGGGACCGTAATTTTCTTATCGCCCCCTTTCTGAGTCTTTTCATATTTAAAAAAAGTACATATAATGTCCAGGGTATTTACACAGGTATCTAGCTAGAAGAATTGGGGAAGGTACATCTACTCCACCTTTCCAGAAGCTACCTTTTTTTTTAAAGTGAAGTGCAGTATTTTCTAATTGAGCTTTTAATTTCTAATTGTAGTTTCGCACGTAGTTTGAAGAAATAGAGCGAGGTCTCGCATACTCTGTATAGTTTCCTACAATTGTACCATCTTGGAAATCTATAGAACAGTATCCCAACTATGATTTTGACATTGATGTCTAGCTTTTGCTTTAAGTTTTGTATTTAAACCTGTATTTTAATACAGTGACATTTAAATTTGAAGATTGCAGCACTTGGGGAATAATATGCCGCAATGGAATGTAAATATAGCTTGCATTGGGTGGGCCAAAAAGTGCCTTCGGTTTTTTAACTAAAAATAAAGGACACATTTTTCATTTTCACCAAGAACTTTATTGAACAATGTATTCACCCTTTTGTTCCACTACCTTCTGCCATTTTCCAGGCAACGTCATAATTCCATCTACCAAAATCTTTTTATCTTTCTGAGCAAAGAACTGTTCCAGGTGCCTTTTACAGTCTTCCAGGGAATTGAAATTTTTTCTGTTAACAGAATTTTGTAAAGACTGGAATAAATGAAAATCTGAAGGTACAATGTCTGGTGAATATGGCAGATGAATCAGGACTTCCCAGCCAAGCTGTAACAGTTTTTGTCTGGGCATCAAAGAAACATGCGGTCTTGTGTTATCCTGATGGAAGATTATGCGTTTTCCGTTGATTAATTCTGGATGCTTTTCATCGAGTGCTGCTTTCATTTGGTCTAATTGGGAGCAGTACTTGTTGGAATTAATCGTTTGGTTTTCCACAAGGAGCTCATAATAGAGGACTCCCTTCCAATTCCACCATATACACATCACCTTCTTTGGATGAAGACCAGCCTTTGGTGTGGTTGTGTGGTTCATTTTGCTTGTCCCACGATCTCTGCCGTTCCACATTGTTGTACAGTATCCACTTTTCATCGCCCGTCACAATTTGTTTTAAAAACAGAACGTTTTCATTACGTTTCAGTTGAGAATTGCAAGTGGAAATATGGTCAAGAAGGTTTTTTTTGCTTAAGTTATGTGGAACCGAAACATCAAAGTGATTCACATAACCAAGCTGGAGCAAATGATTTTCAACACTTGATTTGGATATTTTGAGTATGTTGGCTATCTCCCGCATGGTATAATGTTGATTGTTCTCAATTATTGTTTCTATTTGATCGCTGTCAACTTCAACTGGTCTACCCGACCGTGGAGCATCATCCAGTGAGAAATCTCCAGGATGAAACTTCTCAAACCACTTTTGACATGTTCAGTCGGTCACAGCACCTTGTCCATACACTGCACAAATCTTTTTGTGCATTTCAGTTGCGTTTTTACCTTTCTTGAAATAATAAAGCATAATATGCTGAAAATGTTGCTTTTTTCCTTCCATCTTCAACATTAAAATGGCTACACAAAAATTCACCAATTTAGATCTTTTTTTAAATGTACACTGATATATGACAGCTGTCACATACAATCTAACATAATTGTTTTGAATGAAGTTAAAGACAACTAAGTGCTACTAGAGCCATCTTATGGAAAAAACTGAACGACCCTTTTGGCCAACCCAACAGTTTGCCATTAATGAGGAAAGTAACAGTGCGTAACATGACTAGTACTTTTCACCAGTTTAAAAAAATGCTGAAGTAGCTTTTATTGTTCTTAGAAAGCTAGTAATGTTGGGAATTTAAGCAGGTTTCTTCTCCGCGGAGCAGCTAAGCCCGTGCGCCACAACTACTGAGCCTGCGTGCCACAACTACTGAAGCCTGTGCGCCTAGAGCCCATGCTCCTCAACAAGAGAAGCCACAGCAATAAGCCCGCGCACCACAATGAAGAGTAGCCCCCGCTCGCCGCAACTAGAGAAAAGCCCACACGCAGCAACGAAGACTCAATGCAGCCAAAAATAAATAAAATTTAAAAAAAAAGGTTACCTACTGTATGATTACATTTATGTAGCATTCGTGAAATAAAATTATAGAGATGGTAAACAGATTAGAAATTGCTAAGGGTTAGGGAGCAGGATGATGTGTAACTATAAAGGGATGGCATGAAGAAACCTTATAGAGGTGGAATAGTTCTGTATCTTCATTGTGGTGATGGTTACACGAATCTACACATGTGATAAAACTATATAAAACTACATATACTCACACATACACATACATATACACACACAACTAAGTGAATAGAAAACTGTTGACATCTCTAAAAAAAAAAAAAGGCAGGTTTCTTCTGCAAGGAATTACAATGTACTTAGATTTGAATATTGATATTTGTTATATAAAATAACATGTAATGGACTCTGTTATTTCATCAAAGTGTGTAGTAACCAAGAAATAAAACCTGATCTCTGTTTTGCTGAAAGTGCTTTGTATAGTCAGACTTTAACAAAGTCTTTTTCTCAGTTTCAAAATCATGAGCACTTTTCTGTAGAGAATTCATCATTTGATTTGATGGGTACTCACAGGTATGCTTTGATTTATCCATATGCATTTTCTGTGGTCATGTGTTTTATCTCCCAACTCTTAATTGCAGAGAGAACCTTCCTTGCTACTGTAGATTAATAAGGTAGAAGCAGTCTTTGAAGGGATGTGCTCATTCAGGTCAATTGATTAAGTAACATATAGTGAAGAGTAGAGGGTCCTTTCTTTAGCTCTGGAAATAGAATTTCATTTTTTACTCATCATGATTTGCTCACTTAACAGATACACAGATGCAACCAGCAAATATGAATCTGTCATGAAAACAGAGCCAAGTGTTTCTGAATATACAATTCGTTCAAAAGAAAGGATTTGCCACTGCTTTTCTAAGGTAACTGTTGACTCACTCCCAGAATTGTAAAAACTTGACATGTGGAAAACAACCATAAATTCTTTTCTCACACTTACTTTTAGGATGAGAAGCCTGTTGAAGCTATTCGAGTGTGTTCGGAAGTTTTACAGATGGAACCTGACAATGTGAACGCTCTGAAAGACCGAGCAGAGGCCTATTTAATAGAAGAAATGTACGATGAAGGTAAATCTTTAAGGAATTTGATTTGCGATACCTAAAAGTTGTTATATGTGCAGTTAGTACCTGTTTAACATCCTTTTGTTTAGAACAAGTTTACCAGAGTACCTGGAAATGTTGGCAATTTTAGAAAAATGGCAGAGAACCTGAAAATTATTCTTTCTTGGTGGAACATGAAAACTATACCATATAAGGAAAGAGTTCTGCTGTTGACACCAGTACAGTGGAATATAAAAATAAAAATTTTAACTTTCTTTGTTGTAGACAAGTTAGAAAAGATAAATAACAAGGTAGAAAATTTAAATTATAGATCTCATATCATCCAGAGGTAATCACTGCTTGTTTTGGATTTACACCTTTCAGACTTTTATCTATGCATATATATGAGTGTGTATTTTATGCATACATATACATATTCTATGCATGTACGCAGTATACATATTCTGCCTACAGCAGACATACATGTGACATATATGCCTAAATATAAAATGATCCTCTGTGAACCCTAAGCTGTTTAGTAAATGTTAGGATACCTGCTTACCCAACTTTGTTCAAGTTGAAGTAGCAGAGAGAGATTCCTGCTAGATGTTGTAAGGACCTTGAATAAAGGCAGTGCCCTATTTTTGGAAGGTAACTAAGGCAAATACAGTAATTGTATAGAATCCTTTCATATATATATATATATATATTTTTTCCCCCTTTCATATATTTTGTTTTGTGGTCTTTTTCATGTGACATTATGCTATAAACATTTAAATGAGATGATTTTTAAAAGAAGTGAGCCTTAGAGCCCTTAATGAAAAGTTTTTGTTTCAAATCAAGTAAAGCATTTTATTTTATTTATTTATTTTTAACATCTTTATTAGAGTATAATTACTTTACAATGGTGTGTTAGTTTCTGCTTTATAACAAAGTGAATCAGCTATACATATACATATATCCCCATATCTCCTCCCCCTTGCATCTCCCTCCCATCCTCCCTATCCTACCACTCGAGGTGGTCACAAAGCATTGAGCTGATCTCAATGTGCTATGCAGCTGCTTCCCACTAGCTAGCTATTTTACATTTGGTAGTGTATATATGTCCATGCCGCTCTCTCACTTCGTCCCAGCTTACCCTTCCCCCTCCCCGTGTCCTCAAGTCCATTCTCTGTGTCTTTATTCCTGTCCTGCCCCTAGGTTCTTCAGAACCATTTTGGTTTTTTTTTAGATTTCCATATATATGTGTTAGCATACGGTATTTGTTTTTCTCTTTCTGACTTACTTCACTCTGTATGACAGTCTCTAGGTCCATCCACCTCACTACAAATAACTCAATTTCATTTCTTTCTATGGCTGAGTAATATTCCATTGTATATATGTGCCACATCTTCTTTATCCATTCATCTGTCGATGGACACTTAGGTTGCCTCCAAGTTCTGGCTATTGTAAATAGTGCTACAGTGAACATTGTGGTACATGACTCTTTTTGAATTATGGTTTTCTCAGGGTATATGCCCAGTAGTAGGATTGCTGGGTCGCATGGTAGTTCTATTTTTAGTTTTTTGAAGGAACCTCCATACTGTTCTCCATAGTGGCTGTATCAATTTACATTCCCACACCAACAGTGCAAGAGGGTTCCCTTTTCTCCACACCCTCTCCAGCATTTATTGTTTGTAGATTTTTTGATGATGGCCATTCTGACTGGTGTGAGGTGATACCTCACTGTAGTTTTGATTTTCATTTCTCTAATGATTAATGATGTTGAGCATCCTTTCATGTGTTTGTTGGCAATCTGTATATCTTCTTTGGAGAAATGTCTGTTTAGGTCTTCTGCCCATTTTTGGATTAGGTTGTTTGTTTTTTTTGATATTGAGCTGCATGAGCTGCTTGTAAATTTTGGAGATTAATCCTTTGTCGGTTGCTTCATTTGCAAATATTTTCTCCCATTCTGAGGGTTGCCTTGCGTCCCGTTTATGGTTTCCTTTGCTGTGCAAAAACTTTTAAGTTTCATTAGGTTCCATTTGTCTCTTTTTGTTTTTTTTCCATTTTTCTAGGAGGTGGGTCAAAAAGGATCTTGCTGTGATTTATGTCATAGAGTGTTCTGCCTATGTTTTCCTCTAAGAGTTTGATAGTGTCTGGCCTTACATTTAGGTCTTTAATCCATTTTGAGTTTATTTTTGTGTATGGTGTTAGGGAGTGTTGTAATTTCATTCTTTTACATGTAGCTGTCCAGTTTTCCCAGCACCACTTATTGAAGAGGCTGTCTTTTCTCAATTGTATATTCTTGCGTCCTTTATCAAAGATAAGTTGACCATATATGCGTGGGTTTATCTCTGGGCTTTCTATACTGTTCCATTGATCCATATTTCTGTTTTTGTGCCAGTACCATACTGTCTTGATTACTGTAGCTTTGTAGTATAGTCTGCAGTCTGGGAGCCTGATTCCTCCAGCTCCATTTTTCTTTCTCAAGATTGCTTTGGCTATTTGGCATCTTTTGTGTTTCCATACAAATTGTGCAATTTGTTGTTCTAGTTCTGTGAAAAATGCCATTGGTAGTTTGATAGGGATTGCATTGAATCTGTAGATTACTTTGGGTAGTAGAGTCATTTTCACAATGTTGATTCTTCCAGTCTGAGAACATGATATATCTCTCCATCTATTTGTATCGTCTTTAATTTCTTTCATCAGTGTCTTATAATTTTCTGCATACAGGTCTTTTGTCTCCTTAGGTAGCTTTATTCCTAGGTATTTTATTCTTTTTGTTGCAGTGGTAAATGGGAGTGTTTCCTTAATTTCTCTTTCAGATTTTTCATCATTAGTGTATAGGAATGCAAGAGATTTCTGAGCATTAATTTTATATCCTGATACTTTACCAAATTCATTGATTAGCTCTAGTAGTTTTCTGGTAACATCTTTAGGATTCTCCATGTATAGTATCATGTCATCTGCAAACAGTGACAGCTTTACTTCTTTTCCAATTTGGATTCCTTTTATTTCTTTTTCTTCTCAGATTGCTGTGGCTGAAACTTCCAAAACTATGTTGAATAATAGTGGTGAGACTGGACAACCTTGTCTGGTTCCTGATCTTAGAGGAAATGGTTTCAGTTTTTCACCATTGAGAACGATGTTGGCTGTGGGTTTGTCATATATGGCCTTTATTATGTTGAGGTAAATTCCCTCTACGCCTACTTTCTGGAGGGTTTTTTATCATAAATGGGTGTTGAATTTTGCCAAAAGCTTTTTCTGCATCTATTGAGATGATCATATGGTTTTTCTCCTTCAATTTGTTAATGTGGTGTATCACATTGATTGATTTGCGTATATTGAAGAATCCTTGCATTCCTGGGATAAATCCCCCTTGATCATGGTGTGTGAGCCTTTTCATGTCCTGCTCGATTCTGTTTGCTAGTATTTTGTTGATGATTTCTGCATCTATGTTCATCAGTGATATTGGCCTGTAGTTTTCTTTCTTTGTGACATCTTTGTCTGGTTTTGGTATCAGGGTGATGGTGGCCTTGTAGAATGAGTTTCGGAATGTTCCTCCCTCTGCTATATTTTGGAAGAGTTTGAGAAGGATAGGCGTTAGCTCTTCTCTAAATGTTCGATAGAATTTGCCTGTGAAGCCATCTGGTCCTGGGCTTTTGTTTGTTGGAAGATTTTAAATCACAGTTTCAATTTCAGTGCTTGTGATTTGTCTGTATATATTTTCTGTTTTTCCTGGTTCAGTCTCGGAAGGTTATGCTTTTCTAAGAATTTGTTCATTTCTTCCAGGTTGTCTATTTTATTGGCATATAGTTGCTTGTATTAAACTCTCATGATCCTTTGTATTTCTGCAGTGTCAGTTGTTACTTCTCCTTTTTCATTTCTAATTCTAGTGATTTGAGTCTTCTCCCTTTTTTTCTCGGTGAGTCTGGCTAATGGTTTATCAATTTTGTTTATCTTCTCAAAGAACCAGCTTTTAGTTTTATTGATCTTTGCTCTTGTTTCCTTCGTTTCTTTTTCATTTATTTCTGATATGATCTTTATGATTTCTTTCCTTCTGCTAACTGTGGCTTTTTTTATTCTTCTTTCTCTAATTGCTTTAGGTGCAAGGTTAGGTTGTTTATTTGAGATGTTTCTTGTTTTCTTGAGGTAGGATTGTATTGCTATAAACTTTCCTCTGAGAACTGCTTTTGCTGCGTCCTATGGGTTTTGGGTCATCGTGCTTTCATTGTCATTTGTTTCTAGGTATTTTTTGATTTCCCCTTTGATTTCTTCAGTGATCTCTTGGTTATTTAGTAGTGTATTGTTTAGCCTCCATGGGTTTGTATTTTTTACAGATTTTTTCCTGTAATTGATATCTAGTCTCATAGCGTTGTGGTTGGAAAAGATACTTGATACGATTTCAATTTTCTTAAATTTACCAAGGCTTGATTTGTGACACAAGATATGATGTATCCTGGAGAATGTTCCATGAGCACTTGAGAAGAAAGTGTATTCTGTTGTTTTTGGATGGAATGTCCTATAAATATCAATTAAGTCCATCTTTTTTTAATGTATCATTTAAAGTTTATGTTTCCTTATTTATTTTTATTTTGGATGATCTGTCCATTGGTGAAAGTGAGGTGTTAAATTCCCCTTCTATTATTGTGTTACTGTCGATTTCCCCTTTTATGGCTGTTAGCATTTGCCTTATGTATTGAGGTGCTCCTATATTGGGTGCATAAATGTTTAAAATTGTTATATCTTCTTCTTGAATTGATTCCTTCTTAAACTGATCCCAAAGTGTCCTTCTTTGTCTCTCGTAATAGTCTTTATTTTAAAGTCTGTTTTGTCTGATATGAGAATTGCTACTCCAGCTTTCTTTTGATTTCTATTTGTGTGGAATATTGTTTTCCGTCCCCTCACTTTCAGTCTGTATGTGTCCCTAGGTCTGCAGTGGGTCTCTTGTAGACAGCATATATATGGGTATTGTTTTTGTATCTATTCAGCCAGTGTGTGTCTTTTGGTGGGAGCATTTAATCCATTTACATTTAAGGTAGGTATCGATATGTATGTTCCTATTACCATTTTCTTAATTGTTTTGGGTTGTTATTGTAGGTCTTTTCCTTCTCTTGTGTTTCCTGCCTAGAGAAGTTCCTTTAGCATTTGTTGTAAAGCTGGTTTGGTGGTGCTGAATTCTCTTAGCTTTTGCTTGTCAATAAAGGTTTTAATTTTTCTGTCGAATCTGAATGAGATCCTTGCTGGGTAGAGTAATGTTGGTTCTAGGTTTTTCTGTTCCATCACTTTAAATATGTCTTGCCACTCCCTTCTGGCTTTCAGAGTTTCTGCTGAAAGATCAGCTGTTAACCATATGGGGATTCCCATGTATGTTATTTGATGTTTTTCCCTTGCTGCTTGTAATATTTTTTCTTTGTATTTAGTTTTTGATAGTTTGATTAATATGTGTCTTGGCGTGTTTCTCCTTGGATTTATCCTGTATGGGACTCTCTGTGCTTCCTGGACTTGATTGACTATTTCCTTTCCCATATTAGGGAATTTTTCAACTATAATCTCTTCAAATAAAATATTTTCTCTGTCCCTTTCTTTTTCTCTTCTGCTTCTGTAATTCAGAAGCAGAAGAGAAATAATAATTCAAATGTTGGTGCGTTTATTGTTGTCCCGGAGGTCTCTGAGACTCTCCTCAATTCTTTTCATTCTTGTTTCTTTATTCTGCTCTGTAGTAGTTATTTCCACTATTTTATCTTCCAGGTCACTTATCCATTCTTCTTCCTCAGTTATTCTGCTGTTCATTCTTTCTAGATAATTTTTAATTTCATTTATTGTGTTGTTCATCAGTGTTTGTTTGCTCTCTAGTTCTTCTAGATGCTTGTTAAACATTTCTTATATTTTCTCCTTTCTATTTTCAAGATTTTGGATCATCTTTACTATCATTACTCTGAATTCTTTTTCAGGTAGACTGCCTATTTCCTTTTCGTTTGTTTGGTCTGGTGGGTTTTTGCCTTGCTCCTTTATTTGCTGTGTGTTCCTCTGTCTTCTCATTTTGCTTAACTTACTGTGTTTGGGGGTCTCCTTTTCACAGGCTGCAGGTTTGTAGTTCCCGTTTATTTTGGTGTCTGCTCCCAGCGGGTAAGGTTGGTTCAATGGGTTGTGTAGGCTTCCTGATGGGGAGGGGACTGGTGCTTGCATTCTGGTGAATGAGGCTGGATCTTGTCTTTCTGGTGGGCAGGACCATGTCCAGTGGTGTGTTTTGGGGTGTCTGTGAACTTATTATGATTTTAGGCAGCCTCTCTGCCAGCGGGTGGGGTTTTGTTCCTGTCTTGCTAGTTGTTTGGCATAGGGTGCCCAGCACTGTAGCTTGCTGGTCGTTGAGTGGAGGTGGGTCTTAGCTCTGAGATGGAGATCTCTTGGAGAGCTTTTGCTGTTTGATATTACGTGGAGCCGGGAGGTCTCTCGTGGACCAATGTCCTGAACTCGGCTCTCCCACCTCAGAGGCACAGGCCTGACACCCAGCCGGAGCACGGAGACCCTGTCAGCCACACGGATGGCTGGCAAGTTGGTACTAACTGTTGGCAGGAGGCCTCAGCTCCTCTTAGACCACTCCGTAGGGCTGCTTGAGTGTCCTCACAGCATGGTAGCTGGATTCCCCTTGAAAGGAGACGAGTGAGTAAGGGGCGACCCAGAGCCGAGTGCGTGTATTGGCGGTGGTGCTGGAGCGGGGGTTAGAGAGCAAGTAAAGCATTTTAAATCAAAAACAGTAAGAGTATTTTTCTGGTGAAACTTGGTTTGTGATCCTTTTTTTTTCCCAATTAATTGCTGCATATTTATTTAATGAAGTGTGCAGCTATTTTATTTAATTTCATTTTTTTTCACATTTAATATTTTTATTAATTTCCATGAGAAGAGGTACAACATTGGCAATGTTTGTTTTTTTTCACACACACACACACACACTGTATTTTATTTTTACAAGAGATAAATAAACTGACACCAAGCATTGTAACTGGATGACCACAACAAAAGCAACAATGATCGCAATTACCAAACACAAAACACACTCATACTGTGTCATAATATTGACATTCAGTCCAGTAATCCTCCACTGTAACAGCTCCTTTACTTTGCAGTGAAAATTGATTTGTATATTTTTTGCCTCTGAGTCCTTGTGGGATTTTTTGTTTTTTAATTCAAACAGAAAGTCACAAAAATTATAATCATCCTCATCAGTTCACTCAGTCCCATGTAATTAATTTTCTTTTTCATCTTGATCTTTTGTTAGCACTTTTATGAATTCATCAGTTTTCCATTAGAGTTCTGAAAATGCTTATTCATTCAGTTCAGCAGTATAGTCAGTTACCAGAAACCTGTACTTGTCAGAGTCTTTTCCATGAATTCCTTGAAGATGAAACCCTTTTATAGGAACATTTTTGCAAAAGCATCAGAGTACACCCAGAACTCTCTGTAAATGACAAAAGACTTAAAAATGACCACAGTTAAAGATTTGATGAAAGTTCATAATAATGCAATTGACAAGGAAATTTAGTTATTTCTGAGATACACATTTTAAAGTAATAACTAGAATTATGACTTAGAGCATTATACCAGAACATATAAGATTTTTAGAAATTTCATGTAATGTCTGAAACATTTATATTAACATATCTCCATACAAATACCCCAAAGAAAGTTTAGTATTGTGTTTTTTTGTTTGTTTTTTTATACTGCAGGTTTTTATTAGTCATCAATTTTATACACATCAGTGTATACATGTCAATCCCAATTGCCCAATTCAGCACACCACCATCCCCACCTCACCGTGGTTTTCCCCCCTTGGTGTCCATACGTTTGTTCTCTACATCTGTGTCTCAACTTCTGTGCAGCTATTTTAAACGTAGTAAGAATGCATTGCAGCAATGATAAAACCTATACTAAGAAACAGATTAACTACACTTACAATTGAGAAAGGTTTGTGGTACTCATTTTTAAGGCAAACTGATCATTTACTTTTTTCCTGCTTTCTTTAATTTAAAAAGAATCTTGCTTCTAAATGGTTTCCTGGGAGTGTTGACAACTCTGGTTACACTGTGGGACATTTGTATACTATAGTCTTTGAGGTCTGATTGAGGCTTGAAATGTATGTGATCAAAATGATGAGTTTTAAGAGTCATAAGAATGCGTCAGTAAGGCATGTGGTCTACATAGATCCCTTTCTCATACTTGCTCTTTTCGCTTTTGAGCTCCTAGATGGCTATATTCTAGGATTTTGCATTCCAGTTAGTTATTGGAATGCTTCATCAAAGTGTACATCAAAGTGTACCCAGCTCTAACTGTGAAATCAGCAGTGCTGCAGAAGAATTTAAGCTTAGCTGTTAAGAAAAAAGGGTTAAGGGACTTCCCTGTTTGCACAGTGGTTAAGAATCAGCTTGCCAATGCAGGGGACAGGGGTTCGAGCCCTGGTCTGGGAAGATCTCACATGCCGCAGAGCAACTAAGCCCGTGCGCCACAACTACTGAGCCTGCGCTCTAGAGCCCACGAGCCACAACTACTGAGCCTGTGTGCCACAACTACTGAAGCCCGTGCACCTAGAGCCTGTGTTCCGCAACAAGAGAAGCCACCGCAATGAGAAGCCTGCATACTGCAGCGAAGAGTAGCCCCTGCTCGCTGCAACTAGAGTAAGCCCGCGCGCAGCAATGAAGACCCAATGCAGCCAAAAATTAATTAATTAATTAATTAAAAAAAAAAACTTGTAGGCTGCTAAATATAAGTTGAAAGATGCCTTTGTATCTTGAATATTAAACCAACTTTAGTTTTTAGAGAAATTTGACAGCTTAATTCTTGAAGAAAAAGATGCTTAATACTAATTTAATAGAATAGGTCTGTCTTTGAAGTCTATTTTAGCATTTAAAATTTTTAAAAACATAGGAGTTTATTCTTTGTCTTTTTGGGGAGTTTAGATTGTGCATTGCAGGATCTTTCTGAATTATGGTTTTAGAAGAATAAAATGGTTGTTTAGTCACAACTATGAAAATCAAGCAACCTCATGGAGAGAGAGACAATGGGCTGCTAGGTCTTTTTATTTTGGGTTGGGGGATGGGTAGGGTGTAAGTTTGTATAGTTGAAACTGAAGGGCGTTACTTGACTTGTTTGGATTTGAATCAGAGGTTTAGTAAATGATGTAACCGAGTAGTAATCTTACTTAAAGGTGAAATAGTATGTTGAAATCCTGAGTTAATATATGAAGCCTTTCTGTATTATGTTTGCTGGTTTTACTTTTTTTTCAATCAGCAGTTTAAAATGATGGTAGGTATATAATAAATGAAGAAAAAATAGGTTTAGGTTAGTGAATAATGGAACATGGAGATTTATTAATTTGGGGCTTATGATAGAATGATCTGGAAAGATATTAGGGGATTCTACTTACTAGAACATGACTGTACAAATACCTCTTCAACCCACCTTTCAGTTCTCCTGGATGTATACCCAGAAGGGAAATTGCTGGATCGTAAAGTAAGTTTTAATTTTTTGAAGAACCACCACATTGCTTTATCCATAGTGGTTGTACTGTTTTGCATTCCCACCAGCAGTGTTGCAAGGGTTCCAATTTCTCTCTGTCCTCCTCAACACATTTTCTGGGTTTTTTTTGTTTTTGTTTTTTAATAGTAGGCATTCTAATGGATGTGAAGTGATATCTAGTGGTTTTGATTTGCATTTCCCTAATGATTAGTGATGTTGAACATCTTTTCATATGCTTGTTGGCCATTTGTGTATCTTTGGAGTGTGCCGTTTATTTTTGCCATGTGGTTTCAATCAAGTAACTTAGCCGGTTATGTTTTACTTTCCTTACCTGTAAGATAGGAATGAGAATAGTGCCTATTACCTAGAACTGTTGTGACAGTTAAAGAAGATGACGCTCAGAAGGTGATGCTTAGTGCAGCGCTCCTAGTAAATGGTTTCCATTGCACTCATTTTTAGATAGTTGTTTGGAACTTGTGTCGACTTCTCTATACAAATGGTACTTAATGGGGTAGCTAGCTTCTAGGTCTGACCTATGACTGCTGTATTAACTCCATATGACACGGCTGTTATTTTAGTATTACTAATAGTATCCAGAATTCTGAGAATAGGAACCAACTAGCATTTTTTTCTGGATGAAGGGCCAGCCTGGGCCAAATTGTGAAATAGACGTATTTTATCTTTGACATCCTATGATGTTCTGTAACCAGATTCTTGTGCCTTCTTGCTTATTCTAGGACTCTGCCTAGTGACGCTAAGTCCTCCCTAGTCCACAAAAGTATTCTGTGTTCAAAGTTCGTACCACCTCCTTGCTTCAGCATTCTTATGCCCCCAAAACAGCTGTATTTTAGGAAAAGTGGCCAAATTTAAGATATTTGTATAAAACACTGGTAGATTTCTATTCTATCACAAAATGCTTGTGATATAAGCATTTTTAACCCAAAAGAATATCAGATTAATGGAATTTCAGGCAAGTGTCTATGACACCACACACATTGGGCAGCATGGCGGTCAGGTATGGGGCTATGGGGCTCATCCCTAGGCAGGAAGGAGACCATGTTTTTCTGAGTGGATCAGATTTCTCATGGCTGCTGCTTTTTTCAAGTTTGTTGGCCAGGGGTCCTTGGCTCCTAATTTAGGGAGGAGAAGTGGAAGAGGTTGGTCTTTATTGGAAAATGCTGGCTCTATTTAGGATCATGCCTAAAGTTTGGAGGCTGCTTATATATTGATATTTTTACACACCAGTCATAACCATGGACAAGTGTAATCAGAATCTTGAAAGCAGTTATTTCTGAAACTCAAATCTTGCCTTAGGTGCATCCTAGTTTAGCTTCACCTAAGGAGTTGGAAGCAGGTAGTTAGAACAGAAAAATGGCTACTCCTTTGCAAAGACAACTAGGGTAAGATACTGTATGTGGGTTGCTTAATTCCTTTGGCTGTAAATTTCATGACTGTACGTCCTGCCTCTGTTCTTATTCACAGACAGGCTGCTTAGGCACAGCTGCAGCCTCCTCTTTTCTTTTGAAAAGTGCATGGTCACAGGGAAGATTGCAGAGGTACCTGCTCTGTGGGGATCAGCACATCTACCAGTTGGCTTAGATTTAACACACTTGCCTATCATGCCAGTCAGAAAACATTGCACCCCCTGTAGTGCCAACCCTATGACTTCCTGTAGGAAATAGCAAGGAATCCATGAGTTTAATATGTAGATAGGGAAATAGAAAACATTCACGGGAGTGGAGCAGTATTATTCAGCAGAAAAAGATAATGTTACAAGGCTAATTTCTGAATGGTCAAGAGCTTAAAGTATCGGAAATAAAAAAAAATATTCAGGAAATATTAGGGAAGGACACTGCCGGTGTGGGAGAAGATGTAGTCAGAACAGAAGCCCAGAAGGCAGGGGAAATTGAAAGGGTGTTTTGCCTTTCCCAAAGGTGACAGCATTTGCCTAGGACAGCGGGTAGCTTTGGAGAGGAGGAAGTAGGCCATGGATATGTTTCTGTTTTGGCTTTTTATTTGCCGGTTAACAAGAAAGTGATTACCTGTGACAAACAGGTGTGACCTCAAACAGTGAAGTGGCTTCTTTAAAAGCGAAAAAAACAAACCCAAAAAACCCAAGAATCTCTTACCATCTTAAATTGAAACAGACTACATACATGGTCTATATTTGTGTCTGTGTACTCCAGTGCTTTGAATACAGTTGGTGATATTTCTTAACTGTTGGTAGAGAAATTATTGCACAAGAGTTAAAATTTTATAATCTGACAGGAACTGGAATTCTCTTTTTGTATTTTACTGTTAGCACTATTATCTCTTTTCCACTATAAAAATTTCAACAAAACACATGTGTAAAGCACAGTAATGTATCAGGTTCAGTTAGGGTGCAGGCCACCTTACGTCCCTGTGTACAGAATTAAAAATAGTTTATCTCTTCACTGTTTAAGTATAATGGTTAGGCTTGCCCTCAGAGTCCAGTGCTAGAATGTGGTCTATTGTAGGAGGTAGTTCCATCGATGGAAGTTTGACTTAAAATTGTTCAGCCCTTTGTAATGTCAGAAATATCTCACGGTTCTCTCATACTTCTGTGCTGATCGTGAGTCTATATTGTAAGGGTACTTGGATAAAAGTTCCCCTTTGTAGTCTAAGGATGAATATGTGTAAAACACAGTGGTGGAAGAGTTATTTTCATCGTCTATATTATGACAATCTCACAGCAGGTAAGCATTACCCCCAACATTTTATTATGAGAAATTTCAAAGATAGAAGTTGAAAGAATTTTACAGTGAACAATCATGTCCTCACCATCTAGATTCTAAAATTAACATTTTACTATGTTTTATCACATTTATCTGTCTCTGTCCTTCCATGTATCCATCAGTTTATCTTTTTTAGATGCATTTCAAAAAAAAGTTGTAGATTTTGGTTTACTTTTCCCCAAATACTTCACCTTGCTTATTATTAACTAGGAGGTAATTGTATTGGGTTGGCCAAAAAGTCCGTTTGGGTTTTTCTGTAACATCTTACGGAGAAACCCAAACGAACTTTTTGGCCAGCCCAATAGATAAAATGAAAGGTACAGATCTTAGGGGTACCAGTCCTGAGTTCTGATATCCATGCAGCCTGTTAAAGAGAAAAATTATTCATGACCCTTGTTAAACACCTTAAGGAGGACTTTATGGGGTGGGGGCTATCACGGTAGGTGTAGGGGACACTGCCCTGGGCTCTGGCAGTGAGAGAGAGAAAGCTTGGGCTCAAGTCTGACTCTAGAGAGGATAAGTGGGATTTCTAACCAAGGAGCAGAGTTGGCGGGTGGTCACTGGATGCGAAATTACAAAGAGGAAGCATTAGGGAGAGGGGAGGTTCCTCCTAGATGGACTCAACTGAGTTCTTGCTGAAGGCGGGCCAGAGTCGGGGAGGGGGAATTCGATCAGATATCAAACTCAAATTTGGTCAGATACCAAGGGTGGGGGGATCTTAGCAGGATTCTTGCTCAACCTGGATTGTGCAAGGACAGAGAGGGAAGCCCAAGGTTGGGCCTTAGCCAGAAAGAAGATTTACTCCGAGGAGCCAGTCTAAAGTTTTGGTATAAGAGAGTCTTTGTCAAAGCCAAACTCCCGTCAAGATGCAGAACTGGACATTATCCTGTTGTCCCTTACCAGGCGGTCCCCATCCTACCCCTACAGGCAGCTGTTATTCAGATTTTCTCCATCATAGGTTAGTTTTACCAACCCTAGATCTTCACATCAACAGAACCGTATAGTGTGTCCTCTTGTATAAGGCGTCTTTCATTCAGCATGTTTTTGAGATTTATTCATGTGGTTATAGCCATTGGCAGTTCATTCCTTTTTATTGCTGAAGAGCAGAAGTTGGCAAACTTCTTCTGTAAAGGTCCAGAGAGTAAAAATTACAGGCTCTGCGAGCGATGTGGTCTCTGTTGCTCCTACTCAGCTCTGCCCCTGCTGTGCAAGAGCGGCCACAGACAGAACACAAACGCGCAGACCAGGCTGTGCTCCAGTGAAGATTTCTTTTGAAGACAGGTAGTGGGCTGGAAGGCTGTTACTTTCTTTTCCTACTGTAAAAGAGGGAAAAGCATTCAGTATTTCATCATCAATCCTATCCCTGAAGAATATTACAATTTATGGGTATACCATACTTTATCCATTCTCGTATTAACGGACACCTGGGCTGATTTTAGTTAGCATGATAAAAGCTGCTGTGAACGTTATTCTGCAAGGCTTTTTTTAGACATGTTTTCACTTACCTTGTCTAAATATCTAGGAGTGGCATTGTTGAGTCACAGGGTAAGGTGTATGCTTAGTTTTAAAAGAAACTGCTAGACCCTTTTCTAAGAAGTAATTTAAAATTTACACTTTCATCAGTAAAGTATGAGAGTTCCAGTTGCTACATCCTTGCAAACGTTTGGTGTTGTGAGTCTTTTTAATTTTATATGTTTTGGTAGGGGTTAGTAGTATCTCATTGTGGCTTTAATATGTGTTTCTTTGATGACTAAGGTTGTTTAATACTTTTTCATGTGCTGCTTCTTTATTCAAATACCTTTCTTTGTGAAGTGTTCAAATATTTACTCACTTAAAATTTGTTGTTTCTTTTTGTTAGAGTTAAAGAAGTGTTATGTATATATTTGTTTTTCTCCTTTATTCTGTTAATGTGATAAATTACATTGATAGTCTGAAGTTAAATCAACCTGGAATTATTGGGGTAAACTTTTCTTGGACATGATGTATTATCCTTTTTTATATATTGCTGGATTTGATTTGCTAGTATTTTAAGAAGTGTGCATCTGTGTTCATTGCTCTGTAACTTCTTTTTTGTAATATCGTCAGATTTTAGTGTTAAGGTTGTACTGAACTCAATTAGTTAGAAATTGTTCTGGTCTCCTGCATTTTCTGCAAGAATTGTATAAAATTGGTGTGATTTCTTCTCTTAAGTTTGGGAGAATTCACCAGTGAAACCATCTTGGGTCCTAGAGTTTTCTTAGTAGGAAGGTTTTTGATGATTAATTCAGTTTCTTTGATCAATACAGGGCTATTCAGGACTTCCCTAGCGGTCCAGTGGTGAAGAGTCCGCGCTTCCACTGCAGGGGGTGCGGGTTTGATCCCTGGTGGGGAAGCTCTGCATGCCACGTGGTGTGGCCAAAAAAGAAAAAAAAAATTAGGGCTATTCATATTTTTTGTTTGTTTCATCTTGTTTTAGTTTTTGTAAGTTGTGTCCATCAATGAATTTGTCCGTTTTACCTACGTTGCTGATTTTGGCTCTATGAAGTTTATAATATTATCTTATTATTCTTTTAATGTCTGTAAGGCCTGAAGTGATGATTCCTTCTTCATTTCTAATAGTGACAATTTGTTTGTTTTGTTGTTGTTGTTTTTCCTCTTGATCAGTATAGAGTTTGGTCAAATTTGTTGGTCTTTTGAAGGAACCAACTTACAGATTTGTTAATGTTTTCCATGATTTTTCTTTATTATTTCATTGATTTCTTCTCTTTATTTCTTTCTTTTGACTTCCTTTGGGTTTATTTTTTGCTTTTCCAGCTTCTTAATTTTAAACTATCTATGATTTTAGGCCTCTTTTCTTTTGTAATATAAGTATTTAAAGCTGCACTTCTCACATTGTTTTATTTTCATTGTCATTTGATTTGAAATGTATTCTAACTTTCCTTCTGGTTACTTCTTTGATGCATGGATGATTTAGATGTTTTGTTTAATTTTAAAATATTTCACGGTTTCCTTAGTACCTTATTGATTTCTAATTTAATTCCATTGTGCACAGGGAGCATACTCTGTATGAGTTCTGTCCTTTTAAATTTATTTAGATTTGTTTGCTTTTGAATTTATGTAGACTTGTTTTGTAACACAGCATAGGCTCTATCTTGCTGAATGTTCTATATGCGCTTGAAAATAATGTGTATTCTGCAGTTGCTGGGTGTAATGTTTGTTAGTTTTCTCATCAGTTACTGAGAGGGAACTTTACCTGGTGTGGAAATTGCAGACTTTCCTACCTTTCCCTTTAATATTGTCCTTTTTTTCCTTTATGTATTTTGAAGCTCTGCTGTTAGCAGCCTGCACATTTATGACTGTTAAATTCTCCTGATGACGCCCTCTCCCTGTCCTTCTATCAATTCCAGAAAGGAGTATTGCAATATTCTCAAAAAATTCTGAGGAAAAATGATTTTTAACCTGGACTCTTACATATATATATAAAACTGTTAGGGTAGTTTTTTGTAATTATTTGGAAAGTTTCCTGTTTCAGTGTTATGGAATCTCCATGGAAAGCCCACTGCTTTATTGGGAGGTGGGGTTTTGGCAACTTTCTCTATGAAAATTGTTCTGTTTAATTTTCTGTCTCTTTTGGACTGGGTTTGAGTTACTCTCTCGAGTTTTCAAATTTATTTGTAGTGAATTTAGCAAAGTAGTCTCAATTTAATTTCTTCTATCTCTTTGATTATTTTTCACTTATTGCTTTTTGTATTTGAGCTTGTTTCCTTTTCTTGACTTAGAGGTTAGGTTAGAGGTTTTTACTGATTTCTGCTAAGAAGTAAGCTTGACTTAACAGTTTTGATCTTTTTTGGTTTCATTAATATCTGTTTTTGTCCTACAATTTTTTTTCTCACTTTGAATCTCATAATTAATTCATTTTTCATCTTTAATTTTTATTGAACCACTAAGGCTATGAATTGTCCTCTTAGCACTACTTGAACTATGTCCTGTAGGTTCTGAATGGTAGTGTTTTCAGTATTATTTTCTAGATATTTTGCAATTCTTATTTTTATATTTCTTCATCATAAGAGTTGTTGGAGAGTTTAAAAATGGTGCACAGAGCCTAGGTGGAAAAGTCCTATTTTCTGTTTACTATTAATTTCTAGTGTTAAAACATTTTGATCAAAGAATGTTTTTACTACTTCCATTTTTTGGAATTTATTACTGTCTTATTTTTGGCCTAAAATGGCTGACTTCATGAGTCAGGGACTTGAAAATAGATGTACTCTTTTGTTTCTGGGACAGAGTTTGGCGTATCAATCAGATCTACCTTATATTGTGGTCTTCCTCTTCTTGCCTTTTTTTGGGCCACTTGGTCTGATATGAACAGAGAGGTTGAAGTCTTCCACTACTAGTGTCCTTACATCTCTGTAGTGTCTCTTATAATTTCTGCTTTATAAATGGTTGCTGCTTTTTTATTTGATGCACAGATATTCATAATATGTCTTCACTATGATTTCTACACTCCCCCTTTTTTGCTCTGTTTAATGCTTTTTTTCTTTTTTTTTGGCCGTGCTGAGTGGCTTATATGATCTTAGTTCACCGAACAGGGATTGATCGCATCCAGGACTACGGCAGTGAAAGTGCTGAGTGCTAACCATTGGACTGCCAGGGAATTCCCTCTGTTTAATGTTTTTAACCTAGATTCTAATTATCTGATGTTAAGATAGTGAACCAAATTTTATTTGCATTTGCCTGAAGAAACTTTGACCATACTTTTAGTTTCAACTTTTTGGAATCACTTCATTTCAGGTGTGTTTCTTGCGTAGAGTTGGGTTTTGCTTTGTGATCCAGTATGAAATTCTTTTAAATAGGTGAGTTAATAAGCACATTTATACTTATTGGTGTGACAAATACATTTGGTCTGAGTACTGTTATTCTATTTTTCAGAGAATTTTTGTTACTTGGCCTGTATTATTTTATATATACTATTTTGATATTTTAGAAGGTTTGTGTTTTTCTTCTTGGTTATTTTTATAGGTTTATTAACTTAGCCGTCTTTCTTTGGGCAACATATATTAGTTTCCTGCAGCATGGAACAATATTAGCATGTTTCTTCCTCTTCTTTCCCTTTCCCCTACCACTTAGGACTTGTTAATGAAATTCTGATTATTTGCCTGTGGCTCATTAGTGGGTGATGTTTCCTGATTGCTTTAGCTGTGATTGGTGGGAATTAATTAACTTACTTTCTCATCTTTTCTCCCCTTTATTTTCTCACTTTTTGTTAGCTGTATCCCTTCTGCGTTGGCAGGGCATACACTCTACCCTGTCACTGTAATTCCCTGGTTTGTTTTAGTCTCAGCTCTACATTGAATATATTTACTGTGTACCATCATTCCTTTGACCATGCTTTCTCTAGCCTTCTCTTGGTGAATTCATCCAGTAGTAGTTTCCTTGAGGGGCTCCTGGGAAAATTTTCTGATTTCTTCTATGTTCAAAGCTGTTTGTACCTTTTATACTTGAAGGATGGCTTGGCTAGATGATAAAATCCTTTGTTCACACTTTTTCTGTATATCTTATAGTTATTTTCCCATTTTCTTCTGCACTGAATATTGCTATGGAAAATCTGGGGCCACATTTTTTGGTTTTGGTCTGGCCGTCCAAAGAGCCCTTATCTTTTGGGTGTGTTGATTTTATTAGGATATATCTTAGAGTTGACCATCTCAGCCACTTTGCCCTGGTGCACCTACTGTGCACTTTCAATACATAGATTCATCTTTCATTTCAGGAAAGTTTTCTTAAATTTAATCTGAATTGTTTTGTTATATTGGTTTGGTTTTCTGCTTCAAAGATTCAGTTAGTACTGGTTGTATTCTCTTTGCTCATCATTTATAGCCATAATTTTTTTCTGTAGTTTTTTAAACTCTATTTCCATTTCATTTTATTAGGTCCTTAGTTTTTCCCCATATGCTTCTTCTCCCTTGTGCTCCTTCTCATTTCATCTTCACTTCCATGATAGTTTTAATTTGTTCTTATTTTTCTTGAGTTCTGATTACTCACATTTTTATCTCCTCCTTGTCTCACTCTTTGCTGAGTTCTTATTGTGCTTTGTGATTACCCTTAATAGAGGTGATTGGATTAAGTTTTAAAAATTTATGCCGTAACGTTTGCTCAGAATTTTCATATATTCTTTGGCTATGTTGTTTTGATGCATGTTCATCAGGTAAGTTTTGGTGTTCTTTTCCTGTTTTTAATTTAAAATTTAAACGTCTTTTAATTGAGACTGTGCCATATAAAAAACATTATTGCTCATCATAAAGTGAATTCCCTTGCCCTGGCTATTTGTGGGACAGTCCTCTGGGTGTGTGTGTAAAGGGGTGCTGGGAACAGGCAGCTTCTATACTTAACAGTTGCAATACTTTCTGCTTCACTGTTTCCACAGACATTCTGCTTCCTGCTAAAATGGCCTTTCTCTATAGCCCTGCCCTGTTTCTCTGAACCAAACTGTGTCCAGGAGGTCGTCTGCTGCCAGCCCTGTTGCCCCTCTGCCCACTTCCTTTGCTACACCAAAGGGGTGTATCTTTTGCACTTCTGGGTGAGCCTGTCACTTGCAGAGAGCACACAGTCTCCAAGTTGCCTGGCATGTGTTGCCCAGGGCTCTTTGCGCTTGTCACTCATTGTATTCTCCCTTTCTTGTCTTCTCCGCAGCAAGGCCTCTGCGTTATCTCCACCGTGTCTGCTCCAGATTTCATGCTTCTTGTTCTAGGTACAGGATGTAGGTTGTCACTCACCTCAGGGTGAGTCCATACTCTTAGTGTATTTTGCTGGCATTTTCTGTGATCTTTTCTCTTAGGGCTCTCTCACTGTTTGCTTCTTCCTCTCATCTTAGATTCATGGCTGCTATTAGCTAATTGTAGCAGCCTTTCAACAGTCTCCTTGCATTGTTGTGCTGAAAATGCTGTGTCCCCCCGACACGTCACCCGCGCCGTTTACCTTGTTTTGTGTGATACGCAGGAGGAGAAAGTTGGTGCTCCACGGGGCATATTATATTGGAGGTCTGATGAACTCTTTCAAAGGACCTCTAAGGTCCCTGTTTTGAGAATAGACGTTTAGGGGAGTAAGGTGGAAGCTGGGAACACCTTATGAACACCTTTTGAAGCTATTATAGCTGTTCAGGTGTATTAATGATGGGACTGTATCACAGTGGTAAGTGTGGAAATGGTGAGGAATGGTTAAATTCTGGATAGATGTTGAAGGGAAGCTGATTTGGGGCTTGCCAATGGAATAATGGAGTGTGAAGAGAGAGGGGAGCCATTTGCAGCCGTGCATACTGTGTGTATCTGTCTTTTCGAATGCTTCTCTGTATTGGGGAGCTCACGCTGGCTTTAAGTGGGTAGGACCTGTTCACAGGAAGACGTTCCCTACCGTGCCTGTCATCTTGCCCAGTTGCCAACATGAGCAGGACTTCACACAGTTAACTTACCAGGTGGAGTCCTTTGGTGTTCAAGTTCTAGGTGGAACTGCTTTTCCTGTGTTTATTCCAGACCCGTTGTGGAGGTCTCTTCCTGGGCCCAGCGGCACACGCCAGGGGCCTTCCACATGCGCATCTCCTACCCTGCTTAGAGCCGAGTTCTTGGGCCCTGCTTGGGGTTAATGCTGCAGCCAGCTGCGCGACATACAGGGGCAGGGCCTGCACAGCCAGTCCTTAGTCATCTCGCGAAGTAACCTGATGATTGCCTTGAAGCTCCTCCTGCTTGCTAAACTCAGAATGCTTGGCCAAAAGGAACAGCTTCCAAATCTGCTAGGGCCTCTTTCAGTGCATATTTGGATTGTGGTTCTATTAGGTTTATTCGTTATTAATGTGATCCTATTTGCCTTCTCTCTTCCAGAAATTTGTCAAAATTTCTGGTCTGCTGTAGTTTTCAGGGCTGCCATGGTTATATTATTTTTTATTTTCTGTCATTTTTGTGGGATAGTGGGCTGGAAGACAGGAAATTCCTGTACTTACTGTCTGCCGTCTTGCCCTGGTTGTTTGCACTGCTCCTTAAGAACTGGGTGAGGGGCACACAGAAGAAAAAGAATTTGGGAAGGATCAGAGTTTTTAGGTTCAGGGGTTAGAAGATGATTTGGCTAATATGTAACATACTATTCATTAAGGACCTTAATATTTCTGGCTTATTGTAATCTTTACAGCTGTTCAGTTATATGGGACATATAATATGGAACATAATTGGGTGTCATTTACTTTTTTTTTTTGAAGATACCCCCTTAGAGAGTGGAATATGAGAAAATATAACTAAAAATGAGCTGTCTAGTTTATGTCCATGGGAAGTCTTACATCATCCATATTAAGTTTCTGATTAGTTAACTACCTGTAATCGTGAATTTTCGGAAACAACTTATAATTTTATATCTTTCCTGTATTGGGAAAAATGTATCTACCTTAAGTGTTAATGAAAGATAGGAGACAGAAGACTGCTTTGGGGAAGATACTCTGAACATTTAAGAATGAAAACATGTTTTAAATGTAGGGTTTGCATAAGTAGAAAAATTGAGTATATTGAAACATTTTCCACTTGTACTAAATTTCAAGTGTATTTCCTTACTAGGTTGTGATATCAAGTGCTATGCGTATTGCAAGTTAAACCTCACTACTATTTATAATGGCTTTGTGTCTGTGTGCTAAATTGGAAAGGTATTTTATGATGTCACGGTTGGGTGACAGTAATATTGTTTCATGTTAATATTTAATATTAATGCATTGAGGCAGGAATTAGGATAATAGCTTGAAGCGTCCCCCACTTCCCCCATGAGCCGAAGGTAGTATTGGTTCATTTTTCTATGTAGTGCAGGCTAACTAAATTTGTCCACCTTATTCTAATATCTTTCTCATTTTAAACCTGCCCAAGGTGCCTTCTTAAACCCCTTCCAGGATTCGCTGTTGCCAAGATGAATGCTCAGGCCTGTTATCCAGAGAGACGGCTTTCCCACAGTGAAATGCACTTCCATAAAAAACTAGAACTTGAACCCAGCAATCCATTATTTAAGTTCTCTGTCCAAGGAGGACAGTGAGAAAAATCACCACCCCCAGATTAGGTGATTCAGAAGGAGGACACTGGGACTCAGCATATAGTTGTTCTCAGGGCTAAGACTTATCCTAATGACAGGATACAAACAAGATCAGCAAAGGGAAAAGGCACGTGGGTGAAATCCAGAGGAAACCGGGTGGAAGATTCCAAGAGTCTGTGAAATCAAGCAAGACGAGCTTAATTCCTCGGAGAACCAGGGCCCAGGGTCTGTACTGGGGGCTGGCCAGGTGGGCACCTGCTGCCTAGCCCATACCGAAATGCCCACAAGGCGAGATGGTTAGCGTAAACCACATTGTTCATACAAGCAGTTTAGGTAGGCCAGCCATTCTTATCAGGGAAGGGTGGGAGCACTGCTGAAACCCAACTTGCCAGTCGTCAGCCAAGGGCCGGGCTTGCCAGCAGGTCCTTCTAAGGAGGGGCCTCCGCTCTGCATGATGTTAGATATCCAGAGGCCTTGTATTCTCTAAATATTTAAAATAATATGAAAAGAAAGATGCCATGTGAATTGTCGTCAGCCTTCCCATACCAGGACTGTATGTGTCTTTCTGTTTTGATTGATACTTAAAAAAAATCAGGTTTGTAACAGTTTGCATTGAAACCTGTGGGTGAACTGGTCATTCCGACTGCTGATGGTTTCTCCAGGTCTCTGAGCCTCTCATCCTTCTGAACCGTGGCCCCAGAGCTCCCCATGAAGATTTTCTTTGCTGCTGTCTTGTTTTCCTGTGCAACAGGCACTTCACTGCTTCGCATAAAGTGCTGATATTAAGACACCTCACAGTCGTGGGGAAGCTAATGTGGGAGGGTGGGCAGGTAAACAAGCAGTGTGGCTTTTACTGAACGGGAGCAGCGGGCTACCTAATTCAGCCTTAATGATGCCTTCCGTGGTTTTGAACAAAATTATTAAGGCGATATCGCTTCTCGCGCTCTTAGTAATGGCAAAGGAAGGGGTTGAGGATGGTGACTTCAGTATCACATTTGCGGGGTATGTAAAGGTCTCAAACATTTAATTCCTTTTAACAGCATTGTCTTCAACATATTTTGACAGCTATTCAGGACTATGAAACTGCTCAGGAACACAATGAGAATGACCAGCAGATTCGAGAAGGTCTAGAGAAAGCACAGAGGCTACTGAAACAGTCGCAGAAACGAGATTATTATAAAATCTTGGGAGTAAAAAGGTGAGTTAGAAATTGAAAATTCACATTGTTATTTTTAATCAACTGTTTTAAAGCTAATTGTTGCTCTTTTTTCCCTCTGATTCATTTCCTTTTCTTAGGTAATTTCAGTCATAGATTAAACCCTAACAGTCTTGAACATCATAAAGCTGTTTTGAATATATTACAGATAAATTTCTTTGATAGAGACTAGTCATGCAATGATGGAGAATTAGTAGTTGGTGACAAAGAAAGGACACTATAGCATGAATAGGTCCTGGGCCTAGATTTTTTAAGAAGGGTAAAGAGGTGGGAGTGAGCTTTCTTTTGGTGGGGACAGGAGGGAAAGAGGAGTTGGGGAAAAGAAAACTTCTCTAGGCCTAAAAATAAAGTGGCACTTTCAGAATGAACTTGCAGGCACAGGGAGAATGTAATTTATGCAATACCTGCTTTTATATTAGACCCACCTTCCCTGAACAGGGGACCCATCAATCTTTCAATCAACAGTCTGAAACTTTGTTCTTTTTAAGTAATAAGCTAACCCAGGAGCAAAATACAAAATGGGCTTCAAAGAGTCAGTGTCTCTTTTAATGCCAAGAATCGAATCATGGTAGTTCGGAAATTTGATTCAAGAATCGAATCATGGTAGTTTGGAAATTCAGAAAGTTTAAAAATGCATCAATGCAATTTTCTTAAGGGAGAATTGTAAAGCTCAGGAGTACTTTAATTTGTTCCTGGTGAGAGTCTAACCTTAGGGAGCAAGCATGCAGGGAAGCCGGGTGACTGTAACGGTCGCGCGGAGCGCTGGCGAAGACGTTCCGCCGGTCATGACGGCAGTATCGGAAAACCAGGGTGCTGATCGGCCAGTGGGATCTTCCTAACTGTCTCTCTTAGCTCCTCCTGGCAGTATGTTGGACACTTCTTAACTAATGATTATGAATTAATTTTACCACCCTTCAGAAATGCCAAAAAACAAGAAATCATTAAAGCATACCGAAAATTAGCACTGCAGTGGCACCCAGATAACTTCCAGAATGAAGAAGAAAAGAAAAAAGCTGAGAAAAAGTTCATTGACATAGCAGCTGCTAAAGAAGTCCTCTCCGATCCAGGTATTGTTTGCTTTAATGTTTCTGTTCTCTTGAAATGGCCGAGTCAGTGACTGGCGACTTCTTAGCTCTATTCCTTTGCCCGTCTTAGAGGCCGTGTCAGGAGTGGACAGTGGGGTGCGTGGTGGGTGGGCCCCCTGGGGCTGACCTCGGGAGCTGGGGATGGTCCCTGAAGCCCATTTTCATGTCAACCCTTGTCAGACTCTGCGGACCCTCACGTACACAGTGCAGTGGAGACGCCACCAAGTGTGGAATCAGAAGGCCTGAGAGTGACTCTTATCTCTATTTGAATAAGTTCCTAGAACTTTTTTGGGCCTCAGGTTTTTTCACCAATGATAGGCAAGTACAACAAGAGGGATCCTCTTAGGTTCATTCCTTCCAGCTTCACAGATCAATGTGAATTTTTATACCAAACGTACAGGAAGGAGCTTGATTAGGATATGGACTGCCAGGCAGGAGTGTGCAGTGGTGCGACAGGGGCGAATACCCAGCCCCGGGCCGGCCCTGCCCTCTGAGAGTGGGTCCCCAGGCATCTTGCTCTAACGGTCATTCGAGTTACTGGTCAATATAAATGTCACTTCACCGTAAGCTAAAACGACCTGGAAAATAAGAGGGAGACGGTTTAAGAATTTAGGTAATACCGAGCAGTGCTTTGACATTCCCAGAGGGAATTCCATGTTAAGTTAACCTACTGCTTTTTTGTGGCTTTCCATGTCAGTGGGAGCAGAAACTATGACTTGAGCTAGACAAATTTAACAAAATAGAAGGAAATCACATTTTATGCCCATTTGACAAGTTTCTGAACTACTTATGCTGTGGAATTGAAATTAAATGATGTTTGTTCTCAAGTAATTTATAATCCAGTGAGAGAGAGAGAGGAATCACTTAAGGGGTACAGGGGGATACATACTGTTTGGTCTTTTGTTCTGCACACGTCGTGCCTGAGGCTGGCTCTGTCCTCGCAGCGGGCGCAGCGGGCCGGCGAGGCGCTCCGGAGCTGGGCCCCGAGGGAAGCAGGGGGCCTCCGGGCAGAGCGGCACGCATCGCGAAAGGAGCTGCACTCGGACTCCTTTTCTGTCCTCTGTGCCTTTTTCTCAGCCCCTGTCCTTACTGTAACGATGGTAGCTGTTCCTAATCCCTGAGCGTATTAGCTTGCTCGTCTGCTGCCTGCAGTGTCCTTTCTCGCACGTGTCTGCACGGGCCTCTGTCTCATCACGGACTTCGCTCCGGACTGACAGGCACAGCAGTGGAGGTGGCCTGCTGGCCTGTACGATAGGGCGCCTCCCTCCCTCAGGTCTGGGGCGCCTTCCTCCTGTTTAGATTTAATAGTGAGGCCCCAGGCGCTTCATGGGTTGACGAGGTTCGCCTGGCTGACTTGATGCCTGGGGGCAGGACGGTGAACACGGCCGTGCGTGACTTTGAGGTCTCATTCCCTGCAGTTCCTCGGCTTTCCCAGAGAAGAATTTCCTTGGGTAGCTTCTTGTGAGGAGAGAAGATTTAGGGGACCCGAACTTGCATGAATATCCATTTTCAACCCTGAACCTCACCGCCTTCTCCATGACTGGTTTCTCCTGAAGCCGAGTCTGTGATCTGGGTGGGAGAGGGAGGCTGGGTTTGAGCATCAGTCGGTCACGGCTAACCGAGTGTCTCGGTAACCGAGGGGTGGGGTCCTCAGACCCCGCCTCAGCCCACACCTCAGGCAGCGCCTGGCTCTTAGCTCGCTGGTTTCTTTTACAGAGATGAGGAAGAAGTTCGACGACGGAGAAGACCCCCTGGATGCAGAAAGCCAACAAGGAGGGGGCGGCAACCCTTTCCACAGAAGCTGGAACTCATGGCAAGGGTTCAATCCCTTCAGCTCAGGCGGACCTTTTAGATTTAAATTCCACTTCAATTAAACCAGCTGTTTTTCTGCTCTTCATTTTTTAAAGATTAAAAACAAAAAAACCTTGTTCCAGGATCTTAATGAAAAAAAAATTTCAGTCTTTCAGTTTGTCCATGACCAAAGAGTTGTTTTCATAGGAAATATCTGTTCTTTCATCCGTTTTAGACTTGAGGCTGATGGGTTTGTGAGGGCAGGAAGGCCGGGGAACGGTTCTGTGTCTGGGCTGTGAACGTCGGGACGAAGGAGTCTGAGGCAGGCGCACAGAGTTTGTAGTTTTCTACACTGGAGCACGTGGAAATTCTTTTCTTCACGTCCTTGCTTACGTGTCAGCGCCTGCGTCTGTGAGGAGGAGCGGTGGTGTCTGTCGGGATTCTCCCGGAGGAACGAACGCTCTGAGCTGTACGTTGTCAGGGACGGCTTTGCTTCCATTCTGGTCAGTCCGGTCACTTGTGAACATGCCCAGTTTCCACATGCATCCCCACCTCTCTACGAGCATCAGTGTGGCTGTCAGTGAAGGTGGGCAGAGCCTGTCTTTTAGAAAACCTGCTACCGAATGATTGATAGTCGCTGGAGCCAGGGTTAGATTTGGACTGATGTTAAGCATGTATGTTTTTTTGTTCAGTACCTGCAGGGGAATACTGAAAATCACTGAAATAGAATTAACTGTAAATCCTACTGGCCCTTTTAATATGAAACACAACAAACGAAAAAGTAATATGTAAAATAGGTTCAGATAATGTAGCAGTGGTATTTAAAATAATATTGCTGTAGTGCAGAGTGAAATACTTTAACAACTGAAGTTGTGAGTTAAACAGCATTTCCTGTAACAGGATTGGCTTAGAAATGTAAAGTCGCTCAGTCAACATAAACAAACAGAATGCCATGTTTCCCACTTTTAGTAAATACAGCCGACAGTATCTCTTAGGTCCTGGCCGACCTGGCCCGTGGGTGCTCGTGTGGGACTGTTTTGAGGTGGGTGTTAAATAGCAGGCCTGCCCCTTTTTCAGACCTTGATGCCTCTGGATGTTCTCTGCCAGAAAAAAACAACAAAACAACAAAAAACAGGTTTACAGATCTAGTCAGCTCCAGCTGTATGTCCACTATCAAGATGGCATCTCTTCTTGGGATACCTTCTTCTTACCTTTTAAGAGAAATGAACTATTCAGTCTTTATATACTGGATAACTTTTTCCCTAAAAAAAAAAAAAAAAAAAGAGTGTTACTTTAATCAAGAACATGAAATATTTATGGAATGATGATGCTGCATTTAAATTCTAAGAGAATTACTTTAGATAAGAATTATTACATTCTGGAAAGGTTTTTGTTTTTGCCTCAGAGCATTCTGAAGCAATTTAAGCAGGATAGGCTTAATATATTGTTTTTAGGAAATCAAGCATTTTCTTTGAGTTGCGGGGACTGTCCTGACTGCTAATATCCACAACAGCCAGCCAAGCACAAATCGTTTTCTTCTACAGTCATCCTGAAACACGCGTGGAAAAAAGTTGTTTAAACTGAGACAAAACACATAGTTGAGGTGAACAAAACACGTGAGTGCTTTCTGCATCTATTTAGAAGTTTATTTCTTACCAATAAACTTAAGATTGCATTTTGAAAACTAGCAAACAGCTTGCAGCTCTCATTTTGTTTCAATGTCTCAAAATTCAAGTCAGTGTGAAAATAATTTACAAGGGAAATTCATTTTTGTTTATTCTTTAATCTTGTTACTTCATTAGTTACATCAGCAATTTTTTTTTCAATCTGGTTCTTTCATATATGATGTCACTGTGAACTCTCTGAAATCTAGCGATGGCCTCTACCTACTTTTACAAGTAAGAGTTTTCACACAGAATCAGAACGAGGGGAGTATCAAACCACTTGCCGTTCTATCCGGAGGAGAGGATGCAAGGCTGCCAGCAAGGAGGAGCCGGAAGGAGTCCGGGCAGCTGGAGGTGGGCCACGTGTCCTGGGCACCTGTCACCTCGCCGACTGCCCCCCCGCCGCCGAAAGCGTTGTTTGCTTCACTCTTTTCTCCACCTGTAATAACTATAAATCCTGTTCCTAAAGCCTTACCATGGACTGACTTTAGTCATCGTAGTGGAAATGTGCAGAGAGTTAACTTGTTTTCAGTGAAGAGGGAGAAGCAAGTATGGTGCCAAGCGCCAAGCGCCACGAAGAGAAATTCTCTGGGCTCTGTTGTTTAGCTAATTAATGAAGAAAATAACGACCTTTAAGTTCCAGCCGTGAGGGTCATCAGCGGTCTTCTGGCATCCACTTGATTGGGAAGGTGGTCACTCCACGCTTCTTTCAGAGTGACTGAGGAGAGCGCTGGGAGTGTGAAGGGACACTCGTCCGTCCTGGCGGCCTGATGCAGGAGGTCGTCACCGCTCGTGCGGGTGCCGGGTAACCGCTGTGGCTCTCTCTGGAAAAGCCAAATGAGCGGGGCACCCAGCCTTGGCTGTATTACGTTCCCCGTTAAACTCCTCCCTCCCTTTTCAGTGAGCGCCGGAAGTGAAGTATCGCTGGCCTGTAAATGGATATTTTTCCACAGCAACAAGTATTCAATACATCAGCCTATAAACCTGAAAAAGTTCCAAAAAGAGAGGATAAATTAATGCCCACTTCTGAAAGTTTGTGCTTTCTTAACATGGATAAATGAAAACTGGAAAACGACTTCAATAGTTTACTAATGTGAATTGGATATAACAATACTAATTTTAAAACATTTTTCTCTTTAGGCAGTATTAAAAGTTTAAGTATCAGTATGAAAACAGAACTCTTTGGGACTCTGATAATGGAATGTAAAAACTACCCACAGCTTAAGAGAAAAATACTAGTGATAACCGAGTATGAAGGAAAAAAGCTAATAGAATCGCAATTTTAAGTTGGCACCATTTTCTATTCATGGTGGAAAATGAAAGATTTCACCTTTAAAGCGTGAAATTGGTCAGAAGTTGTATGTGACATTTACCATGAAAAAAGGGCACAAGATGCTTAGTTACAAATGGTTCCTCAGTCAGGCCTGTGCCTCCTTAGAGGGACGGGGCCCCGGTGACAGGCCCTGTGCAGAGTTTTCATCGAGTACCCACCAGTGGTTAACCTAGAGAAATTCATGCAGCTACGTTGAATGTAGTTGACTTTTCCATGTTTATAAAGGAAGGAGGAAGGCAAATGCTGATTTACCAACAATTATCCTTATTCTAAATCAGATCATTCCTTTTTTGTTAGTAGCAGAGTTTATTCTGTAATTGCAAATGATGTTAATAGGTGGGGATAATTAGTTTTGTTTAATGATCTCATTTGCTGAATGATTTAAGAGTAAATTTAGCCACTGCGTGGCTTTGTGTATAGTAAACAGACTTTGTTTCGTACCTCTGTGGTTGAACCTCTCCCGTGCAGTGGAAAGCAGAGCACAGGGGAGGGGAAAAACTGGAGATGTCTGATAAGTTAGGCTGTTACTCCTACTGTGGTTGGTTTGAATGAGACAAGACGAAGTAACTTAATCCATCTCAATTTAGTGTCTTAATAAAAACAACACCGAACATTAACTGAACTGGGTCTCAGACATGTCTACAAATATGGGTACTATTTTTATGCCCGTGTATTTTCACATTTAATAAAAATATTTATGGTCAAATGAGTACTTTCTTGCTTTCAGTCTTTTGGAGAAGTCTGTTTTCCAACTTTGCTTTACATGTAATCAACTACTGAGGTGACAGAGGGCTCCTGCTTGACACAAGCTGCAGGGAAGAGCGCAAAAAGCAGAAATGATTACAGTCTCGTAACCCAGCCCCCCAAGGTCCTAGGACAGTGAGGCCTTAACAGGTGGCCAGTTCTTCACTTTCAGTACCATTAAAATCTAACTTTTAGGTTGGCTCTGAGGACTTTCCCTTTTATATCATAACACGCACATTTCTGTTAAAGTTCTGAAAGGGGTGGTGGGGACACTGCGGCTTATCTCAGTCAGATCTCTAACTACAAACAAAAGGAGCTTTCTTTGTGTATTCTGCATGTCCTAAAACTACAGGACAGCTAGAATACTTAGAGAACTTCCCCAGAAAGCAGTTTCCACATTCTTAATAATCATGATACCTACCTTAGCAACACATCATCAATCAGCCTTCGTCTGAAGATACCGCAAGTACCTGCAACAGGCCTGAGGGCTACCTGCCTTCGCACAGGAGGGGAGAGCCGAGTCTACCAGCCCCTCAGCGGTTGTAAGCCCTGATCCCCTCCCCCTCCTACCCTCACGCCCAAGAAATCCAATCACTTCAATCTTAAGGCATATAGGTCACACCCCAGAGACCCTGAACTCTGCAAACCTCTATCCACCGAGTCAGTCCTTCCTTGGAGATCAACAGAAGCATGAGATGCACGGTCATCTGTCGCTGCTTTACACTAGGATTCAGTTTCCTAACAAGGAGGCCTCCAGGTGACAACTCCGAGGTTGCAGTCTTGTTTTGAATACATTTCCAACCTTCACTAAGGTCAGTCTACTGGGAGAAGCATCTCCTCCAGTTCTAATGTCACGAGGGACCGAGCAGCTGGATTTGGAAGGGCCACTGGCAAAAGGAGTTCCAAGGTCTTCCTGAGGAAATTGGAATTGAACATCGTTAAAAAGCACGAGGGAGAAACCACTGCTTGCAGCATTTCTTGGCGGATTTAAGTTTGTGTTATTTGCATGTTTCCCTGCTCTTACAGGAGATTTCTGTAAGAATAGTGTCTCATTTGTATGTGTGTATTTATCTATGTAAAGGATTTTTTAAAAGACTGGTTGCCCTAAATGGATGTGATTTTTCTGTGAAAGGTTCTTTAAAGATAGCAAAGGATAACTCTTCTAAAACAATCCTTCACTGTATTACAGTTTTCTTAGGATTTTATTAATACTCCTTCACACATACCACCTGTTGCAATGTTGTATTTTCTGCAGTGTTTATGCTTTTGTTGCCGCAGGTTACTAAAACCTCATAAAAGTGGAAAGACCTCATTCTACAGTTGCACGATTTTAGTGCAAGAAAACTAGCTTCTCTGTCTCTTGGTAGGTCAACATGCAGTGAATGGCCTGTACAGCATGGCCTTAGGCCAGGGGAATTTTGTCTTGGACGCTGTGCAATGAAGAAAAATCGCATCATCAGATCCCAAATAAGGCTCTTTGTCCTTATCCAAGAGCTTTTACCCGATATAGTCAGGAATGATATTATGAATAAATATAACTATTAGGAAACAGTGCAGGCATAGAAATACTCCCCGAGAGATTCCGGATTAACACTGATGATGAATGTTAGAGCCCTTCACTGCACTTTAGGGTCAGATCACCAAAGCTCTCCACGTACTTGACAAACTCCCCTACGTCACCTTGTGCACCTGGCTCCAACCTCCCCACCCCCTCCTCTCCTCCTCGTCCTCAAAGGAACAAAACTACCCCCTTGCCAGTCTGCGCCCAGTGTGCACTTCCTCCTCCTTCACTTTGCATCCTAAATGTCACTTTCTCACGCCTTCCTGACACTTTCCCTGCTCAGCATTTTCATTTGGATATTTAGTGAATGCCACTTGTACTGGCCTAGTAACTTCAAAAGGACAGCCTCGCGCACTGTAGCTACTTAAATATTTGTTGGATTTGTTCAGGTTAGGAAGACCTGGATTATCGGCCTTCGGACGAAACTGGAAACATTTTTCTGGTGGAAGCAGACTGGGGGAAAACGAAGGAAAGCCTGCACACCAGTGGTGGGTTTGCTCACTTCTGTCGATAAGGGAGTTTGAGCATGGTGCTCTGGACTAGCTTAGATGCTCCGCCGTATGATCAGTTGTGTTTACTTCGCACTTCATCTTACTCCACAAGGCTGGTACCGAAATTACGCCTTCTCTAACTTGGTCCCAAATTTTAAACACTGGGCTACCTGGAGCCTTTGTCATTCAAATCTTTTGGTTTTGAACCAGTCTTTTAGAATTTGAATACCTTTTCATCCTTCAATTGTAATCAAAACCTTTAAATTTTTTTTTTAAGGGGTGTACTCTTTTTTTTTTTTTTTAATTAATTTATTTATGACTGTGTTGGGTCTTCGTTTCTGTGCGAGGGCTTTCTCCAGTTGCGGCGAGCGGGGGCCACTCTTCATCGCGGTGCGCGGGCCTCTCACCGTCGTGGCCTCTCTTGTTGCGGAGCACAGGCTCCAGACGCGCAGGCTCAGTAGTTGTGGCTCACGGGCTTACTTGCTCCCCGGCATGTGGGATCTTCCCAGACCAGGGCTCGAACCCGTGTCCCCTGCATTGGCAGGCAGATTCTCAACCACTGCGCCACCAGGGAAGCCCAAAGCCTGTGATTTTAAAGTGAAATCACATCAGATAGGATGCAAACCTTACATAGTTGGGCAGGATCATGATTGAAATACGCTTAAATTCAAGTAACTATGAACTGTAGGGGACAAGATTATTCTCCAAATCTGGAGTCTATAAACGAAGCTGTTAACAGTAGGTTCTAAGCAAAGAGACTTCACTCTAGAATTTCTCAGAAAACAGAATTTTATATTTGATAAGCTGGGCTAATAAACAGCAAACTGGGGAACAGCTGTCCCATTACCTAACACTTGGACTCATTTCTGAGGGGTTACAGGGTGGGCTGGCACCCCTGACCACGTGCTGCCATCACAGAGCTGCCTGTTTGCACACTCACCACCAAACTCCTGAACCTTTGTGCCTCACCTCCCTCACTTTGCCACCAAAAGGAAGATCTTAAAATCAATTGGTTCTTTGGAAGAAGAAGGACCCCCTTAAGTCTGCTGAACAGAGGTGGGCAAGACAGGGGCTGGGCAGTGACTGAGACTTCATGGTACTGAGCCTGGATCCGTTAGCACTTTTCGTTTGACCTCCGAACCAGGGATCTGAGACATACGTCAGAGCCCTTCAATGAACAGTCTCATGTGTTCCAGTGGGAAGTTAAATGCCACCAACTTTGCTGCTGTATCTCAGAGAAGAAAATTCTCTTAGCCGTGCTTCAGTTACTGAAGGATAGTCTGACTTGACATATACCTACTGCCTTGAACACTATTCATCTGGGTCTTCTTCTGGGTGGTAGCACCTGTCTGTCTGGTTGCGTCCCAGGCGCTGGACCTGACCCACAGGAGCAACCGTTTCTTTGGGCAGGCTCCCATTCGTGTCAAACTGCATTTTTTTAAAATTATTTATTTAATTTATTTATTTTTGGCTGCGTTGGGTCTTTGTTGCTGTGCACAGGCTTTCTCTAGTTGTGACGAGCGGGGGCTATTCTTCGTTGTGGTGCACGGGCTTCTTGCGGTGGCTTCTCTTGTTAAGGAGCACAGGCTCTAGGCGCACAGACTTCAATAGTTGTGGCACACGGGCTCAGTAGTTGTGGCAGGCGAGCTCCAGAGTGCAGGCTCAGTAGTTGTGGCGCACGGGCTTAGTTGCTCCGCCGCATGTGGGATCTTCCCGGACCGGGGCTCGAACCCGTGTCTCCTGCATTGGCAGGCGGATTCTCAACCACTGCGCCACCAGGGAAGGCCTGCATTTTTACTATTAAAGAAAAGCCTGATTTTGTCTGTAAGCCCAGGCTGACGGCCTGCGGTGCTTCCTGGAGGTACTCTCTTCTCTCCCTCTAGGAGCTTCACGGTTCCCTGAACTTGAGAATAACTGGAGCCGGCGGACGGGCACTGCCAACGTCTAACCGCTGGCACCAAAGCATCTGGGAGGCATGGAGACTTTGGGCTGTCTTCAGTCTTATATTCCGGGTTTACCTTATACCAAAACTTATACCCCAAACTTAAATGTCTTTTCATGGTTAAAACTCAAAATCTCCTAATTCTCAGATACGCTCTGTTCCGACTTTCCTCTGAGAAGGAGGAAGGAGAAGTGGATTGTAACTTCTCAAAACGGGAAGCACCGTGTGTCTTTGCTCTCTCCTAGGATTTGATTTTTGTTAAAATTCGCTATAGGGCCTGCGCCTGAACACCGGAATTCAGGATCAGGAATGCATGTGGAAGGCCTCGGGCTACCTTCCAGCACCCTCAGGGCAGCGGAGCTGGGGCCTTCTCCGCGAGTGCTGCCCTGCGGTTCAGTTCCCCTAGCGCGTCCCCGAGGAGGGGAGAGCTCTGTATGGCGCTGCGCTCTACGTGCACTTGACGTAAACATTAGCCATTTTATAAAAGAATCTCCCTGCAAAGAAATATTTATAAGTCTGGATTTTTAGGTATAAGGTATCATTCATCTGGAAATGAGACATGTAAATTTAGCCATTCAAATCACAAGCTACAAAGTACATTATTCTGCAATTTTAGCTTATATTCTATGAAGTACAGAATCTAGCATATTGGAGATGGTAGTTAGTAATAAGTGTGGAAATCAGGTGCCATTACCTAGTGAAGTACCATCTCACAGTCAGCTGGGGCTTCTGCCTAAAGCACCACAAGCAGACCGGAGGTAGCTGGGTTGGAGCATCTGGCCTAAGCTAGAAGCTTACAGAGTCTCTTACCTCTCACCAAGCCCCGACTCCAAAGAGGAGTGAGCCGGAGACCCCATGGAACTGGGGTCTTCACCCCAGGCCGAGTTACCACTCAAGCCTTTGACAGCACCCTTGGAACCCACAGGAATAATCTACTTCCACCCCAGGCCACACCTGCAGCACTCCATTTTCTCACAGACAAACCCAAACAAGTAACAAAGGGAAGGTTACAGGGAGAAGGAGAGGTCTTGTGATCTCTTATTAGGAAGAATGAAGCTGCTGGGGGCAAAGTAGTGATTTTCAAATACTCTGTGGGCTGTGCCATCCAATAGAGAAGGATTAGATTCGTTCAGAAGAGCTCAAAGGAGCAAGAGTAGAGACTGCCAGTAGACAGCTTCGGGCTCAGTGTGGAACTGTGTACGGAGTTGTCCAAAGATGGACCAGCCAGTCTCCAGAGGCAGACAGTTCCATGGGGCCCTGGAAGGTTCCAAGATGGCTTGAGGGTCCACCTGGCAGGGCCTGGTAAGGGGGGCTGTTCCTCAAACCTCACTTATCACTGGAGTCATCTGGAGAGCTTCTTAGACAATCATGATTTCCCACGCTCACCTCAGCCCTATTCAATCAGCTTCTTCAGGGGACAGGGTCCAAATGACACTGAGGTCTTCTCCAGTCCCAAGATCCTATGATTCTAGAATAGTTGGATAGTTTTTGAACATTTACTATTCCTATTCATCTATTATTAATATAAAACAGGAAAACAAACTGTTTACACTCTTAACTAAGTTTCTATAAAACTAGCCAGTTCTTTTTTAAAAAGAATACATATATACCCCATAAGCCCATGAATATCATTTTATGAAATAAAAATTAGAAACATTAAAAAAATACAAATACTGCATAGGATTAAAACATCATATGGTTTAAGATAAACAAAATAAGTAATTACAGTGTGACACTACTTCCATTTTAAAACAACAGTTAAGGTATAAATGGGCTTACTTTAAAAAAAAATTATTGGGAGATAACCATGAGTCCTTCTTCTTTCTCAGAAGAAAAAACACAAAATAGATTTCTCTAATTTAAAAGCATCTTTTGAATGAAGAAATATGGATGCACATAGAGCTGGAATATCCAAACATGTAGATGGTTTGCTAATTCCCCATGAGGACCAGCTAGTCAGATATGTTCTTCTACTTGGTTATCTGGCAAAATTATCACTTTAACTGGTGAAAACACAGTGTTTTAAGCAATCAGGAAAGAGGAACAATCTAGTTTTGAATACTCAATGGTCATTTCTTATATAACTTAAACTTATTCAATACATTAAACACATGTATTTTTAAATAATATAATTTAAATTGAAGAATATGTCACTGATCCTTAATGAAACTTTCAAAAGTCTTAGCAGTAGTTCCACATTTCCCCAGCAGGTGGCAGATTTCTTGTCATACTTTCTCATCTTCTTACACAGGCCCGTGCTAGAGTTCATCATGTGTCAAAACTGTAGGGGAGGAGAGTTTATTTAGCTCCTGAAATCTCAAACATCACATTAGCGTAAACCTGACTGAGGTATGAATTAATATAATAAAAAGCATAGGTGCTCCCTGAGGATCCTCTTGTTTGTTAGTTTAGTACCTACTTGCTTCATTATGTGCCCTAAGAATAGCTCTTTGTATGTTATGGGATCTATTACATTGTATCATAACTACTTGCCTCTTTACCCACCTAGAAGCAAGTTCCCATGAGTCTATGAGAACAAGGACCATACCTTATTTATCTTTGTTATCTTCAGGACCTAGCACCCTGCCTGGCAATAGAGGCCCTGAACAGTACTAACAGATTACTCACCACGTACAAAGTATCCTGTTATTAATGTAATGGAACAACAAAAAGCAGAAGACATATATGGTCCTCGTCTAAGATGCGAGGACAGAGCATTCAAACACAGACACAAATACTATACAAATGTGAGAATCAGTACTAGTGAAGACCCTTAGAGATCAAAATGGTTTCTTCACCTTCTGCATCATTGAGCCGTCACATACTGATTTAAGAATACTGAAAATTCAAAATGATATTTTCAGGCAGAAATTAATTAATATACAGTTTAAATGGATCCTGTTCCATAATTCAAGATGGCAGACTATATCTCTCCACTAAACTCCACTGGAAAGATAAGAAATATAAATGGGAATAGCAATAAAGACAATGGGAGAAGTGGTCATGAGACAACACTGGGGCAGAGTTATCAACGAATTTCTACACGCGGAAAACAGAATACACAGCTGAGATGATGAGTTGATTTTCTTAACAGAGAAGCCTGGGAAAGCCTCCTAACAGAAAACACTGGTGGGGAGTACATCACCCAGTGAAGCAATTAACTGAAGGACTGTATGGAAAATCTGTGCACGTCAGCTCTCCACTCTCATTCCTTCTTCTGCATTGCAGAAAGAAACTGACAGCCTGGTGTTTATTCCAAGATAAAAAGTGGAAGGCTAAAAATAGAACAGTTTATTGAGAGAAAGATAAAGAAAGAGAGAAAGCGAGAGAGAGAGAGAGAGAGAGAGAGAGAGGGAGAGATTTTTGTATAGGTATTGATGCTCTTGAGTGAAGTCCCCTCTTTGTGACGTTTGGCCAGGCTGGTGTGTGGGATGGGCTTGTTCTGTTCCAGGCCCACAGATCTAGAGAGAAGCCTGCCAGTTCTACACCGTGCTAATACACCTGAAGTTACCAATTAACCCCCCCGTTCAGGGAAGAAGCCTATTGGAGAAACAAACACATTTACACCATCACAGAGGAAACTCAAGCCAGCTATGTATACTGATTAATCTCATTTTTTATTCTTAAATGTACACTAACAGACAAGAATCTCCAGGCGTTTGAAGATAATCAACAGTAAAAGAAAAAAGGACCAAGATGAACACACAAATGATTCAACCAAAGGAAACAAAGATAACCAAGAGAACCAAAGAGACTCTTAAAATAATTATAATTAATGTTTTCCAGAGATATCTGAAAAGTCAATAAAGCCACAGAACAAGAACAAATTGAAATTAAAAGAAAACAAGCAGGGAAAAGAAAGATTTGCTGGAAATTAAAATGTGACTGCCCTCTTAGAAGCAGCCACATAGCACAGGGAGATCAGCTCGGTGCTTTGTGACCACCTAGAGGGGTGGGATAGGGAGGGTGGGGAGGGAGACGCAAGAGGGAGGAGATATGGGGATATATGTATATGTATAGCTGATTCACTTTGTTATAAAGCAGAAACTAACACACCATTGTAAAGCAAGTATACTCCAATAAAGATGTTAAAAAAAAATGTGATTGCCCTCTTAAAAAGAAAGATCAATAGAAGGATTGAAGATAAAGTAAAAAAGTTTCCCAGAACACAGAGGGAAGATTAGGGAATATAAAAATAAAATATTAAAAACAGAAATACAAAGATCATAAGAGACTACTATGATCAATTACATGCCAACAAATTGGACAACTAAAAAGAAATGGATAAATCTCTAGACACTTACAATCTACCAAGACTGAATCATGAGGAGACAGAAAATCTGAACAGACCAATTACTAGTAAGGAGACTGAATCAGTAATCAAAAACCTCCCAATAAACAAAAGCCCAGGATGAGATGGCTTCACTGGTGAATTCTACTAAACATTTAAAGAAGAATTAATACTAATCCTTCTCAAGCTCTTCCAAAAACTATAAGGGGTGGGAACACTCCCAAACTCATTTTACAAGGCCAGTATTACCCTGATAACAAAATCAGACAATGACACCCTGAGAAAATTAAATTACAGGCCAATATCCCTGATGAACACAGATGCAAAAATTCTCAACAAAGTATTAGCAAACCAAATTCAACAATACATTGAAAGAAACATCCACCATGATCAAGTGGGATTTATCCCAGGGATGCAAGGATGGTTCAACATCCACAAATCAATCAATGTGACACGCCACATTAACAAAATGAAGGATACATATCATATGATCATCTCAATAGGTGCAGAAAAAGTGTTTGACAAAATTCAACATCCGTTTATGATAAAAACTCTCCACAAAGTAGGTACAGATGAAACATACGTCAACATAATAAAGGCCATATATGACAAACCCACAGATAACATCATACTCAAAGCAGAGAGCTTTTCCTCTGAGATCAGTAAAAAGGCAAGGATGTCCACTCTCACCCCTTTTATTCAACATAGTATTGAAAGTCCTAGCCAGAGCAATTAGGCAAGGAAAAGAAATAAAAAAGCATTCAAATGGGAGAAGAAGTAAAACTGTCACTATTTGCAGATGATATATATGATACTATATACAGAAAAACCAAAAGACTCCACCAAAAGTTTTGAACTAGGAAACAAAGTCAGTAAAGTTGCAGGATACAAAATCAATGTACAGAAATCTGTTGTGTTTTTATACACTAAAAGCTAGGTATCAGAAAAAGAAATTAAGGAAACAATCCCATTTACAATTGCATTAAGACCAATTTAACCAAGGAGAAATATATTTAACCAAGTGGGTGAAAGACCTATACACTGAAAACTGTAAGACACTGATGAAAGAAACTGAAGACACAAAATAAATGGAAAGATATTCTGTGCTTGTGGGTTTGAAGAATCAATATTATTAAAATGTCCATATTACTCAAAGCAATCTACAGATTCAATAAAATCCCTATCAAAATCCAATGATATTTTTCACAGATACAGAACACAGAATCCTAAAATTTGTATGGAACCACAAAAGGCTGAACGGCTAAAGCAATCTTGAGAAAGAAGAACAAAGATGGAGGCATCACACATCCTCATTTCAAGCTATATCACAGTAATCAAAGCAGTATGGCACTGGCATAAAAAGAGACAAACAGATCAATGGAACAGAAGAGGGAGCCCAGAAATAAACATATATATATATATAAACATATAATATATATATATATATTAGTTTATGACAAAGGAGCCAAGAACATGCAATGGGAAAAGGACAGTTTCTTCAATAAATGGTGCTGAGAAAACTGGACAGCCACATGCAAAAGAATACAACTTGACTGCTGTCTTACACCATGTACAAAAATTAACTCAAAATGGATTAAAAATTTGAACAGAAGACCTGAAACCATAAAACTCCTAGAAGAAAACAAAGGTGATGACCTCCCTGACACTGGTCTAGGCAATGATTTTTTAGATTTGACATCAAAAGCAAAGGCAACAAAAGCTAAAGTAAATAAATGGGATTACATCAAATTAAAAAGCTGCACAGCAAGGGAAACCACCAAAAAATAAAAAGGCAACCTATGGAAGGGTAGAAAATATTTGTAAATTATATATCTGTTAAGGGGTTATTATCCAAAATTTATATAGAACTCCTAAAACTCAATAGTAGAAAAACAAACAATCTGATTAAAAACTGGGCAAAGGATCTGAATAGATATTTTTCTAAAGAAAATATACAGATAGCCAACAGGTACATGAAAAGGTTCCAATGTCACTAATAATTAGGGAAATGCAAATCAAAACCACAAGATATCACCTCATACCTGTTAGAATGTCTACTATCAAAAAGACAAAAAATAACATAAGTGTTGGCAAGGAATGTGGATAAAAGGGAACCCTTGTACACTGTGGGTGGAAATGTAAATTGGTGCAGCCACTATGGAAATCAATGTGATGCTTCCTCACAAAATTAAAAATTGAACTGCCATATGATCCAGCAATTGCACTTTTGAGTATTTACCTGAAGAAAACAAATAAAAAAAACCCTAATTCAAAAAGATATATGTACTTCCATGTTCACTGCAGCATTATTTACAATAGCCAAGATATGGAAGCAACCTAAGCATCCACCAATAAATGAATGGATAAAGAAAATGTGGTATATACACACACACACACACACACACACACACACACACACACACACACACACACACACTGAAATATTATTCAGCCATAAAAAAGAAGGAAGTCCTGTCATATGCGATACCATGGATGGACCTTGAGAGTATTACACTAAGGGAATTAAGTCACACAAAGAAAGACAAATGCTATAAGATATCACTTTTACGTGGAACCTAAAAACAAAAACAAAAGCAATCAACCAAGCTCACAGCAACAGAGAACAGGTTGGTGGTTGTCAGAGGTGGGGATGGGGGATGGATGAAATGGGTGAAGGGGGTTAAAAGGTACCAACTTCCAGTTATAAAATAAATTAGTCATAGGGATGTAATGTACAGCATAGTGACTGAAGTTAATAATACTGTCTAGTATACTTGAAAGTTGCTAAGAGAGATCTTAAAAGTTCTTATCACAAGAAAAAAACTTCTTAACTATGTATGGTAATGAATGTTAATTAACCTTATTGTGGTGATTATTTTGCAATATTTACAAGTATCAAATCATTATGTTGTACACCCTGGAGCTAATATAGTGTTATATGTCAACTGTATCTCATTTAAAAAATGGAAAAAAAAGGAAAAATAGGTCATGACCAAGTAGAATTTATTCTAGGAATACAAGGATGATTCAATATTAGGAATAATGATTCAATATTAGAAAATCTATTAATATAGTTTATCATACCAATATAGCCAAGTAAAAAAATCATATAGTAACCTCTACTTTTGAAGAAGCAGTTGATAAAATACAACCCATTTTGATAAAAACACTTATTAAACTAAAAATCAATGGATATTTCCTCAAAGTGATAAAAATACATGAAAAAATAGCTTTAGTCCAAAGCTATTATCTTACTTAAGGGGGAACACAGGAGGTTGGCTAGGCAATGTGAGAAAAAGCAAAGATGCCTACCACTACCACTGCTATTTAATATTGTATTAGATATATAAGCCAAAACAATTAGACAAGAAAAAGCAATGTGAGGGTAAAAGGATTAGAAAGGAAGAGGAAAAAACCATCTTTGGTTGCAGGTAAGATGTACATATTCCTGGAAAAACTCAAGAGAATCAACTGAAACATTACTATAAACAATATGAGAATTCAATATGATCATAGGAAATAAAAATTCATATAAGGAAAATAGTAGTCCTTCTATGGACAAGCTACCACCAGTAAGAAGATACACTGGAAGAGAAAATTCCATTTTTAATAGTAACAAAAGATAAAATATCTAGGAGTAAGCTTTAAAATATACGTATAAAACCTATATGGTTAAAATGTTGTAACTCTTGACAAACATAAAACTGGACCTGAACATATAGAAAGACACAACATGTTCCTAGATAGAACAGTTTTCATGAAGATGTCAGTAATCTCTAAGTTAACTAATAAATTTAATATAGTCCTTCCTCTACCACAAAAGGAAAAAGAAAAAACAACAGAAAACTTTTTGGAACTAGATAAGCTGACTCTAAAGCTTGTACGGACAAATACGCAGACAAGGACACCCAGGAATACAACAACAAAGAGCGATGAGCCCTACTGGGTATTTAAACACACGGTCAACATTCAGTGATTAAAGTAGTGTGTAGTACATACACGTAGAGACAGAGACCAATGGAACAGGAAAAAAAGCGCCAAGTGAGACATACATAATACAGGAACTTAGCACATGCTAAAGGTGACAACACAAATATGTGGAATAAAGATTATTAATTTTTCCCAGTGTTGGGCAGCAATGCTCCAGAAGAAAACAGGCAAAGGACAAGAACAGTTGAAAAATCAGAAGAAATACAAATGGCCCTTAAACATATGATACGATTCTCAAATTCCATTCAAGTTATGGGTTGAATTATTTTCCCCTCAAAATTCATATGTTGGAGTCCTAACCTCCAGTACCTCAGAGTGTGACCTTATTGGGAGACAGGGTCTATGCAGAGGTATTCAAGTTAAAATGAGGTCATTAGGGTGGACCCTACTCCAACATGACTGGTGTCGTTAGAGGACAAGGAAATTTGGACACAAACATGTACAGCGGGAAGACAATGTGAAGAGACATAGGAAGAAGACAGCCATTTACAAGTCAAGGAGAGAGGCCTGGAACAGATCCTTCCCTCACAGTCCTCAGAAGGAAATAACCCTGACTACACTTTGATCTTGGACTTCTAGCTTCCAGAACTGTGAGACAAAAATGACTTTTGCTTAAGACACCTAGGTTGTGGTACTATGTTACAGCAACCCCAGCAAAGTAATACAATTTACAACAAGAGAAATGAAAATTTTATAAAGGAAGATATATCATAGCCTTAAAAAATGGTTGCCTTTATTTAGGGAGTATGGGATCGACATGTACACACTGCTACATTTAAAATGGACAACCAACAAGGACCTACTGTAGAGCACAAGGGACTCTGCTCAATGTTATGTGGCAGCCTGGATGGGAGGGGAGTTTGGGGGAGAATGGATACATGTATATGTATGGCTGAGTCCCTTTGCTGTGCACCTGAACTATCACAACATTGTTGATCAGCTATACTCCAATATAAAATAAAAAATTTATAAAAAAATGGTTGCCTCTGGGTTTGAGTAAGTAAAAGAGGGCTTCTGATTTTATTCTGTACATTAATACTTCCAAGTGTGGAAGTATATAGAATATACAATGGTTTTAATGTTTATAATGAACATGTCTTAAATTTGTAATTAAAAATTAAGCAAAAAACCCAAAAATCTCTTTTGTAAAACTTGTTATTTATACATATAACCATACAAAAACATATATACACACACATGCAATTTTTCTTTAATTAAGATATGGGTCAATAACATTATAAATATTCTATAACCTATTTTTTAACTTAAGAATTTGCTGTCAGCACAAATCTATCTCAATTCTCTTGAAAGGCTACATTATATTTCACTGTTTGTATACATCAGTGTTTATGCAATCGATCCTCTATTGATGGATAGATTCTATTTCATTATTAAAAACAATGCTGTAACAAACATATGTATATATAGGCATAATTTTTCTCATTTAAATGTTTCTTGTGAATTGCTGGATCAAAGGGCATATATTTTAATTTTTTATGCATATTATAAAATTTCCTTAATTTATACAGCTACTATATGTACGAGAGTGCTTAGCTGTCAATACCCTTGCTAATGCTGGGTCTTATTAATCCTTTAACTCTTTCCAATTTGATAAGAGAAACATTTCATCTCAATGTTTTATACATTTAAAATTGCTTGTGAGGTAATTATGTGAATTTTCCTTTCTTTCCTCCTTTTTTGCCTTCTTTCCTTCTCTCCCTTTGAAAACAGTTACACCACTTCAGAGAATAATCTTTCTTCTTCTGAATTGAAGTGGCACCTTTATACTACATTATTAAAAATGCTTGGGTGTGTTTTAAACACTGAACTTCTCAGACAACACACACTGATTTTGTTAAGGAAAACAGAGTCGAGATGAAACAATTTCATGCTTATATGAGAAAGTTTATATATAATCATTTCAGCCTCCCTAAAAAGTAAAGCTGAGGAAAATAAGAATTATATTCTGAACTACTAGAAAGAATTATTGTGAGGATTAACTAGTCTAACCTGTGAAAGTCTCTAACATACTGACTGGAACACAACAGAAGCTCAGTACTACTTTTAAAAAAGAGCAAAGGACAATAGAGACAGGCACTGACCAGGAAAGGGAATTATGAAGGAATCAAGAAGTTTATGTCAGCTTTAAAAGAATATTCAACACATATTTATTGGTGTTGAGGATTTATGTAGGGTGATGAAATGCTAAGGTAACCTCAGTTTTTTATTTTACTTTTTTTTTTTTCTTTTCAGTTTTTTAAATCTAAGAAATGGAAACAGATTAATCCAAATCACCCTCTAGTCATGACTAAGGCTACTAGATCCAGGAACCAACTTTTCATGGGGAAACCTATACCATGTACCAGATTAATTTAGGAGACAGGAGGTAATATTTTAGTTAGCTATGTAAGGCTTTTATTAAACTTCAGGGCTTGGATTTTCATATTTAGGAAATTCAGTGTGTCTTAAAGACAAGGGTTTCTTTTACTTTTTTCACCTCTACCTTATGTCAGGAGGTTAATACTATACTGCCTATCTATGCGATGATCTGAAGCCATATCCATGGGGGAACAGATTCTCTATCCATGTTTTAAATTTGTGAGCTTAGTCTACATAAAAATGAAATTTGTAATCAAGTCACGGACTTTGGTAAAGAAATTCTGACCTAATCATTTGATAACTTCACTAAGAACTGAGTCTGTAATCTATTCTAATTTCACTTAATGCAACATATGGTTCATACACCACTGCAGAATAACTTACTTGCATTTTTCTTCTTGTTTTCAAGGTGATCTAATAGTTGTCGTATCTCAGTATCATACACCACCCATTCTGGGACAATCCTGGCAGCAGCTTTTAGTTTAGGTTCTTTTGTTTTGGGGTTATTGCACTGAAAGTTTAAATCAAGCTTTGTTAATAAAAAACCATATTCGAGGAAACATAAAGGAAATACTTGAGGACACTGCTATGTCACTAGAGCAAACAAAATGCATTTTATAAAAAGCAGGGCCCTAGGTACTAAGTACTTGAAATACCGGAATTAGTTTAATAGAGAAAGGATCAAGTGAAATGACAAATCATAGTTTATGTAAGCAGTAAGTGTTTAATGCAAACACCTCAATCAGAACTTTAAACAAAAATTGTTTAAAGACTTTTTGATGGTTCATAAGAAGTCTGTCAAACAATTCTGTAAAATGTTTGCACAAAACATCCAATTATATGACCATCCTGTAAAAGAACAAAGAAGACTATATTAATAAATATTTGATTGCCTTTTCTTCAGACTAAAACCTGGTTTTATATACTTTATGTTTTCCATACACAAAACTATTTATCAGCCTTTAGAAAGGTCTTGAGTTTCTTTGGCAAAAGCATTCATCCTCTTTCACATGCCTCTGTTCTCATTAGCAGTTGTGATATTAAAAATCAGTTAACTGGAACTCATTTGTCAAAATACTGACAGTTGTGAAATTCAGAGTAGCTCATAAATCTCCACACCTTAAAAATATTTAACTAGCCTGCTTAATAGGCACAGCGGAAACACAATGGACGTGGATCCTCAGTCCTCATGGTTCCAATTTTTACTAGTAGTAAGGCTGGGACGGTCCACACCTACTGGCAATAAGGCTTGGACGGTCCACACCTACTGGCAGTAAGGCTTGGACGGTCCACACCTACTGGCAGTAAGGCTTGGACGGTCCACGCCTACTGGCAGTAAGGCTTGGACGGTCCACGCCTACTGGCAGTAAGGCTTGGACGGTCCACGCCTACTGGCAGTAAGGCTTGGACGGTCCACGCCTACTGGCAGTAAGGCTTGGACGGTCCACGCCTACTGGCAGTAAGGCTTGGACGGTCCACGCCTACTGGCAGTAAGGCTTGGACGGTCCACGCCTACTGGCAGTAAGGCTTGGACGGTCCACGCCTACTGGCAGTAAGGCTTGGACGGTCCACGCCTACTGGCAGTAAGGCTTGGACGGTCCACGCCTACTGGTAGTAAGGCTTGGACGGTCCAAACTTACTAGTAGTAAGACCTAGTCACTAAACTGTGTGTGTGTGTGGTGGCAGGGGCGTGGGCAGTGGCAGAATCTTAGTTTTTTTCATCTGCAAAGGACGAAATTAAAACAAGATCATCTCCACAGTTCTTCTAATATTTGATCAATTTTAATTAGCAGTTGGTCCTATTATAGAGTTTCTTGGGAAATTAAATCAAGGTTAAAAGGCAAAAAGTAGAGGAGGCGTTTAAGAAGGTTCTGACTCTGGATGTATTTGAAGGTACCGCCAACAAGACTTGCTCATGGGCTGGATGTAAATTGTGAGAAAAGAGAGGCATCAAATATGATCCTAGTGTCTTTGGCTTGAGCAACGTAAAGAATGGAGATGCCATTGACTGAGACAGGAAAGACTAAGGGAGGAGCATAAACTTCACAAAGTTACACAAGCATCCTGTCTGCTCTTCACGAAGCACTACCAAAGAATGTGTCCTGAAGCTCACTTCTACATGGCGTTTTCTTATAGTTGCCCCAACTTGCTTTCCCCTTCATCCTTCATGCCTTATGGGAGAGCTAAGTTATGAACCATGAGCCTGTTGTCTTATTTATTTATTTATGGCTGCGTTGGGTTTTTGTTGCGGTGCGTGGGCTTCTCACTGCGGTGGTTTCTCTTGTTGTGGAGCAAAGGCTCTAGACGCGCGGGCTTCAGTAGTTGTGGCTCGCGGGCTCAGTAGCCCCCCCTCGCAGGGGGGGCTATGGCCACCTAGTGGGTGGAGGCCAGGGACGCTGCTAAACACCCTCCTGTACGGCACACAGGTCCGCCTCCACAACAAGGAATTAGTTGGTCCCAGATGAAAATAATGCCCCAGCTGAGAAACCCTGATTGAAAGGGAGTTGAGACAGTGTCATGACATTCACAGACACTCTCATTCTCACCTTCAATACCAGGAATCATGCTTTTTCCTCTCCATTAGGCCATTTCCTTGGATTTTTCTTGTTAACTTTTTCCCCAAGAAGATGACCAAAAATAGCATGTTCTTCCATTTTTATTTTACATGTTTCTGTGGGAGAGACGATGTTGTCCACCAAAATTTATGTCACCCATCCTTCCTCTTCTATGTAGACCCATTGCTAGGAAGTGGCTGCCATCGAGGAATGACGATCCTTAGCTCCTCTTACAACTGGATGTGGCCACACGACCAATTCCTACCACGGGGCCAAGGCCTTTAGGAGCAGGGTGCATTCTCCACACTCCTTTCTCCTTTCCCTCCAGATCAACACTATCCAACAGAAATATGATGGAAACCACACACACAGCTTTACATTTCCTAGCAGCCACATATAAAAATGTAAAAGGAACGGGTGAAATAAGTTTTAATACTATATTTTATTTAACCCAATATTTCCAAAATGTTATCAAAATGTAATCAATATAAAAATTAGTAATGAGATATTTTTACATTCTTTTTGTTGTACTGAGTCTTCAAAATCCGATGTGTTTTATACCTTACGGCATGTCTCAACTTACACTGGCAACATTTTAAGTACTCTGTGGCTGCATGTGGCATGTGGCTGCCATACTGGATGGATCAGCTCCAGATGGACACAGATGATGACAGGACCCTAGAGGACGAAGAGGTCACAAGATGGATGGAGACTGGTCCCTGAGTCGTGATGTACAGGGAAGCTACTCACTGACAGGACACCCACTCAGGTCTGAACCTGGGTGTATGTGAAACCATGGAAATCTGGGCATTTGTCAGAGTAGCTCATGTTAATCTAAGTGCTAAAGATCCCAAGGAGACCTTATGTCACTAACATATGAGTCACCACCTTATACAACATAACCTTAACATTTTCTGTTATGTTCAGTAATGTTCTTGACCTCTCTTTAGAAATTTCCCTCGCTTTCTTCTTACCAGTGCCATCTTGTTTCTGCTACATTCTATCCCCTATGATTGCAATCTAACATTTTGGCACGCTACTTTCTTTCTATACATTTCTATACATATATGGAAAAACATCCCTATATTTTATTGCACTGTCTTATTTTGTTCAAAACTATGAGTTTTAATATTTTGACAGTCTGTTCTTCAGTGAAGATCTTCTAAACAAGTCTATACTTTTAGCACATAAAAACAATATGGTCAGAAAAAGAATAATATCTTGTACTATTAAAGACAATATATAGTATTGGAATATAATGTCTAGACAGCTGGATAATAAATAAGTTAGTTTAAAATACTTCATGTCTAGATTTAAACTGTGTAGCATAAACTGCTTAAAATGAAAATCTAAGAAAAAAACTTCTCAAAAATAATGAAGAAAAATAGACATGTATAGGATAATTTAAGTAGACAGAGTTATTTTGGTTGTCTTTATTTGGGAAAATTATTGGCAGGGAAACTAAACTTATGACATGTTAAGATGATAGTCAATCCATAAACATTTCAGCCAGCTCATGGCCTTTCTTTCAAAAGGCTTTGTGCAGAAAAGAATGAACACAGCAGGCCTGAGACCGCTACTCTTAGGCCCATGCTTGCAAGGTTGGCCCTTGGCTGGCACCTGGGAACTTGGGTTTCAGGAGTGTTCCCAACATTCCCTGCTAAGAATGGCTCACTGTGCCTAAACTGTGCAAACATGTGGTTTATGCTGACCGCCTGCCTTCCTTCTGGATGTTGGGAATTTTGGCACGTGCCAGGCAGAGGGGGTGCTTGCCATGACCAGGCCCCCAATAAGAATCCTGGGCATTGGGTTTCTGGTAAGCGGCCCTGATAGACCACATTTCACATGGGTTGTTGTACTTCTTGTAGCTTAAGGAATTAGGGTTGTCCTGGGTAACTTCACAGGGAGAGGACTCTTGGAAGCTTGAACCTGGTTTTCTCAGGACTTCACCCCATGCGCCTTTTCCTTTTACTGATTTTGCTTTGCATTCTGTCACTGTAATATCTTCACAGCCATGATTCTGAGTCCTATGAGTCCTCTTATTGAATCATCAAACCTGGGGGTGGTCTTGGGGGCCCCCAACACAGCCCTATACTTGCCAACCTAGGTAAATATAACAGTAAATAACAGCCTGAGCAGCAGGGTGCCCTAGGTGTGCCATTCCATTTGTAAAACAGAAAATATTTCTATTGGAACATTTTCATATCTGCTTATACAAAGGAAAATGCAAACGCTCACCAGATCAATTGTTTTGGCTCTTTGTTTGGATTCATCATCACACCAGGTTTCACACCACAACCAGTCTTGGGGAAGAGACTTAATGGCAACTTGGTAAATCATATTATTGGGAAGATCCTACAGAAAAAAAGAATGATTTAAACATAGAGGTATAGAAATTAGAGTCAGAGTGAAAGAAGTTGAAGATATCATTTAGATTTTAAAAAGATCCTAAAAAAACATGTAAATCTGAGGTGTGTCTATATTTTGAAGCTTTAAATACTTAATTTGACCCAATAGTCTTGTGTCATGAATGAACCTGTGCACTGGAACAAAGACCACACCTGCCCTGGGCTTCACCCCTAGCATCCGAGGTGGAGAGAGAGGCCCAGAAACCCACCATTCCACATGCCCTCTCTACCTCTTATCTGCCTCGAAACAGCAGGATGAATCACTTGTACCGTGTCTGCTATTACTGTTTATGTAGTCACCACCACACTGTCCAGATTCTGAGGTGACTTTTCATTTCCCTATCAGCAAACTATGCTCCACAAATATTTTCACATTTCTGCATAATCAGAGCTTTCTAAGCAAAGATTGCTGGCACCTGGGTAAAATGATGTTTAAATGGCAAATGAGCCTAGTAAGTTAAAGACAGAGATCTCTGCAGAGATTTAGAGACATCTTTCCCAGAGATACCTGCTTATATATGCCAGGGGTTGCAGAGCCCTTCCCAGAGAATATTTGTTTACATTCCAGAGAAAAGGGCATGTTTCCTCTCTCTCCCAGAGGGCACCAGCAGTACTTGTGTTAGCTGTCCCATCTAAGTTCCAAGATTCATAATTCTAGGGTTCTTCTTTCAACACTCCTATTAATCATCATACTGGAAGTTCTAGCCAATGCAGCAAGACAGGAAAATGAAATAAACGGTATAAAGATTGGAAAGGAAGCAATAAAACTGTCTTTCTTTGAGGATGACAGGATTGTTTATGCAGAAAATCCTAAGAATCAGTAAAAAAAAAAAAAACTCCTGGAACTAATAAGCAATGATAGCAAGGTTTCAGGATACAAGGTTAACATACAAAGGTCAATTGCTATATACCAGCAACGAACAATTGGAATTTGAAATTAAAAGCACACCATCGGTTGAGAATCCGCCTGCCAATGCAGGGGACACGGGTTCGAGCCCTGGTCTGGGAAGATCCCACATGCCGCGGAGCAACTAAGCCTGTGAGCCACAACTACTGAGCCTGCGTGTCTGGAGCCTGTGCTCCGCAACAAGAGAGGCCGCGACAGTGAGAGGCCCGCGCACCGCGATGAAGAGTGGCCCCCACTTGCCGCAACTAGAGAAAGCCCTCGCACAGAAACGAAGACCCAACACAGCCAAAAATAAATAAATAAATTAATTAATTAATTAAATGATAGAGAAATAATTACTAGGCAAATATAAATAGAAAGAATAAGAGTGAATACATATATGTATACATACATATATAAAATAAGTTACAATTTAAAAATACAAACATTACTCAGCCAAAAGGGCCATTATATAATAAGAAAAGGAACAATTTTTGAACACAATGTAATAGGCTACTTGTATGCACCAAAAAAACACAGCGACTAGAAACACATGGTAATAACTGTTATAACTATAAAACTGAAAATTATACAGGGAGATTTTAATATATCACTTTAAGAGTTAGGCCAATCTAATAGAAAAGAAGCTTATTTTCCAGTAGAGTTATTGGGAATGAAGGAATGGAACAGACAAGCAGACAGCAATTATAGCATAGGGAAATAACTGCTATGATAGAAATGAATACAGGCTGTCCTTAACCCAATTTCCTTTCTAGTAGATGCTACACACACAAAGTAGGTTAAACAAGAATGGTGTCTGCCTTCTAGGAGTTCACGATTAGGTAAATTACATTCTGGGGCCTTTTTCTGTTTCTAAAGTTTCCCCTGGTTTAAAAGTGAAGATTTAATAAGTACATCATCAAAATAACTTATGATAAATATATATGACTTTACTAAATAAAACATTTAAAAAAAAAAAAAAAAGCACACCATCATTTACATTAGCACCAAAAAAACCCCCCCAAAAACAAAAAAACAAAAAACTCCAAATAAACCTAGGTAAAAAAATCTAACAAAATATGTTCCTCTACAGGAGGAAAACTATAAAATTCTGATGAAAGAAATCTAGGAACATCTATATAAATGGAGAGATATTTCATGTTCACAGATAGACTTAATATTGTTAAGATGTCAATTCTTCCCAACTCAATTTATAGATTCAACGCAATCCCAATAAAAGTCCCAGAAAATTATTTTGTGGGTATCAACCAACTCATTCTCAAGTTTATATGAAAGGCAGAAGACCCAGAATAGCCAACACAGTGTTGAAGAAGAATAACAAAGTCAGAGAACCGATACTACTGAATTTGAAGTCTTCATATAAATTCTATAGTAATTAAGAGATTGGTAATGGCAAAAGAACAGACAAATACAGCAATGGAACAGAATAGAGAGCCCAGAAATATGAGACTTCTTTGTATTTTCTGCTCAATTTTTTCCTGTAAATCTAACACTGCTCTAAAAAAATAGTCTATTAATTAAAAAAAATAAAAGCTAGTTAACTGTTCCCTCTTCCAACACCCTTTTCCTGGGAATCCATTCTTTAAATCCTTAAACAACCTGGTCTGTCATCTTATCTCAGCCACTTTCTCCCATGGTCATGTTCTAGCCAAGTCCTCTATAATTTCAATTTCATGCTCCCACTCTCTGACAGCCTCTTGATATTCAGCTTACTCCATCAAGTACTCAGATATCAATATCTTTTGACCCCCATTGGGACCTCCAATCAACTGATCCTACCACTATTTCACTGTCCTTTACCCCCGATGTCTTCACTCTCCCCTTCCTTAATTTCCATGGTTAATCATTATATTTAATCCCTTGAATATATTCTCAATTGTCTTACCATTCTCACATTTAGTTGTACTCGCTTGGCAAAATTATAGTCCTGGTTAAATCCAAACTCTGCACCTGCCCCCATGCAACTAAACATGGCTGGCGAAACACACAGACACAGACACTACATTATACTATTTTATGTTCCCATCAGCAGTGTATGATGGTTCCAAATTCTCCATATCCTTGCCAAAGCTTTTACTGTCTTTTTTATTATAGCCATCCCAGTGAGTATGATGAGGTATCTCATTGTAGTTTTGACTTGAAGCTCCTAATGACCAGTGATGCTGAGCATCTTTTCACGTATTTATTGGCCATTTGTATATCTTCTTTGGAAAAATATCTATTTAAATTCTTTGAGCAGGACTTCCTTGGTGGTGCAGTGGATAAGAATCTGCCTGCCAATGCAGGGGACACGGGTTCGACCCCTGCTCCAGGAAGATCCCACATGCCGCAGAGCAACTAAGCCCGTGTACCACAACTACTGAGCCTGCGCCCTAGAGCCCTCGAGCCACAACTACTGAGCCCGCATGCTGCAACTACTGAAGTCTGCGCACCTAGAGCCCATGCTCTGCAAGAGAAGCCACCACTCGCCGCAACTAGAGAAAGCCTGCACGCAGCAACGAAGACCCAGCACACCCAAAAACAAAAATAATATCCTTTGAGCATTTAAAAATTGGTTCTCTTTTTGTTATTAAATTATAAGAGTTCTTTATATGTTCTGGATACTAGTCTCTTATCAGATATATGATTTGCAAATATTTTCTCCCATTCTGTGGGTTGTCTTTTCACTTTCTTGTGTCCTTTAACGCACAAAGTTTTTAATTTTGATGCAGTCCTGTTTTTTCTTTAGTTGCTGGTACTTCTTGTTTCATATCTAAGAAACCATTGCCTAATCCAAAGTTACAAAGATGTACACCAATACTTTCTAGGAGTTTTATACTTTACCCTCTTACATTCAGGCCTTTGATCCATTTTGAGTTAGTTTTTATACATGGTGTTAGAGGAAGGGGTCCAATCCATTCTTTACATGTGGATATGCTGTTGTTCCAGCACCTTTGCTGAAAAACCTATTCTTTCTCCATTAAATTATCCTGGCATGCTTGTCAAAAATCCAGTGACCATAGATGCATGGGTTTACTTCTGGACTCTCAGTTCTATACCATTGATCTATATATGTCTAACCTTATGCCAGTCCATTCCCTGTTCGTATTTAAAGGGTACAGTTTGATAAGTTTTACATACAAATATTCCTGTGACACAACGATCACAATCAAGCTCACTGAATATATCCATCACTCTCAAGTTTTCTTGTGCCTTTTTGCAATCCTTCTTGCCTGTCCTTTCTACATTCACCTAAGCCAGTTAGTTCCTGGGCAAACACGAACTGCTTTTTGTCCATGTAGATTGGTTTGCATTTTCTAGAATTTTGTATAAATAGAATCATGTGATATGTATATTTTTGGCTTGGCTTCTTTAGATCAGCATAATTGTTTTTAGATTCATCGATGTTGTTATGTGTATGAATAATTCATTCCTTTTTACTGTTGAGTAAATATACCACAATCTTTCTATCCAATCTCATTTTGATAGATATCTGGGTTTGTGGTAGGCAGTTTCTGATACGGCTCCCAGTGATCCGTGCCTCCCAGTATTCATTCTTTTGTGCAATTATTTCTCCTGGAGTGTGGCTGGACCTAGTGACTTCCTTCTAACAACAGAATATGGCAAAAGTAATGTGATGTCAATTTTCTGGAAGAGCTTGCGTAGAATTGATACTATTTCTTTAATGTTGGGTAGAATTCACAAAAGTTTGGTAGAATTTAGAAGCTATCTGGGCCTGGAGATTTAAACTAAATTCAATTTCTTCAGTTGTTATAGGGCTACTCAGGTTATCTATTTCATTTTGAGTGCATTTTGGTAGTTTGTATCTTTTAAGTAATTTGTCCATTTCATCGAAGTTGTTGAATTTATTACCATAAAGTTGTTTGTAATAGTTTCTCATTATTCTTTCAATATCTGTAGATATTGTGCTGTCATGTCTCTCATTTCTATATTAGTAATTTGTGTCTTTTATCTTTTTTCTGATCAGTCTGGCTAAAGGTTTATGTTTTCTTAATTTTATCAAAGAACCAGCTTTGGTTTGTAAGAAAATCTATGGAAACATACCATTTTTCCATTTTTTTCATTTCATTGATTTCCACTCTAATCTTAATTATTCTCTTTTCTACTTACTTTGGTTTCAAATTTGCTCTTTTTTTCTAGTTTCTAGGTAGAAGCTGAGGTTGAGACCCTTTTTCTTTTCTAATATGTACTCAGTGTTATGAATTTTCTAAGAACCGTTTTAACTGCTTCAGATGATGTACCTTATCATTCACTTTGTATATAGAAGAGAAGCAGCCTAAGGCTAAAATATATATAAATTCATATGAAATGGTGAATGGCTTGGTTGATGGGTCAGGGGCCCAGAAAGAAGATTACGGACAAGGGCATGGGTCCAAGGGGGCAAAGTAGAAGTGACCCTGCTTATCCCTCCCAGTGACCTTCTTGGGGAACTTGTGCTCATTATCCCCATAACTCTGGGAGGTTCTGGGTCGTATCACTAGGTTAGGGGAATCTTGGTGAAGGAATAAAGACCTGGGCCCCTCGACAAACTGTGACAACCAGGAAAGCCATCTCAGCTTCAGAACTCCCTGTGGGGGTTGTCTGAGGCCTTTGCTGAATTTGTAGAATTCGCCTAATTCTGCTTCCTTTCCTTCTCCAACAGCTGTTAGTCCTGAGAGCACTTCCTAATAAGCTTCCTGCAGGATAATTTCCACTTTAGAGTCAGTTTGGTTCCTGGATAACCCAACCTGTGATAGGGAGCTGAGCAGTAGCTGCCGACGTAAAGAACAGTGGAGGAGGAATACAGCTCGGGTTTTTGACTTTTAATTTGAGAAAAGTTCTGGGCGTTACTGTGTCTGTTTCAGCAGATTTAACATATGAGTTAGGCATTCAGAGGAGAGAGAAGGGCGAGGTAAAGATTTGGGAATTCTTGGTAGAAAAAAAGCTGGAAATTAAAGCCAGTGTATGTGAGAAGCCAATAGAGTGGGTACAGAATGAGAAGTGGGCCACGGGCAGAAACTTGGAGGATAGCAACATTTAAATAAGAGGTAGAAAAAGTGTAGTTCTCAAATAAACTGTGCTGCGAAAGTCACGGACATCAGAGAAGAACCAGGAAGATTTGCTATTATGAAAGCCAAGGGAGTTTCAAGAAAGGAGAGGTTTAAAGCACCCACATCACAAAAAAGGCAAATAAGAAGAAACAAGAAGTGTTCACTGGATAAGAAGACATCGCTTTGACTTTAGTGAGACGTGTTCAGCGGACTGGCGGGAATGATAGCCAAATGCGTCCAAAGAAGGACCACCATCCCCCACACGTGGTGACGCAGTGCTGGGAGAGTCCCTCAGATGTCTGCTGGTCCGCTTGAAAAATGAGTCCTTTCCTTAGTTACCCACAGGCAGATAACCAGTAGGGTTCCTTATGAATAATCCATTGGGGAAATGACTAAGAATTATAAAAATGTGATATTCATAATCTAAATCTGGAATGTTACTGGGGTTTACTGAGGACTCTATGTCTGTTTTTTACTAATTGGCAATATTGCAAAGACGCTACCTTGCATTTGCACACATACATATTTGGAGTTCTCTCAACTTCCAAGAATGATTTTTTTAAATCAGTCCTTCATCAGTGTGCTCTTGAATCAATCATTAGTATTTTGACCTATAATATTCCATTTGCTTGATTTTTAAACAAACAGCCTCAACTTCCTACATTATCTAGACCCTCTGTTACCTCTCTTCCCTATGCCAGACTATTTTTCCCCTCTGTACTATTCCTCAAACATGTAAGGCCCACTCCCACCTTGGGACCTTTGCATTCGATATTCTTTCTGCTTGGAATTCTCACAGATACCTGCATGGTCAGCTCTTAAGCCGCCATCTGAACATCACCTTCGTATAGATATATGGCCACTCAGTTTACAACAGCAAACTCTAACCCCTATTCACCATTCTGAACTCTACCATGTTTTCGTGTTTTATTTTTTCTCTAAAGCACTTATTACCTTTAAATATTGTTCACTGATTTATTTAGTTATTTTCCCACTAGAATGAAAGCACCATGAGCTAAGGATCTCTGTTTTGTTTTCTGACGTCCCAGGGCTTAGGAGAGTATCTGACACATAGTAAGTATTCAACAGATACTTGCTGAATTAACAAACATGTAAGGTTCTAGTAAGAACCTATATTCTTAATTTACTTATTTATTTTTGGCTGCGTTGGGTCTTCGTTGCTGCGTGCAGGCTTTCTCTAGTTGCAGAGAGCGGGGGCTACTCTTCGTTGTGGTGCACGGGCTTCTCATTGCGGTGGCTTCTCTTGTTGCGGAGCACGGGCCCTATGCACGCAGGCTTCACTAGTTGTGGCTCGCGGGCTCTAGAGCACAGGCTCAGTAGTTGTGGCGCACGGGCTTAGTTGCTCCGTGGCACGTGGGATCTTCCTGGACCAGGGATCCAAACCTGTGTCTCCTGCATTGGCAGGCGGATTCTTAACCACTGTGCCACCAGGGAAGTCCAGAACCTATATTCTTTAGTCACTGGAAAGAGGGAATAGTGGGAATTATGGGCTACAGGTCTTTTTCTTCTGTTTAAATTGTTAAAATGAGGAAATTAGCAGGATACAATAATGAGGAAATAATGGGATTTGAGAAAAAAAAGTATTTGTGAGGAAAAACAAAACGTAAGGCAGTAGTCAGGGAGGGCACAGGATGAAGGGAGTTTATCTTAAAGATCAGAGAGAAAGAGAAATGAGAGAAAGGGAGGGAGGGAGGGAGACAGACATGTTTAAATGATGATGGAAGCAAGTAAGAAAAATTGAGGGTAACAAAGTGAGATAGGGCACATAGTGGAAAGAAGAGGTTTAAGCATGGAAAAGTGAAGATCAAATGCTACTCTGAAAATGTTAGGCTTGAAGTGAAAAAATATGTAAGTCAAGATAGCTAATGCAAAATTGTACAAAGGGAAGAAAGAGGCTAAAAATACAAGATTTTGACGTCTATAAGCAGGGAGATAGAACAGTCTATGTCTATGTATTGAAAATTATTCCATGAATATTTTACTTACCTGATCTAGGTTTGAAAGACTGTTTGGATCTTGACTGAGAGTTTGGTACTGGCCCCGGAGCCTGTCACCTGCTGCGATTCTCCTGAACTTCTTGAGATCCACCACGTATAAGGCACTGCAAGAAATGAAGACTCCTTGAGAGCCTATGTTGTTTACATATATTTACTTTCCTCCAGTGATTGTCTACAGTGTTGGTATTAACCTTAGATATCCCTGGGTCTAATAATAATGAAGCCTTTCATAATTTGCTCCGATGTCTATACTGTTTCCAAGGGGTTTGAAGTTTGATATGATGCTGTTAGGATCCACATCCTCTTAAGGTCACCTTAAGTTTTTCCAAGATCTCCTGAAACTCATGGGCCTACAAAACAGTAACAGCTCTGAAGACAATCTTCATTTTGTTATGCAACAAACCAAGTTTAAATCTTCTATTGTAGTTAGGAACATACAGCTGAGCCATATCACTTGGGTTTAACTCCGGGCTCAGCTATGTACAAGCAGCGTAAGCCTGGGCAAGGTACACAAATGCTGTATGCCTCGGTTTCCACATCTATAAAATAGAGATGATAGCAATATCTCAAAAGGCTGTCATAGAGATTTTATGAGTTAATATATGTAAAGTCTTGTAAGAGCGACTGGCATGTAATAAGCACTATATAATGGGTTGCCATTATTGTATATTTTCCAAGAAAACTGAGTATTGTCATTCAACAAGTTATTTATTCACTCAAAGGTAAGAGTATGACTTTTCTTACCTGATATGGTATTTCCTTCTTAAAAGATGTGATGCCCAGTATCCCGTTTTCCAGAAACGATATCCATCCATTTCCGTGCGGCTATCACAGAAGGGAGTATACCCATAAGGAGCTCCATCCAGATCAAAATCTCGAAGTTCTTTTAGGTCATGTCTGACAATCTAAATAATTAGAATAGTTTCTCTGATGAAGACTATAAAATAACAGAAGCCCCTTTAATATGAATCTCAAGTCATCATCACCTTGTTGTAGAAAGATAGAGAACTGAATTTTCCCCACAGTTCTGTCATGTAGCACGAGTTCACCAAATTTCTATTTTTTCCTTTTGCCCTTACAGATTAAAAGAAACCTAAAATTTACATACCTAGTCTGTATGACAGTGGTCTTACTCATTAATAAGAATAGCTTGTTACATCATTTTTAATCAAGGTATTTTTTAATATTCTTTTTTAAATTAAAGTATTTAATTTTAATACTTGATATATGCCTGTAGTATATACACCTGTAGTATATGTTACAGATGTACAATATAGTGACTCACAATTTTAAAGGTTATACTCCATTTATAACTATTATAAAATATTGGCTATATTCCTCGTGTTGTACAGTATATCCTTGTAGCTTATTTTATACCTCATAGTTTGTACCTCTTAATCTCCTACCCTTATATTGCCCTTCCCTCCTTCCCTCTTCCCAGTGGTAACCACTAGTTTGTTCTCTATGAGTCTGCCTCTTTTTTGTTTTATTCACTAGTTTGTTGTATTTTTTAGATGCCACATATAAGTGATATCATACAGTATTTGTCTTTCTCTGTCTGACTTATTTCACTGAGCATAATGCCCTCCAAGTCCATCCATGTTGCTCCAAATGGCAACATTTTATTCTTTTTTTTTTTATTCTTTTATTTTTTAGGCTGAGTAGTATTCCATTATATATATACACACACCCCACATCTTCTTTATCCATTCATCTGCGGATGGACACTTAGGTTGCTTCCGTATCTTGGTAACTGTAAATAATGCTGCTATGAACACAGGGGTGCATGTATCTTTTTGAATTAGTGTTTTTGTTTATTTCGGATATATACCCAGGACTGGAATTGCTGGGTCATATGCTAGTTCTGTTTTTAGTTTTTTGAGGAACCTCCCTACTGTTTTCCACAGTGGCTGCACCAATTTACACTCCCATCAACAATGTTGGAGGGCTCCCTTTCCTCCACATCCCTGTCAACATTTGTTATTTGTGTTCTTTTTGATGATGGCCATTCTGACAGGTGTGAGGTGATATCTCACTGTGGTTTTGATTTGTAATCAAGGTATTTTGAACAAAATATATTTTGGTAAGGAATTAAATACACAAGTACATAGCTCTTAATTTCTCAAGGTATAGATTAATAATTCAGAATGATTTTTATGATATATCTCCATTATTATATATTGGCAAATATTAGTTTGAATCATAAAGAAAAATCTCTTAATTATTCTCAGTGGCTTCAATGACATAATGTTAATATGTTTCATTTTTTAATAGACTCTAGCCTGCTGGAAAAATATTACTGTATATATTGGGGGAAAACAGGAGAAATAAATTTTATGTTAGATAGTATGTTTGGAAACGCTTACTTCATTACACTTTTGCCTATTTTCTTAGTTTTTAATTATAATGATTCATATTTATCAATTTGAAAAATAATACAAAAATAATAAATTTAGAATACAAGTAAATTATAAAGTAGGATTTGAAAATATACTTTTGGTCCTAAATAACAATACTAACTTGTGCATTTGATTTATGTAACATTTATATTTACATATTATTGTTCTTAGAAATTCTGTGTATTTTTTAAAATTTTTAAGAGAAGTTCTGTGTATTTTAAAAATATTTTTTACCATTAGCGATTACAAAGGCATGCAAGGAGAAAAGGGGAAAAGTCATAAAAACTTCTGGATATATAAATTTTGAAAGCTGAGGACCATAATTTTTTTTGGCCAAATTTAGGACTCTTTTCTTTAAGTGGCAGAATGATGGGATTTGGTTATCGGCTAATCGCCAAAGAATGTGGCTGAAGGTGGAAAAATGAGAGGAGAGTGTGTGTAATTGCTAACTTTTCCAGCAAGAAGAAATAGTTCACTTTAAACAAATTTCAGTTCATATCCATAGGAACTCATATAGCTGCTTTTACTATGACTAATATAAGTATTTCTTTTCTTTTTAATTACCAAAAAAAACCCCCAAAACAAAAAACTACTACTTCAGAGGAAAAAACTGCCACGTCCTAAGGAATAAATGGTACTTCTGGCAACACCTTTGATTTTCCCCTGGAATGCTGACTTTTTTTTAAAAAAAGATACTTTGCTTATATGTCAAAATTATGTCTTATGTTTACATAGCGTGGCAACAAAGACAGTAATAAGCAGCAGCAACATAAATTGCATCCCTATACTCAGAAGTGTAAAAAAGTTTTAAGTGCTCTTAAAAACAATAGTTAATCTTATTACCTGGTCAGCATCAACAAAAATGATTTTGTCCACTGCAAGAGGAAAAAGGACATCAAGGAAAAGAATCTTATAACCCCAAATAATCCTTTGTTTTTCTGTCTGTTGATGAAGCCACCGGGGCCACCTATACTGGACTAGTTCATACTGGAATCCATACTCCTCAGCCATGTGAGGGATCACCTCCTAAAACACGCACACAAATCAAAGACTATGTTCAAGGAACAGAAAGCAGTTTTTGTTTTGGAGAAAAAATTAACATTTTAAAAGTTAGAGTTTACAAGTTGTTACAAATGAATCGGTAAAATGTCTAAACAGTACTTCTACAACTTACACCTGTTAATCAGAAATATGACAATGCTGACAAACATAAAGATGTAAGTATACATCAAACTCTGTAGTTTAAAGGCATTAAAAATAGGTACACTAGCAGGCTTATTAAGTAAGATAACTGTTCCTCTACTTTTACTACTAATGTTTGACCTGAGAAAACTTGATGATAGAAAGGAAAGCCTCTGGATCGTGGAACACCTGTGCATCAAACACTTTATGCACATGTCAACATGCTGGCTGGTCAGAGAGAGAGGAAGATGAAAAGGGTGTACAAAAAACACAAAATGAGTAGTAAATTGATAAATTGTATTCTCTATATGAGTTTCATGTTTGAGATTTATGACTATTTAATTCAAGGATTAAAAATACAAGGTAGTTATTGTGGCATGAATATTTGATATTTGATTCAGTGTCTTATAGGCTTAGAGTATCTTATTCTGTTTAAAACAGAGCAGTTAGTTAAATATGTACACTGTTAGCTAAGTTTGGGTCAAGAGCCCAAATATTGAGAGGGATGATGGTAAAGGAGTGAGTAAAGACGGGTTAGCAAATGTAGAATTTGCATTCATCTCCTCAGTTCTCACTTGTAGCTAGTTGCTGGTTATATGCTTAGTTTAATTTTCTCCCTGCTCTTGTAAGAAAGATGTAGATTTAAATTACGTTCCTTACTGTAAGCGTTGGTGTTATCTGTGAGTTGCAAAATGTTGACATTATGGCTAGGACAGTTACTGGGAGTCACTGCTTTCATTTCAAACTTAAAAAAACAAACTAGGATAAATTAGAAACACTTTTTTTTATTCAATAAATATGTATTAAAAAATATGTTCACTGAGCATGCACTATGTGCCAGGCACTGTCCTAGGCCCTAGGGACACAGTAATGAAACAAAACAGACACAAATCATGGCCCTCATGAGGCTTACATTTTAGATAAAATAAATGAAATTAGTAAGTTATCTACAGAAGAGAGTGCTATGGAGAAAAATAAAAGGGGAAGGGAAATAAAATGAAAGATCAGAAGGGACTGTCATTTTACATAGTGTAGTCAGGAAAGGCTTATTCCCAAAGTAGGTATAATTCAGCGAAGATCTGAAGGAAGACAGGAGGTATGCTTTTAAAATTGAAGGGAAAAGATCTAGGGTACTAGCAATTTCTGTTTCCATATCTGGCTGCTGGTTACACAGGCGTTTTAAATTTGTAAAAATTCATCAAAGTTGCACATTTACCGTTTGTATATGTTATATTTCCCTGAAAAAAATATAAAAGGTAAAAATTTCGAGCAAAAAGAACAAATTACAAAAAGAAGGAAAATATTTCAGATATGGTGTCACTTTTGGCCATGCAGCAGAACAAGACTCTTTTCCGCACACAGCACTGTGTTTCTAGGGAATGATATAATTTCCTGTTAAGAGAATCTTCACATTTTATTATCTCAGTATATGCAGAGTTAAATCCCCCGATGCAGTGTTGCATCACATGTTAAAAGTTTAGAAACAAACTAGTAAGACTTCTTGTCTCTATTTATGGGTTCTTTTTCAGTTTACAAGTAAGTACAGGAGGCGGCCCCCCTGGTGGTGGTGGGGAGGGTAGAGGAGCTGTGTCGTAAGGGTTAAGCACCTGGGCTTTGAGGTCGGAACGCTTGGGCTCAAATCTCAGCTACTAATCAGCTATTTGATCTAGGGCCTGTGCCATAAAGGACAAGTCTTGCTCAAAGAATGGTTGGGCCCTTTGCCCTTGGCTCCTGGGAAGTAAATGCTAACCTTGGAATATCCTGCCTGATAAGAATGTCTGTATTTGCCTGGGGACCTAGGGCCACGCCAGATAGTCTGTGCTAACAATGTGATTTATGATGGAGACCTTGGGCCACAAGATATCAGCTCAAGCTCTGGAGGGGCTAGATGCTAAGGTCAGTCATGGTGGCCGTCAGGTGGGTCTATGTACCCAACTCCCGATAAAAACTCTGGACAGCAGGTCTGAGTGGGCTTCCCTAATTGGCAACACTCCATGTGTACCGTCACAGTTTTGCTGGGAGGTATAAGCTCTGTCCACATGACTCCACTGGGAAAGGACAACTGGAAGCTCGGTCTGGTGTCCCCTGGATTCTGCCCTATGCATCTCTTTGCTTTGCTGATTTTAATCTGTATCCTTTTGCTGTAATCAACTGTAATTGTGAGTATAATTGCTTTTTTGAGTTCTGTGTGTCCTTCTAGTGGGTTTCTGAACTTAAGAGTGGTCCTGGATACCGCCCAACTGTGCAGGCCAGTTACATAACTTCTGAGTCGTGGTTTTCTGGGAATAGGACTTTATGAAGAGCAACTTTATGAAGAATGTAGGTAAAGTACTTAGCAATGTGCCTGGCAACACCAAGGAATAAAAGCATGGTTGCCTGTTTTTATTTCTGCTTTCACAACTGGTTTTGGTCTAGAAAGAGAACTTCTCTGAACTGCTGTTGAATGAGACCCTAACTTGCCTGGAATCTGATTAATAGGAAGAAACGGGGTACACTCTGTGGCAAGAGTGTAGGGTTGAGTAAAGGGTAACAGATGTTGGCCGCCGAAAAACTTCTAAATAGAAAATGCTGGAGACACTACCTATAGTGCCCACATTACCACACCAACCGATGCACCGCATGTGACACCAGAGCCCGACTCTTCTTGGTACTATCAGACTATTTTCTGTGGTACAGTTTTCATATTTTCTACTGTTCCTGCCTTTCTTTGTCAAAATATGACAGAAACTAATTCTTTTAATTACCAATCTGTACATATTTTTCATTGCCAACTTTTATTTACTTATTGTTATGAAAACCCGCTAATCCTGATTTTGAGTTTACTTAAACATAAACCATCTCCTGCTGTGTTTTTAATCACTTCTTTAAATAAAAGCTGCATAGAATTTTTCTTAAGCTAGATTAAAAAATACCAAATACCAAGGTTTTAAATTGATTACATATAGTCATTTGAGTAAATATACATTTCAAAAGACTCATTCTGAAAAGAGAAATGTTATGTGAACTTACAATGATATAAAGAATTTACTTCTGAAATATTAACTACTCTAGTAAAAAAATTAATGTACTTACTTTAAATGTTGGTGAGAGATAATTTTTAAGAAACCAGAACTTCACTGGTGTTTTGGTGTTCCGTAAAACAGAAAGCATCATAATTCTGCATAAAACAACAATAAACTCAATAAATTAACATTAATAGGGGTTCATCCTACTTCTCTTAAGGCTTTTAAATATTTAAAGATATTAATTGGTAGTTTTCACTATGAATTATGGAGAAATAGTGACGTATCTTCAAATATTATGGCTGCTCAGCAAGTATGTAACGTATAAGAATATGATATATGTATATATACACATATATTGTATACACATATGTGTATATATATATATATATATATATATATATATATATACCCATATATATATATACCTGGTATAGACTAAATTGATTGCTTTTTGTTTGTTCCAGCTGACAAGAGAAAGAAGCTAGTCTGAAACAGTCTTTTGTTTAGTTAAACTAGCGTCTAATCTTGGCTCTGTTACTGTGTCATTAATAGCAGGTGTGTAAACCTTGAAGGGCTGAACAACATGTCTATTTTGATAAAGTCACTGGACAGGCCATTTGTTTTGCTATCCTAGACCTCTGATTGGAGAAAATACAGATGTATCTAAAGTACATCTTAAAATATCAACACGTATTCAAACATTTTCGAGGCGTTCTCTGTGATCCTTCTATATAAGCAGTTAAAAAATAGCCCTTTGTAGTTATAAATATTGCTTTCCTCCTCTCAGACTCCTCCCCCTTTTTATAAAACATGGTATTTCTTCACCAGGAAAGGAAAATTTACTATATATTCTTTTTTTTCCTCACACATCTTATTACAAAATATGTCCATTTTCTAACCTTAAAGAATAACAATATTTCAAATCAAACACATGGAATTTCACTGTATTTAGAAAATATTCCCTCATAATTTTAGGTAAAACAACAAAAAAAAGCAAGGTGCAAAAGCACTATGTACTTTGTTACTATTTGGGTAAAAGGGAGTTAAAAAAAGAAAAAATACATATTTGGGCTTGTCTATACATATATTTGGCAGGCTATGAAAATAATAACATTGGTTTCCTGTGGGAAAGGGAACTGCGTATCAAGGAAAACAGAGGTGGGAGATTTTTTTTTCCACTGTAATTTATTTTTTTATTTTTTATTTTTTTTTACGGCCATGAAATTACCAGTGGTCTTTTTATTTAAGGTAATAGAGGCTTCTTTTAATTTTTTTAAATTTATTTTATTTTTATTTATGGCTGTGTTGGGTCTTCGTTTCTGTGCAAGGGCTTTCTCTATTTGTGGCAAGTGGGGGCCACTCTTCATCGCGGTGCGTGGGCCTCTCATTATCACGGCCTCTCTTGTTGCAGAGCACAGGCTCCAGACGTGCAGGCTCAGTAATTGTGGCTCACGGGCCCAGTTGCTCCGCGGCATGTGGGATCTTCCCAGACCAGGGCTCGAACCCGTGTCCCCTGCATTGGCAGGCAGATTCTCAACCACTGCGCCACCAGGGAAGCCCTCTTTTATTTTTTTAAACTTTAAAAATTCTTTTTGGACCATGTAAATGTATTACTTTTCAAAACATTAAATAAAAAAATATACCTACCTTAAAAAGCGTTCATATAAATGGCCAGAAGCAACTGAAAAAATGTTTAGAACGTCTGTTTCCTCATTGTCTTCTTTTTTATGCAGCCTCCTTGCGAAACTTTGAATGAAAAAGAAGTGACCGTCATTTTCTTAATACACATCTGCAAACTTTACATACCTAAATAAAATATTAAATTTGATAAGAAATAAAAACAGGAAGGCTTTTCAAAATGAATGGTTATTACATTGTAAACAAGTACTTATCCTAAAAATTATGAATTATTTAAACATGTGACAATATAACTTGAAGTTGTATGACTTTTTAAAATTGGACAACATAGAACGCAATTATATTTTCTCTAGGTTAATGAGATAATACCTTTGAATCTTTGTGAGTTACAAAAGTTGTTTTAAGAGCAGAGAATGAACTGTGGCATGCCATGGCTATATGCAACATACTGAGGCTTCAGGAAGGCCGATCGTGAGGGAGGAAACAGAACGTGCAAGTGTTAACAGTGGCACACCAGAACTTCCGTCTGTGCTACCAGGGGAGGCCCCTGAGTGCTGTGGACGTGGCTTCCCAGGATAAGAGGCTGTAAGAGGCGCCCGCAGCTTAGAGCTCCTCTGGCCAGGGGTAGCCTCCCCACAGGCTGCGGGGACCTCTGTGCCTTGGGCACGTCCCCAGGAGGGATAAGGCAGCACTGGGGAGCCACATCCATTCGCCGCAGCTTCATCTGGGCCCAGCTGTCCCTGTCGCCACTTTCTGGACCCAGGCCAGCCTTCGATATGCCCCACCTCATATACAAGAGCGACTGAATCTTATTTGGGGTATTCATAATGTATCGTTTCTTCTTTTTCCTATTTAAAATTTTTATTTAATTAGAAATCTCATTTCTATACGCACAGATATTTAAAATGACTGATTTTAGAAAACTAAACAATTCACAATTGACATGGAATATATTTTGCCAAATAAGAATTGTTATGGCAGATGTATTCTTGAAATGTTTTCTCATTGTAATCCCCCAAATAAGAAAAATACACAGTTGATTCAGGGAGGAAAAAAAAAAAGTCACTTGAAGTTAGTATTAAAACTGAGATAAAAAAGTGAAAACACTGTAACATACACTTATGTATCTGGAGGAGTTACCGTCCCCCAAACTTACCTTCTCTCTTTCTAACAAAGCAGCATTTTGTTTTGGTGTCCTCTCTGTGTAATAAGTGGCTAAGCCATAGTTTAACAGTTACCTTTACTCCTCCTTGTCTCTACCTTCTGATTTTAATGGAAGCTCATGAACAGATACTCTTTAAAATGCCCAGATTCTGTTACATTATCCCCTGTCAAACAAACCTACCCTGAAGTCATCTCAAAGTAGTGAGTTCGAGCCTTTCTTGATCAGTAACCAGTTCAATGCACATACTGGGACGGTAACACGATTCTTCCTATCAAACAAGGAGTCAACTATAGAAAAAGAGGCCTAAACTGGGCAAAATCCAAAATGACGGGAGTGCTTCTGATTAGTATAACAAAATCTGCTTAGGTTGTTGAAGCTATTTGGCCTGAAGTTTCTATTTCTTATCTTTGATAAAAATGATCAATAGTTCTCTATCATAATTCAAATTAAATTCAGATCTCTAAAATGGACTTTCAGAGTTGTTTACAATGTGGATCTACAGCAGCCCACTTCTGTGTTTGCCCACCTAACGCCCTTTACGCTTCTAGTCACAATAACTTGGTATTGTGGGCAGCTGGGTGGGTGAGTAGTTATTCCTCCTCTAATTTCATTCTACGAGGTTTAGGCAGGATGGGCCTTCTTGCTGGCTCTAGAGGTAGTCACACGACCCAAGCTTAGTCAGTAAGTCACAGGGATCAGTTCAGTCTGGTATACAAGGCAACAGCTGGGCCAATGAGTCAGACTTGGAACTTGTGCTGGTAACTATCTGGAAAGAGGCAATCTCTTCCCATGGGAGATAGACGGCAAGCTCTTTCTTGTAAAAGTCTGTCTGAAAATGAAGGAAGCATAGATAATAGAACTAGGCGTTGGAGAAAGAGTTTCTGGACTACATCACCTGAATGCCCAAAGGCAGTTCTACTCCTGGACTCTTTAGATATGTGAGCCAAAATATTCCTTTTTTGCTTAACGAATATAGGTCCCAACCTAACTTAAAGATTCCCCCTTATATTCAATACCCCAGCTAACCTGGGCTACTTCCTGTTCCTTGAGAAACGTACCCAATCGTTTTGACTTCACGTAACCAGGTACCTTCACTCTGTCTCCTGTCCATCCTTTAGAACGTATCTCAGCCACACACTCCTCCAGAGCCTTTTCTGAGGTTCCTCCTAACTCGATATAGACTTTCTCTCCCTTGGTTTGAACAGCCCTTTATGTTCAGTTGCCTTATAGCTCCAGTTTCCTGTCTTACATCAGTAACATTTATGTATTTGTCTTATCCTTTCTAGAGAAGATCTGTGCTTGACTTAAATGTTTACCATCTGCCGGGCTTCCACAAACTAGACTCCTGATGGGTCTATAGTTAAAATATTCATTAGTAATCACCTTTTAATGGAATCCCACACTCCTTTTTTTTCATCTTTATCAGAAAGGATATCTTCCTGAATTCTGTCTGGCTTTTTTTGTACCTAGATAGCATGGTAAAGAAAAACTTTAGAATTTTGTAGATTTAAATATTATGCTGCATGGTTAGAAATATATGGACAAGGTGACCCTTGTAAATCTAAGATAGTTGTAGTAAATGAAGCCAAGAAAGATCTTAGTATATTATAGACACAATCTGATTTCAACTATCAGTTCAGCCTCTTGTTTTTGGTGGCTACCTCCATATACTGCTAAATAATGTGCTTATACTTGTATTTACTGAATTGTCAACTGTGGATGTTATCTACTGTATATCTGATTCATGGAGTTTAGGCATTATTCATTCTTTGTAACAAAAGATGAGCAGCTTACTTATATCACCCTTCCCTTCCCCTCTGTCTGGAGGTTTTGGTAATACTATCTTTATCATTAGTTCTTCTACTGAGTATTTTTGTAACTTTAAATAATGCTTAAATCTGTATTTTTTATTCCAACAAATTCAAGTTTCTCTTGCATGGCCTGTTATAAGGATACTAATATCTCTACCTTTTCCCTCTGCCTCCCAACTTACATTAGCTAAAATTTTACTTTACCATTGTAAGTATGGATAATATTTACATTTAGCTTGGTAAACGTAACTGTATCTTTTGCACTATGCTATGTTTATTCTACAACTTGAAAATCCGTAAAAAGTGCTTATTGTGACACTGTAAATACAACACACTGAAGAGCTGAAAGGCTGCTACGATTACATTTCCTCCACACAGTTATGAGGATGTGACCACCCTGCCCTCCTAGGAGACTCCTGGTTCACATGGATTCTGTTTTCTCACATTTCACCAATACAGAAGTATATTTTTCTTGGAATTTTATTATATTTATTTTTTCTTGTGGTGAGATATACTTCTTCTTTACCATATACCTAATATTTTCCAGTTTATTATTCTTGTTACTTAACTGTCTGGAATTCCTGTCTTCTTGAAGACATTTTTCTTGGGGCTTAACAATTAACTGCCTCTTTCAAGCTTTCTTTGCGTTGGTTTTTACATTGATTTCACCATTTCTTAAAACACCTATTTTCCTCTTTCTTTTTCTTCCTCTTCATTGTGCTGGCAAACACCTTCAAGAAGGGGTGTGAAAGATAATTTTTCTAAATCTTCCATCTTCAGAGAATATTTGCCTGAAGAACCCTAGATTCAAAGTAATTTTCCTCAAAACACTGAAATCTTTGTTTTGTTGTCTTGAAAATGAAACATCTGATGCTAGTGTTAGTGTCATTCTATTGCAGTGACCTGCCTTTTCTCCTTGGTAGTTTTTAGGATCTTGTGTGGGCCATTTTTCACTCATTTGTGGACCTCTTGACATGAACGTGTTTATATTTCTCTATCTGTGGGGTACTTTCCTTCCTCCATTTTCTGTTCTTCCTTCCTGGAATTCCTATTAGTGGGCTACTGGAGTTCATGGGCTGAACCTTTATCTTGCTTATCTTTTCTCCTCCCTTTTTCCTGTCCTTTTGTGTAATTCTGAGAGATGGAAGGTGAGCAGATAAAACTGTTACTAAAAAACAACTGAAGCACCTAGGTAAGGTTAGGCTGTAGAACGTTTGCTTCAGGTAAGGCATGATTATCACCCTCAAAGATTTGGTGGCTTTGGTGAAAGAGTCAGACCTCCTCTATACCAGGGACCAACAGGTAAAATTAGAGCCAATACAGAGAGTGAAAAAAAAACCAGCTCAAGAAAAAGAAAACAATAATTTTTCAATGATCAAAATTCCTCAAAGATGAGACATCCCCAGTCTCCCAGCAGAAATAATATTTTTCTCTCCTGTTTGTAGGGCTAGGATAAAACTAGCTGGAATGCTGGTCCTAAAAGGCTTGGGGTGAGTTAGTAACTTAAGCAGCTGGTCTGAGTTTGTGGGGTTTTTCATCTGGAATGGCCAGAAGGAAATGTATCAAGGACAGAGTATAAGTTTCTCTTCCTGAGAAAGGAAGTCAAAGTCAGTAGAGGAAAAATAGTATCAAAGATGAGTATAAACATGTATAACTGATCACAGGATAAAGAGCAGAGGTGATAAGAAACCGGTTATGATGTGGGATGCAAGGTAAATTTTGATGATTTGGTAGTTTAGAATCTATGCAGTATGTAAGGTGAGAGTTCTGGTAGCCTACCATTATTAGATTATAGAGATTCTGGCAAAATGGGTGTTTTCTAGTTATCTTTGCATATTAATTTCTACTCTACTGCATTGTAGATGGAGAACATACTCTGTATGAGTTCATTCTTCTGAAATCTGTTGAAACTTGCTTTTCAACTAAACGTAAAGCTAATTTTTATCAATGTCTTCTGTGTCTGAAAGATTGTTCATTTGGTGTTATTGGCTATTGTGTTCTATATACATCTATTAGGTCAAGATTTATAATCACACTGCTCAAATCTCCATCTCTAATGAGTTTTTGGTCTGCCTGTTATATCAAGTACTGAGAGACGTATGTTAAAAATATCCCAGTATTATAGAGAATTGCCAGTTTCTCTTGGTAATTCTATTTCTGCCTTATATACACATATAAAGTAACCTTCTTTATCTTTCATAATGTTGTCTTAATATCGCTGATATTAGTATAGCCGTACAAGCTTTGTTTAGGTTAGTATTGGCCTAGTATACTTTTGCCACACTTTTATTTTAATCTTTACCCTGAAACTGTATTGTTATATATTAGGTGTTCCTTCTTGCAAACACAGAGTTGGGATTTAAAAAAAAATCCAGTCTGACAATCTTAGTCTTTGGACTGGAACATGTAGTCCATTTACATTTAATGTAATTGGGTTAAATTCTAACTTACTATTTTGTGCTTCTTCAATGGCACATGTATTCTGCTTTATTTCTTATTTCTTAGTCCATTTATATTAATTTGCTTCATTCCATTTTCCTCTTCACTATGACATTATGCCTTGTTTCTATTCTCTTAGTGGTTATCTTAGAAATGTAAAGCATTCAGATTTGCCCTAAAGCCTAAAAGTAATCATAATCCTTGTCCTGGTCAATATAAGAACTTTATATGTTATTATATACACCCCTATTTATATAATGCCTTAAATGCTATTGTTGTTTTTTAATTGATTTTTAAGATCCTAAGACATTATTGTTGTTTTATATATTCACTGTTCACAGATTCATCCACATAGTTGCCATTTTCTTTTCTCTTCATTCTTTTTTCAAACTCAGATCTTCCAACTGAGATAATTCTTTTTCTGCCTGAAGTATACCATTTAGAATTTCCTTTAGTGTGAGCATGCTGGTGGCAAATTCAGTTTTTTATTTGTCTGAAAATACCTTATGTTTTTTCTTGAAAAATACTTTTCAGGGTAAATTATACGAGGTTGGCATTCCTTTTTTCTTTCAGTGCTTTTAGGTATCATTCATTATCTTCTGGCTTCCATTATTACTGCTGAGAAACCAACTGTCAGGCTAACTATAGTTCTTTGAAGGTAATTTTCCTTTTTTCTTCTGGTTACTCTCAAGATTTCTCTTTGTCTTTTGTTTTCTGAAGTTTTATTAACAAGCGTCTAGGTGTAGATTTCCTTTTCATTATCTTGCTTGGGAATCACTCGACTTCCTGAATATGCAAATTAGTACCTTTCATCACTCATGAAAATTCTCAGCTATTATTGCTTCAAATAATACCTGTACCTCATTCTGTCTTTTGTCACCTTCTGGAACTCCATTTAAATGGATTTTATTTTTAAACACTCATAAAAGTACTTCATAAAGCTAAATTATCTTACCCTTATGGTAGACCTATAAGGAGGGTTTCATCATTAATTCCTATTATAGATAAGGAAAATGAGCTAGAAAGAGGTTAAGTAATCTGTCCAAGGTCACACAGCTGAGTGGCAGAGCCACATTTAAATCCAATCCTGGTATCTTAGATTTCTCACTCTATTCTCTACGCCTTTTATATACTCTCTGCTGTAGTTTCCTCTTTTTTAAGGTCAGTTGCATTTGGGATATGTCTTTTGGTCTATCTTCCAACTCACTAATTCTCTCTTGAGGCCTGTTAAAGCCACCCACTGAATTCTTTGCTCATTGTATTGCTCAGTTTTAGAAGTTCTACTTAAAAAAAAATCAGATATGCACTTTTTATAGTTTTTTATTCCCTGCAATTGTTTTCAAGCCTGTCTTTTATTTCTTTAAACACTTTAGGCATAGTTGTTTCAGTGTCTGTGTCAATAATTCTAACATATGGAGTGTTTGTGCATCTGCTCTCTGTTATTTGCCGTTTCTGTTGGTTTTCTTTGTTTATTTGGATATAGTAGTCTTATTCCAGAGATATATGGATGTTTCTGTCAGATGCCTGTAAAACCTTATTAATCTGGAGCCATTTTAGTGCAAATTCAAGGCTCAGGGTTCCTTTGATTTCTTAGGTGATACCAATTTGGGCTAAAAGACTGCGTGGTATACTTTACTATGGTTCATCCTTACCCTGAAGCTATAGCCAGCTTATTGCAGAGAGGGTCTTCTAATAGATTACCCACTTTATGTGGGTCTAGGGTTTTAATTTCTGTCCTTGCAAATTAAATCAAAATGACAGTTCAAGTGTACCAGGTTGAACAAATGTTTTAGGGCAACAGCAGCTTTCCTGGGATAAGAGAAGCTTCGGTGCTTGCTTACTTCACTAGGCTCTCATTTTCCCTTTAATTTTGGTTTTGTATTTCCTTATTATCATTACTGTCAGCTCCTCAGTGCTTTTAAAATTTTTAAATAACATTTCGCCCAGCATTGTTACTGATTTTAAGGTGAGTTTGTCCAAAAGAACTAAACCTGCCATCATTAAAAACTTTTCTGGTTTTTGAAACATCACTTTTTTTTTTTTTCCTGTTGAAAGTGGTAACTTTTCAACCTGCACTCCTGATCTCATCTCTGAAGCCTAATTTATAACATAATTTGGTTACAAATATAGTAGATACAGTAGACACATCATAACTTTAAAAAAAAATCATTTCTTCTCTTCTATCTTCAAGCTCTCTGCTTTCCCTTCATGATTTAATCCTCTTCTTCCTTTCATTGCCAGAGTTCCAATATGACATTTTAGGTACTAAAACTGTGAAATCAGTCGTAAAATAAAAATTAATTAATTAAGGACAAAAAAATAATACTTAATATTAAGAACAAAGCCTATAAAAAGCTTTGGCCTCACACACTTGTACTTCCAGTATTTTGCTTTTGAAGCTGTTTAACACAACAATGACATCTCCTAGGTCTGGTTGAGAGTCAGTTTCTTCATGCCTAGAAGCAGAAAAAACATGTAAATATCTATAATCAATTTAAGAAAAGACATACAATTATGATGGTACAAATAACAGAATAAATTCATTTTGCAATAGACATAAGTATAATATCATTTGTGTATATGCCATATCTGCTGTTTCTATAGTCAATTAAGATATGCTGCAATACACTACAGTTTTCAAAATTATCCAATTTTAACTTAATACAAATTAAGATCGTACAAAAATAACTCACTAAATTTGATATCACCTAGTCACTCAGAAAGCACAGATTATAGCTTATCTTTATTACTGCATACTAAAATTATCACAAAAGTCAGATCTTTCGTATCTTTCATATACTGTAATAATTAAAATATGAAACATTTTCTAGACTTTAAAATAAGTTGTTTATATAGCATAATCAAAGGAAATCTACACCATACAACTACTTTTCAATATCTACTAGCCATTTTCAAATGCCAAAATTTGAAGTATGTCATTAAACTTATAAGACTGAAAATGTGTCTGCCATGTCTATCTGCATCACTTGGATCTATTTTATATTACACATTATGTAGTTCATAGTCTAATTTTCAACACTGCATAAATAAATCAAATATGACAGCTTTGCTCAAAAGTTTTTTGATACTATTTTCACTATGAACTGAAAAATGCTACTGTAAAAAGCATTTACCGTAAAACTGAATTTTTTCAAAGAGGGAAAGCAATCAGATGTCAAATTAGTGGATACTTTGCATTCAGTCAGACTTATAACATACGCTTGAAAATTTTTCTAAAACATAAACCTGGGGATTCTAGGGCTGTGCCGACTAACACGTCTCTGACTCTCACTCCCAGTTCCTCAGATGAGGTGCTAACCCGCAGCAGGAGGCACGGCCACTAGACCACTAGAAAAAAGGAAGTATTCCAACTTATGAAGTAGAAATGTCAAATCTCTTAAAAACTTGCAAGAGCTTCCAGTCCCCAAATGTTGCTCAAGGACATCAGCAACTTTAGCCGTCGGATCCACCGTCCACTGAGACCAGAACAGAGGCTGCACAACACTGCAGTTAGGCCCGGACGAGATCTAAAGCAACTTCCTCCATCCCAGATGGTAGAGGTAGTAGTGATGACGATTCCTGTTTTACTTCAGGCACTATTTTAAGCACTTTAATAGATATTAACTCATTTAATCCACACACCCATCCTCTGAGGAAGGTACAATAATTATCCTAGATCCAAACTAAGCCCAGGTAGTCTGGCTCTTCACGACTGCGCTATTACACCTTTATAAGTAACACTAAGCAACTAAAAATCACTGGATACATGAAGACAGTCAGCCATTGAAATGAAGGGAATAAGCCAAGAAGTCAGAGGACATGGGCTTCATTGATAAGGAATTAATACAGGGGAAAAAGAGAAGCATTCAAATAATTTATATTCTCAATAAGAGATGTGAGAGAATATTTCTCAGTAAAAGCCATTTACTTCAAAATGAAAGGATTCATTACACATCAGGAAGTTATTACTTTAAAAAAAGGATGCACACATATTTTTCCTGGAATTCTAAATATAAATATCATTTAGTTTTTTGTAAATGAAAAGTTAATCACACTGCCTCTCATTTTGAATCCAAAACACTGGATGGCAGAATATGATGATGAAGTCTTGTTTCAAGCGTTCTGAGGAGAATTATAATCAGTACTATTATCAGTACTTAGAAAATAAGCAAAAGAAAGGCAAAAACATTTTCAGGCTTTTAAAATCAAGAGTATACCCCTAATGTTTCTATCGAAAATATTTGTAGAAATCTGGTGCATATCATGATATGGCAGGCAGTATCCATTCCGCCTTTTAGCATATACTGCAGAGGTTAGAAAGCTAAAAACTCTTTTTTTGTTTGTAGATTCTTTTTCAGCTATGGTTCTGGTTAATAATTAGATTCTACTAAACAGATACATGTGCATGTGATTTGGAATTTACAAGTACGGGAGGGTCAATGCAGTGATGCCTGTTTTCTTTGGGCAAGCAACGTCATGGAGACATAGAGGTTGTCTATGCCAGGGTTCCAGTGTGCAAACTCAGCTTTCTGGGGAACTGAGAGGGAGTTGACGTGTTGGTGGAGCAACTTCATGCTTTCTCACTCTTCTGATCATGGGAGAGGTAGCAGCTCTTTCTGGTTAGTGAGTTCCTTGGCTGGTCCCAGGAGCCGGCTCTCCTGGAGAGCTAGCTCCTCCAATCCTTCCTAGTCCAGTCAAAAATCCATTTCCGCAGGGCTTCCCTGGTGGCGCAGTGGTTGAGAGTCTGCCTGCCAATGCAGGGGACACGGGTTCGAGCCCTGGTCTGGGAAGATCCCACATGCCGTGGAGCAACTAGGCCCGTGAGCCACAGTTACTGAGCCTGCGCGTCTGGAGCCTGTGCTCCGCAACAAGAGAGGCCGCGATAGTGAGAGGCCCGCGCACCGCAATGAAGAGTGGTCCCCACTTGCCGCAACTAGAGAAAGCCCTCGCACAGAAACGAAGACCCAACACAGTCATAAATAAATAAATAAATAAATAAAAGAACGTGAATTTCTTTAAAAAAAAAAAAAATCCATTTCCCCGTGTTAACTCCATCTCTGATATGGAAAGTCAGCCACCCAAACAAAAAATGAATGTGAAAGGTGAAAGACACATACAAAACCTATGATCAATAGTGAATTTGGTCAAGCTTATATTTAACTAATGGCAATGTGATGGTAAAGATCTAAACGTTTGGGGGGTGGGGTACTAAAAAGATGCTAAAATGCTTCAACTGAGGCACTTGAAAGGAGGAAAGGAGTGTGTGAGATGAAGGCTGAAGAGCGTCTCTGGAGAAGGCTGTTGCCAGGCTGTGAGTGTGCACCTCTACACGCCCCCTGGGGACGTGTGGGGAGCATTACCTTCTAATCCTAAATTCAGTAAGGTAGATGCTTTAAGGGGAAAGCACTTTGCAGTGCACTTTCCTGAAGTTGCGAGACACAGAGGACTGCATTTGGCTCTTGTCTGGGAAAGTTAAAATGGACCATGGACTGATATTTGAGGACTGACCTATTACCACTCTTACTGCCTTTGAGACTGGCCTGCACTCCTAGTTTGCTAGGCAGGTGATGTGTAAGTATTGCTCATGGATCAGAAGTAGCCAAGCAGGAGAGATTTGGTTTTGTTATCACAGGGTAGTCATGCATCCTGCCAAACTAGCAACCTGGAGATATGAGGAGACCTCAGCAAAAATACGCTGTGGGTATAGCACAGGATGCCCAGAGACCGAGGAAGATGATAGAGAAGCCACCTGGAATAGAGATGCACCAACTGGGACCAGGGAATCAAAAGAGAGTGAGGTGCAGCAATTAGAGACCTTCTAAGAGCTCACAGAAGGGCTCCACAAAGAGTGAGCTATAACCACCGCCAGGGCCAGTGGGCAGAGCTCTGAAACCTCTCTTGCCTTCTATATAAAGCACAGGAGAAGCAGATCAGTTTCAAAGGTGTAAAACTAAAATTATGTATAACTACTAATTAGGTAAACTGTTTTCCTGAAGATTTACACATCAAGTGAAAAAGACTAGCAAAATAATTTAGCATGTTGAAGGCATATATAAAAATATATGTATATGTAAAGCATCTGCTATTCTCTGTAATTAGGAAAATCTGAGAAGCATCTGTCTGATTTTAGTAGAGCTACAAAAATTTTCTAGGAGAGAATAATTTTATTGAGTATTTTTGAATTCAAGGTAAATAATAGTCAACACAGAGTATGGGTAGATGATCTGCAGTTAAAGATTATAAAAACATGGATAGACATAAAAAGTACATATGTGAGGATTATGCCTAATAAACAAAAAGGCAAATTTAAAAATATCAAATTATTTAGTCATGGTTTTAAAATCTGAACTTAGAAACTCATGTCAATATTACTTTAGCTTAGCTTTTCAGCATATTTAAAGAATACTTTGCTTAAATATAAATGTAATATCAATTAGAACTAAATCATAAATTGGGATAAACAGAACTTCCATTTTTGTCATATTTCATATTGACCTGTTTTTCATTACTGAAACTTTAATTTCAAAAAAATCAAAGAGTAGCATCATTTATGTTTTTTCCACTCTGGCTATCTAGTGACATATTAATCATATTTGGAGTTAAGTAAATTATGACTGAGAGAAATTTATGATATTATCATTTATAAGTAACATAAACAGATTTGAAATTCCTTCCATCACCAAGAGTTGGCTAACTGTGAATGAGAAAAATTAGTTTTGCACTAATTTGTTAGTGGTATTTAAATATAAAATCAGGGGCTATTTTCTCCCTAAACCATCCATTTATAGGCTGTGTATAATAACAAATAATGGTAAAGAAGATAAAATAGAACCTAATATAGTAACTGTTTTACATAATATATACTATGCATATTATATATAATACATATTGCATATATATCATACAATATACATAGACAATATACAGTAATATATGTAATTGTAAAGAAGAAAGAGTAAGTGAGGAGGAAATGGACATTTACTCAGGACATGAGACACTAATCTCATGTAGTCCTTACCAAGACCCCACAAGATAGGTAGGATTATCCCCTCTTGTTATGAGGAAATAAAGACTTCAGAAACTTTCACAAACTCATACAGAGAGTTGGTGGCAGAGAAGGAATTTGAATCACAGTTTACCTAATTGTTTGCAAAAAACAACAGTGAAACAATAGCGGCAGATTTAGAAACACAGAGTTCTTGGCAGTACAGTTTGCAAAGACCAAAGAAGACGAAGCAAATTTATCCTTTGAAACCATGACTTTTATAAGAAGAGTCAATATAAAAGTCAGTGTATTTTGCTTATTTTCTGTACCACCACAGCACTCTTTTGTAGCACTTAGAACGTTTTACTGTCATTCATTTCCTTAACTGTCTTTCCTACTGGGATGAATTGTGGAAGGGTAGGAACTGTGTTTTATTCACCTGTTTATCTCCAACACTTTGCCTGCTTACCTGCCCCTTCCCCACCCCACCTGCCCTCCATCTCCAAGCAACAAGTGATCTGACTTCCGTCACCATAGTTTGTCTTAATTACCTACCGTTTTACAACTTACAAAAGGAATCATACAGTATAGACTCTCTTTTTTTCTTCTGCCTCACTTCTTTTACTCAGCATTAATTATTTTGAGATTCATCTATGTCACTGCATGTATCAATAGTTGATTCCTTTATATTGCTGGGTAGTATTCCATTGGATGGATATACCACATTTTGATAATTCCTTCACTTGTTAGCATTTGGGTTCTTTCCAGTGTCTCGCAATTGCAAATAAAGCTGCTATAAACATTAATGTACAAGTCTTTGTATGAACATATATGTCCTTTTATGTTGGGTAAATACCTATGAGTGAAATGCCTGGATCATATGGTAAGTGTGTATTTAAATTTTTATGGACCTGCTAAACTGTACCAAAGTGGATGTACTATTCTACATTCCTAATGATAGTGTATGACAGTTCCTGTTGCTCCATATTTTCATCAGCACTTGTTAGTGTCAGTCTTTTTAATGTTACACATTCTAATAGATGTGTGGCAGTATCTCACTTTGGTTTTAATGTGCATTTTCCTTATAACTAACAATGTTGAGCATCTTTTTTACGTGCTTATTTGACATCCATGGATCTTCTTTGGTGAAGAGTCTGCTCAAGTTTTTTGCATATTTTTTATCAAGTTTTCTTATTGTTGAATTTTGATAGTTCTTTATATATGTTATATATAATTCTTTGTTGAATAATGCTTTGCAAATATTTTCTCCACCTGTGTCTTGTCTTTTTGTTTTCTTTTACAGTCACTGTATATTCCTTTAGTGTGAATTTCACATATTTGTGACAGAAATGATATTTAATGAAGTGCTTTCTTAGATCCTGCTCAATACATCATAATATATGATATGTGTACTATACTTTCTAAAATTTGGAAAATGCTATATTCTAAAACACATATGGCCCTAAGAGTTTTAGATGAGAGATCTGTACCTCCACCCTCTTCCTGGAATGTTCTGGCTGTCGTATGACTAGCAGTAAGTTCCTGTAATTCTTCAAAACTCTCTTGAGGTATTATCTCATTTCTAATGTCAATACTGACTTCCCCCTACCCTTCACCCTATCACAGAATTAAGCATTCCCCACGCTCCCTGACTTCAGACTATACTACAAAGTTACGGTAATCAAAACAGTATGGTACTAGCACAAAAACAGACACATAGATCAACAGAACAGAACAGAGACTCCAGAAATAAACCCACACACTTATGGTCACTTAATCTATAACAAGGGTGGCAAAAGTATACAACGAAGAAAAGACAGTCTCTTCAATAAGTGGTGCTGGGAAAACTCCACAGCTACTTGTAAAGGAATGAAATTAGAACATTCTCTAATACCATACATAAACATAACCTCAAAATGGATTAAAGACCTAAATGTAAGGCCAGATATTATAAAACTCCTAGAAGAAAACAGGCAGAACACTCTTTGACATAAATTGCAGCAGTAATTTTTGGATCTGTCTGCTAAAGCAAAGGAAACAAATGCAAAAATAAACAAATGGGCCTAATTAAACTTAAAAGCTTTTGAACAGCAAAGGAAATCATCAACAAAACCAAGACAACCTACTGAATGGGAGAAAACATTTGCAAATGAAATGACCAATAAGGGGTTAATATCCTACATATATAAACAGCTCATACAACTCAGCATCAAATAAACAAACAACCCAATTAAAAAATGGGCAGAGGAACTGAATAGACATTTCCTAAAGAGGAAATGCAGATGGCCAACAGGCACATGAAAAGATGCTCAACATCGCCTGTCACCAGGGAAATGCAAATCAAAACCACAACGAGATATCACCTCACACCTGTCAGAATGGCTATCATCAAAAAGAACACAAATAACAAATGTTGGCAAGGATGTGGAGAAAAAGGAACCCTCCTACACTGTTGGGGGGAAAGTAAATTGGTGCAGCCAACTGTGGAAAACAGTATGGAGGTTTCTCAAAAAACTAAAAATAGAATTACCATATGATCCAGCAATTCCAGTCCTGGCACCCCAGTGTTCATAGCAGCATTATTTATAATTGCCAAGACATGGAAGCAACCTGAACGTCCATCAGCAGATGAATGGATAAAGAAGCTGTGTTGTGTGTGTGTGTGTGTGTGTATGTGTGTGTGTGTGTATATATACACACACACACACATACTATTCAGCCTTTAAAAACAAATAAAATTTTGCCATTTGCAGCCACATGGATGGACTTGGAGAGCATTATGCTAAGTGAAGTTAAGTCAGAGAAAGACAAATATTGTATGATATCACTCATATGTGGCATCTAAAAAATACAATAAACTAGTGAATAATATTAAAAAAAAGCAGACTGACAAATATAGAGAACAAACTAGTGGTTACCAGTGGGGAGAGGGAAAGGGGGGCACTATAGGGATAGGGATAGGGAAGAAAAGGGTTATTATGGGATTACATGAAATAGTGTGTGTGAAACTTCTGAAAATTGTAAAGCACTATAGAATTTAAAGAATCTTTCATTCAGTAAAAAAATAAAAAGATTTAAAAAGAAGAATTCAGCATTCCCAGCTTTGTATGCTTAAATTATTAAGCATGTTTGTTGAATGACACTATGTTCTAGGCACTATAAGGAAAAGGGGAAAAAGCATTGAAAAAAAGGTACAATAACCCCTGCCCATATATTATCTTTGTTAAGCATACTGCTTGCTATAATCATAGGTGCCCAATAAATACTTATTGAAATAAATGAACACTACAGATATTAAGGGGTACAAAAAAGAGTTTACCAGGTGCTGGCAAACGATGGCTGGTGAGCAATATCAAGTTGGTGGCTTATTTTCGTATGGCCCCTGTGCTAAAAATGATTTTTACATTCTAAAATGGTTGTTGAAAAAGATAATATTGACAAAAATCATATGTGCCCTCAAGCATTAAATATTTACTATTGGCTCCTAATAGAAAAAGTTTGATGATCCCTGCTTTATACTAGACTCATTAATGAGTAGGAAATTTACTACGAAAGAAACCAATTCTTATTTATAAAAATGAAAAACTGAACATAACTCACAGATAATGGCTTTGCTATATAAGATGCTATACATACTATATAGTCATTAAATGATAAATATGTTCATTATGTTAACACATGGAAAAGTCTATAGAAAATTAGGAGATGGAGTAAAGAACAAGATATATACTTTAGCCATACCTTTTATATTTTGAAATAAAACAATGATAGGAACAAATGCCACAGTTTTCTAAGTAGTTTTTGTTTTATACTAATGGTATTTGTGAGTATTTTAGTTGTTTTGATGATCTTGGTCATATCACACTAAAAACTTATTTATATATAAAAATTTAAAAGGGGTTTATATAACTCACCCAACTATTTGATAGATGTCTTCAGATTTTCCTTGGCGTAATTTCAGTATCCAAGCACCTGGGTTTGCTTTTAATTGAAAATATCCCTTTTAAGATGAGAAAAACATGATCATAGTTATATGAATGAAAATGACGTCCAATTGTTCAAGGAAGATTATTCGTGAAACTCTAAGTGTTTACTAACACTTAGTGGAATGAATGATTTCTATAAATGAATTCCAAGGAAGAAGACTCTGCAATAACCTTAAAAGCACATTCTGAAAGTATGACTCCCTTCATTTTCGTTTTATTTAATTACCTTATTCAAGGATTTTCTTCTGGGAGCTGTTCAGTAACAGTAGGATACAAATTATTTCATATTATTAGGAAAACTTGGAGGATTTCACCAAAACATCTAATTAAGTATCATCCATTGAGTACATATAATACTTACAAGATTGGCCATCACTATTGTATCAACCACAACAGGTTTATTTTTTGTGCCCAGTGTAAACTGCAGACCCCAAGGAGGTTCTTCTGTGATTATGTCAAAGCAATGTCCTTCGAGCAGTAGATATTCTAGTTCATATTCTGCTGTGACAGTTTTCTCAATCTACGGAGGAAATATGTCATTGTTTTTGGTGTTAGTAATTCTCATAATGTAAATTTTGTAATAAATATATGTGATTATTTTAATATTAGCCAATGTATTTTGGGGGGCAACCTCAAGTCTTTTTTTTAGACAAGTGAATCTAATAGCTGAATCAATTTCTTGAACACTAAAGCTCATGATGCATTTTCTTCCTTTCCCATGACATCAGCTCTACTCCAACATCATGATACATGCACCAAAATCACAAGCAGGAGAGATTTGAGAATGGATGGGTGGCTCGGTGAGTTGTAGCACTCAAAGAATCTGCTTCGTTGGCTGTGCCCTAGATCTCCTGCTTCAGACCTGGCAAGAAGGCCAACTTGTCATCATTATCACCTTTCTTGCAATTAAAAAAAATTAACGGTGAATTGTTTTGCACTCAAAAAAACATATGCTCATTAAAGAAAATTTAGCAAATGTAAGAAAGTGGAAAAGGGAAAAAATAGAAACTACCTACAGACTGAACATTCATATACACATCAATGCACTGATTTCTACTTTTTCTCCATAATTTTTTTTCTAAGAAAGTATAACCTTTTTCATTAAATATAGTTTTCTAAGAACATGCCTTTTTTTAAAAACATCCTTTTAAATGGCTGGACATTCCAAATGTTTCCAGATTTTACTCTATTGCAAATGTTATAATAACTATTTTAGGGAGAAAGTTTTTTCTCTACATCACATGAAAAACATAACCAAACATAAAAATAAATCAAATGGTAAGCGAGTTTTATATAGTCTGGCAAATTTTGTTGAGCAGATAAGACAATGATGCTATCTATCTAATTGTATTTCACACTATGAGGTTTTTGATACTACTTTTAATGGCGTTTAGCATACAGAGCATTTGAAAATATTCTGTACTGTATAGTTGTTTTTCTTTGACTATAATTACTACAGAAATAATTATAGCACTTGTGTACAGTATTTCTTTCTTGAGCCCTGTTCTTATAATTTTACTGTTTTTAAGAAACATGAAATAAGTAACTTCTTTGAAAATAGCATTTGTTTCAACGACTTTAGTTGAGTTCTGAATTAGTTGTTAATTATTACTACTCTAGTGATGAACTTCATATATTTCATTAACCTGTATCCACAATCCTTACAGCATTTTGGATAGAAAGATTTCCATGGGATAGTCTCAGAATATGAGAAATCCTAGAGATCATCTAGCTTAACTCCTTCACTTTACAGACAAGGAAACCACCCCAGAGTGATTATGAAGTAAAGCTTAACTATTTTAAATTATGAATTAGATATCAGGGCAGAGTTCAAACACATTCAATCGGTTTGTGACTAAATAATATCTTCATTTATAATACATTAATGTGAAAATTTCTCTTCCTTATATATTTGCATAACAGACATCAATTGTGTTGACTTATTCAAACCACAACACTAAAAATAGCAAATTCATTTTTCAAGGAGTACTTTCTAGTGAATATTTAAAATTTTGTGAATATTTAAAGTTTTATAATAATTTCATAAAGGTGATTTGAGTTAAATTAGTTCCTATTATCAAGGTTTATTTTTAGCAAGAATAGGAAAGCTAGTGATCTTTTTTGATGTTTACATCTTCTTTATATTTTTATTTATCTGTTCTAAATATTAACTATTGACATGAGACATGAATTTAATATCTTTCCAATATAACTTTGGTGCATATTAGTATTTCTAAATAGAAGTATTTATTGTATTGTTCTGTGACTGAATAGTTAAGAATTTAGCTTCCTCCTTTAATAAAAGTATAAGTTTGATTACAAAGATTAACATTTGGGTTTATTAACATTATCTATGGCATTCAAATAGGAATTCTTTGACAATTACATTGGTAATGAATGCCTTGTCAATAAAACTGATGTCTAAATTATTTATATTTCAAAAGGGGCTAATGCATTTTTCTGTGAATTCCTTTTAACATAGCCACATACCATTTTCCTTCAGCAATCTTTTATTTACTCACTTCCTCTTTACTGGGTAAACAATCACTACTGTTTCAGGTATTTTGACATCTGTCAGATAAAGGCTATGATGAAATATAACCGGAGAGCCTTTGGATGCAGTTCTAGTTACAAGCTCTGAGAACCACCTCTGAACTCCAGGTAAAAGTAACCGTCACACTTTAAGCTTTCCTAGAACCACTTCTGTCACCTTTGATAATGGCATTAATGCCGGCTGTGCAATAAACCATGTGAACAAAGACCTGGGAAGGAAGAATCTTTCTAGATCAAGCTTTTTTCAGGTGGTTATATAATGTTCGGGAATTAGATGTAGCAAGGAGTACTGACTATACAAGCTAGTGCGTAGTGACACATCTCTCATTATTAGTTTCACTTTTTTCCTTTACCTACAACTCCTTCTTTCTACTTGAGCACATGTCTTTGTTATTTCATATTTTTCTAGGATAGTTGCAGGTAAGACTGTAAGTATGTACAGCACAGAGTGGAAGAGAAGAGCCTTAGAGGTAGTTAACTTTTACAGCTGCTAGAATTTGTAATTTCCTTTTGTTTACTCATATAATCTATGATGATAGGGGAAATTATTTCTGTTTATTTTAATATCCTAAAATACTGTTCATTTAAATAGGTTCTAAAAAGGCATTGCTATATTTGCCACTCACAACAAAATGTTTAATCTCTATTAACTGTTTAATAGAAACTAAAATTTTTTTACCAGCAGACTCAATTTAAAATCTTTAAGCTGCATTAATTCTCCCACCGCAAACTTTTTACCCTTTTGGTTAGAATCTTTAAAGTTATTTACTGATATATATTGCTAAACTCTCTTAATGAAGAACCAATAGACCAACAGAGATCCAACTAATCATGGAGGAAACAGGATTTTTTTTACTTCATGCCAAATACACTTCTGAACTTTCCCTCATGGATTTCATTATTTTGCTCTCTTTCTATTTTTTCCCTCAATTTGAAGGACCGATTTCTGATGACTGCTATGACTGAGTTTTAGGTTCCTCTCCGGGTGGGTAAAGTTGGTCGTAAAGCTGAGTGTGTTCCAGGGAAGTGACTCAGGATCCCACAGAATCTACACATATGAGTGAATCAGAAGAAAGCTGCCTAGAAGGAAAATCTTTAGACAAAAGGCAACACATGAAAAGCACGAGAAACAAATAATGAACTATCTTCACCAAATTATTAGAGGTAAAATGTTTATGCCTGGGTCAAGGTTAATGGCTACCTTCTGAAGGAGCTGTCAAATGCAGAACTGGAAATAGGTCAGAGGTTGTGCAGGACCAGGCAAGGAGGAGGACAATGAGAAGGAAGTACTGCCCCCAGCCCCCCCAGTTTCTAGATACCTGTCTTCTAGGTAAACTCTCCTAAAATGCTTCTGTTTTTTTTGTGCTTTCTGAATGCCTTTCCAATTTTGAATAGAATGTTTGGAAAGACTCCGAATATTATAAAATAGTCTCCTCTCGGTGGTTTTGTTTTTTGTGTGTGTGTGCTGTGGATTGAATGACTACAGGTGGGGAAGAGAAGTCTGGTCATTTACTGGACAAGGGTCACACTGGAGGTGGTGGGAAAGAATGCACTCAGCCCGAAGTATATGAGCAAACTCTTTCCTGCTTTCTACCCTAATCTCATTAGAACTGCTTCCTCTGGCTATGAGCTGTGGGGCAAAAAAGAATTTCAGGTGAAACTGTCCCTCTCTGAGTTAAAAACAAAACCTGAAGGGCAAAGGTACTTAATGGTTTTGTCCTAAACTGCCATTCATCTGTCTCCATAGTTTCTACATTGTTCATCTTAGGGTAGCATTTCTGAACCAACAAAAACAGTGAGGGCACTTAAGAACCCATAAAACCAGAGAAGCTGAATTTGGAAGTTAGGGAAACTCAAAAATCAAAGGAAAGACTGGATCAGGACCTAGAATCATAAAGGAGAAAATTCTGGTGAGCAGTGAGTATGCACTTGGTACAGTAATAATAGCTCATAAGAATTTATCCTATTCCTCTTTCTTTATAACTTACATCCTTTAAATGAATATTATCAAGGTCACAGTTGCTGTGTACTGTTTCAACCAACCAGCTTTCAGGAGTAATCAGGTTGAGGGTTAGAAGGGGTGATTCAGGGATATCCAAGAATTTTGCCACTGGTCCAGTAACATCATTAGGTGGTAACATCAGTTCCGGTTCCAGAACAAAACGGTAAAAGCTGTTGGTAGAACATAAATAAAATACATAGTGTGACCAAAACTGAGATTTCTTCTAAAATATTTTAAAACTGAAAATGGCTTAAAAACATGACCAGAAAGTCTTAAGTTAAAAACACGCTAAAGAAGTAAAACACACTAAAGTCTTAAAGACTAAAAACACGCTATACTGAAGTTAATGCTTATGTAAATGGTAGGCAATCATTATTTTGTTTACACTGTTATCTGTTATAAGACTGTGTGTATTATATACCCTTGTTAATTATTTCTTAATGAACACGATTAGAATCCCTGTAAGATATACTGACTTATGCAGGTTCCAGCAGTTTATGATCTGTATTCACTCACTGATCTTTCTTCAAAGTTTGAGCATGGTCTATTTTTAGTGATTTTTATTAGCTCTTAGCACCATTAAGAACATGAAGAGAAATGATAACCAGAAAGCAAGTAAAATTTAAGCTAAAATTCTGGCACTAATTTAAAAAGTGCAATTAAAAACAAACAGGAGTGAGTTTAAAGCAGCTGCTTATTAATAGAGCTTTTAGAAGTACCAGCAATCTTAATGTATTTAGCCTCACCCCCTAGTATCTTACATAATAAGAAATAGTTATAATACTAAGAACATTGACTTTCACTATTCTGGGACTATAATCAAGGGGTCCGCTGTGCTGTGGTTATCTCAAGGCTCCATGGGGGAAGGAGCCACTCCTAGGCTCCTGCAGTTCCTCAAGGTCCACCGGCATGAGAGCAGTAGTTCCTCACTAGTGGTTGGCTGGAGACCTCCTTCAGTCCTTGCCACAAGGGCATCTCCAGCAAGCGTAGAGAAGCACACAAGAGCGAGAGAGAGAGAACGCCAGCAAGACAAAAGTCACAGCCTCTTACAACCTAATTGCAGAGGAGACATTCCATCACTGTTGCCATATTCTGTTCACTGAAAGCAAATCACCAGGTGCAGCCCGCACTCAAGGAGAATCTACGCTGAGTGTGACCCCAGGGGCGGGCATCACTGGCAGCCGGGACGCTGCCTATGGCAGGCAGGCCGCAGAGTCAAAAAAGAAGAGTGGGTAAGAGGAGACCCTGGAGAGAACACAGTCCAAACCAAGTACCTGGTACTGTCAAATGCAGCAGAAACATCATTAAGTAAGAAGTATCCCATGGATGTTGCAAACAGCAATTTCTTTGTGATTCAGTTAAAGCCCAACTAGAGTGGGAGGTACCGGTGAATGAGAGATGAAGAGGGGGCTTGGCCACACTTCTGCAAAGCTGAGATGACAAAGACTGGAGAAGAGGAGGAAAAGCCAGGGCTCCAGAGGAGAGGAAGTTAAGGGAGCAGTTTATTTCTTTTTAAAAATTGAATAACTCTTAAGACTGAAAGAAGAGGGCTAGTAGAGAGGTTAGAGATACAGAACCAGGAACTATGTGATAAAGCAAGGATTCAGAACAAATGGGAAAGCAAAGTGATTCAGTTATGCATATACTGTATATATATTCTTTTTTATATTCTTTTGCATTATGGTTTATCACAGGATATTAAATATCGTTCCCTGTGCTACACAGTAGGACCTTGTTGCTTATCCATTCCATATATAATAATTTGTATCTGCTAACCCCAAACTCCCAATCCATCCTTCCCCCAACTCCTCCTCCTTGAAAACCACAAGTCTGTTCTCTATATCTGTGAGTCTGTTTATGTTTTGTAGATAGGTTCATTTGTATCATATGTTAGATTCCACATATAAATGATATCATATGGTACTCGTCTTTCTCTTTCTGACTTACTTCACTTAGGATGATAATCTCGAAGTCCATCCATGTTGCGGAACCCACTGTATATTTCTAAATAGGTATTCCTAGCTCACATTTTTAAAAACACCCACGGATGAACATAAAACCATGTAAACTCTGTAATTAGACTGGGTCAATTTTACTGGTTAGGTTACTTTAGTTTTATATCAATTAAGGTTAATAAGTTATCTCTGATCTTCTGATCTATTTCAGTTAAACATTTTGTGAAGAAAAAAACAACAGATGCAGTAATTATGTTCCTTTTTTTCCTTTTAGCATTTGCAAATTTTTCAAAATGAAATTATGTTCACGTAGACCCACCTCTTCAAAGGGGCTTCTGAAAGCTTACCCTTACAGTTCATGAACAATTTTATCTTCATGTTGATAATCTTGCCAAGTACCTATTAGAAAAAATTTCCATAGTTGAAATTAATAGCTAACACTTACCGAGCATTTACTATCTACCAGCTACTACATTAATACTTGACATCCGTTATCTCATCTGATTCACACAACATCCTTTTGAGGTAGCTACTTTCACACAGCTGAGGCACAGACAGATGTAGTAATTTGCCCAAGATCACACAGTAAGTCATGGCAGAAGTAAGATTTGAATCCACACAGTTGATTTCATTGCCCAAAGGTTATGCTGCCTACCTTTTGCCTAGTGTGACTTTCTTTATTGGTATCCAAATTTCCTTACTACTGAAGAACAAGTAAAATACTTATTAGAACCTTGACTTCAAAGACAAAGTGGTGACCTCACAACAACGATGGCAGGGGTGCCCTGATCCCTTTGGAATTTCACCTACATTGTAAAAGACGCGGGAAGGTCTTGGCTACATACAGATAAAATACTCTCTTTTCTTTTCATTTCCCTAGAGCAGCGGTCGCCAACCTTTTTGGCAACAGGGACTGGTTTCGTGGAAGACAATTTTTCCACAGACCGGGGTGGGGGGTAGTTTTGGAATGATCCAAGTGCATTGCGTTCACTGTCACTTTATTTCTATTATTATTACATTGTAATATATAATGAAATAATTATACAACTCACCATAATGCAGAATCAGTGGGAGCCCTGAGCTTGTTTTCACTTGCCGCTCACTGATAGGGTTCTGATATGAGTCTGCAAGCAACTGATTTATGATGGTCTCTGTGCAGTCAAACCTCTGCTAATGATCATCTGTATTTGCAGCCGCTCCCCAGTGCTAGCGTCACCGCCTCAGCTCCACCTCAGATCATCAGGCATTAGAGTCTCATAAGGCGTGCGCAACCGAGACCCCTCTCATGCGCAGTTCACGGTAGGGTTCGCGCCCCTGAGAATCTAATGCCACTGCTGATCTGACAGGAGGCGGAGCTCAGGCGGTAATGCGAGCGATGGGGAGCAGCTGTAAATACACAGGAAGCTTCGCTCACTCACCCGCTGCTCACCTCCTGCTGTGCGGCCTGGTTCCTAACAGGCCACGGACCGCCACTGGTCCGTGGCCCGGGGTTGGGGACCCCTGCCCTAGAGCATTGAAGTAGGAGAATTATTAATTTTGATAGTCCCCACCTCCATACAGGCAACAAGTCAGTGAAGATTTGAAAGATATTAGACAACAAAGGACATAGGTAAAAGGAGAAGAATAAAACAGATATATGGAAGGGAAAGGATATAGGTTTGAGGAGAAATTAGAATGTACAAACCAAGGGTTTAAGAGCTTTGAGTTTTAATTCCCATTCTATCACTCCTATTAGCTACAATGGAGGCTGCTGAGCCACTGTTTCTTCCAAGTGTTAAATGAGACACTAACCATTTTTTCCAGGAAATTAATTTATGCTTTATAGCACAAATTTACAGCATAAATTTTCTCTATAGTAAGAAATAATAAGCTATGTGAAGTTCTGAGTTGCTCAGAAACAAGGTATGCTACTATTACCAATGATGTAAACTGGAATGCAATTCCATATTTTATATTTCTGTATAACCCATACTTCTTATTCCTAAATTCTGTGTTTACATAAAAGCTTCAGAGGTAAGCAATTTTTTTTTGAATAATGAATCCCCACAGGAATAGGGAATCATACTACCTCCATTCCTCATAGGTATGATTACTGATTTCTGTTTTCTAAAGAATAATATGAATAGCGTGTCTAAAGAAGTTAAAGTCTGAAGGTATACAAATGCAGAAAGAAAGAATGAGGCAAGTAAATCAACTGTGGAATTAAGTTTGCCCTGATTATACACTGAATAGGTAGAATGGCAACGGGTTTCCAAAATTATTTGTACACATTAATAAATGCATTTATAACAGATACCTATTACCCATTTTTCCTAATCGATTTGAAAAGGCAAACTAATTTCTGAGAGAAACATTTTGAAATTTTGATAGAATATACAACACCAGTATGACCCAGCTTGATCATTTACATTTTCACCAGACTTAATATCTAATTACTTTTGCCTGTTTCCAAAAGTAAACTGTCAAAGAACAAATAGTTTCCTCTTCTGACAATATTTTTTGATGTGTCTTTAAAAAAAAAGTATTGAGTAATTTCAAACAGAAGTATCCCCAAACTTTAAACATCATCAGAAAAAAATATATAGCCTTCCAACATAACTAGCTTCTTCAAGTTTAACTACTGAAAGCTGCATCACAATTTGAATTTTTAAAATTTTCAGTACAAGGATAAGCCACATAATGTCCTTTCAGAGTCTGCTATCTGTCTCCTAAGATTCATTCTCCTCTACTTTCCTAGGGGAAGAATCTTGTGACTAGGTGCAGCCGGCTGGCTAGCTACATTCTGGTCAGAGGGATGCAACTGGATGGAATATGTTTGGGGTTGGGCCCTTGTTCTCCCCTTCCCGCTGCAGAAGTACAGAGATGATGTTGTGATCTTAGACTGCTGCAAACAAGCTGCTTCACAAGGATGGCTGAACAGTACAGAAGGTGTCTTGAGTCCCTCACGTGTGGAGCTGCCTTGGCAACTCCAGGTGGCTTACACTTGGACGGGGAGATGACAGAAATCAACTTCAGACTTGAAGGCACTGTTACTTTGCTTTTGTTACAGTGGCCAAACCTCTTGAACATAGCCTTCATGTTCTTTCTTCCACTAGCTTCACCTGTTTGGCTAATGTTACTTATTATACTTTAAGCTTATTATACTAATTACGCTTAGACATCAGCTTCTCCAGAAGCCATTCTCCACACCTGGGGTAAGAAAGATAATGATGGGAAGATGCTTGTATTAGTTAGCTCAGGCTGCCGTAACAAAACACTGGGTGGCTTGAACAACAGAAATTTATTTCATGTCAGGGTGCTGGCATATTCAGTTTTTGGAGAGGGCTCTTTTCCTGGCTTGTAGATGGCTGCCAGGTGGTGGTGTACTCACATGAACTCTTTTTTATGTCTGTGAGGAGAGAAAGATCTCTCTTCTCCTCTTCTTATAAGGCTATTGATCCTATTGCATTACAGCCCAACCCACAGGATTTCATTTAACCTTAACTACTTCCCCAAGGCCCTATTTCCAAATACAGTCACATAGGGGATAGGGCTTTAACATATGAATTTTGGGGGCGATGGGGACAACAATTACATCCACATTAACACCTAACCTGGTACTGCCATAACACCATAGGCATACCTCTATCATTTCATTTTCTACACTGAAATATGACAATCTATTTAGAATGTTGTATGAAATAAAGAATCAAGAGCAAACATTTGATTATACTTGAAAACAGACATGAAAAGATTACAAATTTCAAAATAAAAGTAGTATATATCATATAATAAATATATATATTATTTCATAAAATATGATATCTTACAATCAATAACTGTGCCATCTTCTGTGCTTCTCTTGTCAATGGATCAACAATAGCAATGACATCAAAGGACATATCACTCTCCTGAGAATTTATCTTTATAATGCTAGAAAAATAAAAAATAAGATGAACAATGGTCAGTTAAGTTTATTCAATTGCCTAATTAATCTTAGCTACGTACATTCTTATAAATTTCTTTCTTTCTCACTGGATTAAAAAATCCTGGTTATTTCACAGAAGAAAATGCAAATTTAAAAGTCTAATGTTTGCATTCAATAAATTAAAAAACTGCAAAGAATTAGAGAAAATGAAAGTAAGAAATTATGGATGAATGATTTTTAAAAAACTCTTCAAAGAACAATACTATTATAGTGAACAAACTCTTGATAATTTTAAGCCCCCCAAATTCTCATGGATCATACAATGTAAAAAAATAAAACAAAGATGCTTTTGTGTTAAATATATTTTCTCAGATTTGAGAATGACAGAATTAACTATTCAGTACTTCTATTAAATTTACTAGTTTTAAAAACCCAACATATTATAACAGGAAAGCTCAGGGGGGAAAACACCCAAATTTTTCATATTATTTTGACCTAAGTCATCCTCTCCACACCTCCTCCCCTCTGACCTTTCCATTTTGTCTTTCACTGATCTAAGTTAGAAGATGGACTAATCTTTAAAGGAAAATGTTGGGAAAATCATTAAAAGCACAGAAAAGGCCAGTAGGAGATAATCCATTCTATATTTAATTTAATGAAAAGTTTAAAGGATATATTTAATTAAAAGTACAGGATAGTCCAATTGATTACTGTTTTAACACTACAATAACATAGGAAATCAGTTTTTTTGGAGATGTATAAATTAAATATCTTACATATTACAAAGGTAAAAAGATTACCAAATCAAACTGTACCCCTGTAAGACTACAGGGATCTTAGTCTTCTTTGGTACAAGAAGACTATAAATATCTAGACTTCAGCAGTGAAATAATTTCTCAGCAATCAAATAAAAGCTAATATAAAATTCACTTCAAATATGGGTCTTCTGACATAGAGAGATGAAAGACATTTTATTTTATATGCAGTTGATAAGATTTAATAATGTTTAAACAGGAGTGTCAGAATCAGACAACAAATCCTGGTAGATAATTGCTGCTAGAAACAAGGGCTACAAATCAGATGTTTTAAATTAAAGAGACTATCTACAATGGTTAATTCCTTTAGTTTTCTTGGTGAAAATTTTACAAATTACTGTCATACTTGTAGCACTAGTCAAAACTGGTTGTTTTCTATATGCTTCATGAGACATTACTATGGCTAAAGTAGGCATCTGTTTACAGCTACTTTAAGTCTTTTCCCCCAGACTACTGCCAATTCTGTGAGGTTCTATGAATCAGAATCCCATAGTTCCCATCACCTATGTAGTATGTGTGTTGGTTAGGCTGAACGACATTTTCCAGAATTCCCTTTCCTTCACATTTCTGGTGGGTGGGCCAGAAGAGAGATTCTCAGGATATCTGGAGGGCAGGAGGGGGGCGGCAGCCATAATCTAGCTCACACACTTTGTTACTGATCTGCTTACTCAACGTCGTTGGCATGAGGCCCCCACTGGGTCTACCTTCCCCAAGATCCTCCTTCTACTCTCTGACTCCTAGGTCATGTGTGTGTGTGTTCAGGATTGTGATAGGGCTCCCATCTTCTGCAGGACGCCTGCTATGTACCAAGGTCAGAGGCAACAAGAACTGACACAGGTTTCAGTCCATACTTGCGGGGTTCCAGCTTGCTCTTGACAACTCTCTCTTGCTCTCTCCCCTCTTGACAACTACCTCTCTTCCTAATTGCCTGCCCTGTGAACTTAAAGTTCCAGTATCAGAAGTCAACAGCCTTACAGAGACTACTTAACCAGCTCCCACAATTGTGTAACGTCAAATCCTATAACAATTCATTCACACATACATACATACATAAATTCTTATCTATACACTTCCCAATATACATATGCATACATATATACCACACATGCACGTGTGTGTGCAACAGTGATTCTACTGCTCTGATTGACCCAGACTACACAGCCCAGCATTGCTAATGTGCTTCTCTCTACTTTTTCTAGGTTTCCAACACAAATGAAATCCAACAAAGTCATTGTTTCTTCAATAAATTAAGACCTTCAATCAGATTATCATTAAGTCTTGCTGACCTGGATCCTACATTTAAGGTAAGTATTCACATTTCTCCCCTGATTAATACGAGTTGATTTTATGGCTTAACTTTCAGGTTCAATCTTATTTCTCTTATTTCCAAGTTGTGAGAAGCACCTCGTTATTTGTGTAACAAATACACATAGCTACAATGCATTAAATAAATATCTACTATACTTAAGACAGTAGGCCTGCATCTCATAAAACCCCTGAAGGGTAGGGATCATCATCTATATTTTATAGACTAAGAAACTGAGGCTAAGAGAGGTCACATAGCTAGGTAAGTGGTACACTGGGATCAAAAAGCTGTTCTTTTTTTTTTTGACAAGAAAGCTCATGCTATGCCATACAACCAAAGTTGATATGGATAAATAGATCATACCAACATGTGTAAACACACAGAACGAAAAGTTAAATACCTAAATTATACACATGAACTCAGAAAAATGGAAGATTACTGACTTTGCATTTTAAAAAAGGCAGGCATTAGATGAGTATGTATTATTGTATAAACACAGATGCGTACCAATACACATATACTACATATCCATTTATAAATATTTGTAACAATGCCCCAGAAATAAATAGAAAAAAACTGGAGAATTGTAAACCACTGTCACAAAGTCACATCATATCCTTCTTCTATATAAAAGAAGGCTTAAAAGCAGCAGGACACGTTGATTGATGTGAGAGCTAAAGAAAGAAAGCAGAGACTACAACAATAACCTACGAAAGATCAAATGTTTCAGACATTTAATGTGGGAGTAAACAGCTCCAAACATATCAGAATTCCTAAATATAACATAACCATGTAACAGTATAGTGATTAATGTTTGCAATGATAGTTGTGAATAATTTGTGTTAAATTATTTCAGCATATGGTATTAAAGAAATCAAAGACGTTTGCAAAATGAATTCCGCTAAATGTGTTTAAAATACTTAAAATTGAAAGTATTGAATCTCAGTTCAGTTATCTGAAAAAAATAAAAACTTCATTCCCAATAGTGCTAGATAATTTCTCTTTAGAAAGTAATTTTTCCTAAGAATGATACTACTATACATGTGTGAAGACACCTCAAAAGATAGACCTTCTACAGCCAAAGAACATGTTATCTTGTAATACAGTAAACAGAAGCAATATAAGATTGCATCTACCATAAAATCAGAAAACTTAGAAGGAAGTGCCAGCCATTTTAAGTTTACGATAATTTGTCTCCTTTTAGCTTTATAAGAGCAGTGATTAGAAAAAGATAATAAAACATGTCTATAGTTTAGTTACATAATGTCTAACTGATTATTTTTTCCCATTCTAAGTGGTCCTTAATTTTTAAATTAAAAAAAAAAAGTTCCTGCTGGGGACTCAGATTATTTTATGTATGTAGATAGAGCTTGATGAATTTTATTTCAAATATTTTAGAGGAGAAGTATTATACATTAAAATTATAAACTAGTTTATTATTCTAAAACAGTATTTCTCTGATGGCTCTTTTTGGAAACCTAAGTTTTATGAAATAATAAATTTTTAACAAAAAAAGTGTTCCATGAATAAGTTACCCAACTGCTGAGTTTACCAAAAATGAACTTTTCTTTTGTTTTCTTTTAACCAAACCACATCTCATAATCGTCAATATGTTGATGCACAGTGAAAATCTCACTCCTCCACCCCAAAAGATTCAGTATTCTCTAAATTTACTTGACTAGACAACAGTTTTTCCCTCAGAAGATATCTGTCAACATCTCAGAGTAATGTTCCATAAAACACAGTTTGGGACATTCTGTTGTACATGTCTACACTTTATTAAGCAGAATTCTTCAGTAACTGAGCCTTTTATACATTGAGAATATAAAGATATTATTATTTATAATGATTATACTGCAAAAATTCCAAATGATCTTGAATGTGGAAGACGAGAATAAGACAAATCATACTAGATTTAACTTACTTGAAACTTCATATCCTATATATATGTGTGTGTGTGTGTGTGTGTGTGTGTGTGTGTGTGTATATATATATATATGCCATTTATTTACTAGAATATAATTAACTAAAATTTCTTTTCCCTATATTGTCAAATACATTTATTCTCTAACAACTTTTAATTCTACTTTAACTTTTGCTATATTGTGAATACATATGGTAACCATAATTCAGTATAGGATGCAGTGACAGAAAAAAACACAGCACTAATACATCTTACCTGTGATTCTCCTCAAGAAATGTGATATCATACCGAGATGCATGTTTAGGTAAAGAGGAAACAAGGGCATCGATTTTCATAACAAGGTCACTCAGGCTGGAGAAACAAGATAAATGAGTTTTTGGGGGGGAAAGAAAGGTCCATATTTCATGTCACAATTAATGCCTCAAGAAAGGGGAATTTAATGTAAAATATCTCCAATAGACAAACTGTATATAAATGACCTTTCTTCCAAACTTGTATAATTTGTCAAAGTAAAATGACTGCTGCTTTTAAGGTCATCCTATTTTTTCTTATCATTGATATGATATTTAAACACATAAGTGTTCCTAATAGTGTCTATAAGAATATGGAGAATCATTCAATTCAAGTCAATATTTGCTGAGTGCTGGTTATATATCCAAGCACTGGGACCCATGTAGGAAAGAAAGAAGAGCTGGAAGAACAAAAATTAAATGATAGAATAACTACTTTCAAAGAACTTTTAATAGAGTTAAGAAGCCCAGATTTCTTTGGTTTCAAGTTTGTTTGAAAACTAAAATTGTACAAAATAAATGCCTGGATTAAATATAACCAAATTAAAAAATCCATAATAGAGAAAATGTATATGTTCAATGATATGCTGGAACAGAAAATGTTAGCTGAACTTTAAGAAATGTCCCCCTCCACCAAAAAAAAAAGAAAGAAAGAGAGAAAAGATAGGCATCTCCATTTTATAAACAAAGAAATTTAGAGTCAGAGTGGTTGAGAACCTTGTCAGTACTGTCAGCATCTCTCTACTATACCATGTTTTGCTGGACTACAGGTCCTGTACACTGTATATTATTTTTATTTGTAATACCTACCATATCTTTCACAGAGCATTACATTTAATGGCCACTTAATAAACATAAAATAAATGGGTTAATCCAAACCATAATCTACTCCTAAACTTTCTTAAGGTATTTATTTATTGGCCACACACTCTCTAATACGTAAAATTGTAGGCACGTTGGAGGAAGAGCAAACATAAATTAAAACAATCATATGAAAAGATACTCAACTTTACTAGAAGTCAAGGAAGTGCAAATTAAAACAAGATGCAATTTCACATCCATCAGATAGGAAAAATTAACAGGTTGCGTAACACCAAGTACTGGTGATGACTTGGGGAAACGAACTCTTATACATTTCTGGTGGCAGTGTTAATTGTTGCAACTCTTTTGAAGGACAGAATTTAGCAACATCTGGTAAAGCCGAAGGTACATCTATCCTACAGCCCAATAACAACACTCGTCTACTCTAGAGAAACTCACACATTGTACAAGGACACGTGTAAACCAGGTTCATGATAGCATTTACATAATAGTAAAAAACTAAAGCCAAGTTAACTGTACTTCAGTAATGGAGTATATAAATGAACTGCAGTATATTCACAAAATGAAATACTAAAAAGAAACTGAAATGAATAAGCTCGCTCTATATACATGAACATGGATAAAGCTCTTATGGAGGCAGACTGCAAAAGGAGCCTACATATAATAGCATATCTCTAAAAAAGTCAAGACTTTAACACAATAAACACTAATAATAGATATTTACATATGAAGCAAAAGTATAAACACATATATGGGAATCATGCACACAACATTTGAGAAAATGGTTACCTCTTAGGGAGGGAGGAGAATGGGACAGTCAAGACAAATAAAACGAAATATTAACATCTACAGTTTGGTAGTGGTAAGCAAATGGTTATCGTCCGCTGTTTCTTTATATTCTCTACATGTCTTTTATTATATCTTCTGTGTGTATTTGAAACATTTTCTAATCTTAAAAAGAAAAAATCGGATACAAAATACCAAACTCCAAAATGAATTGCTCTTACAATTTTAAATACTTACTTCTTTGAGTTGACTTCTATATTTTCAACAATGTCTTCTATTTCCTCTACCAAATTAGTCAATGTTATCTTTTCCAACAAGTAAAAATCTTCCTCACAGAAATCTTCATCTAAAGGTCCTAAGAACTTAAAAGCAGTTATATTATTGTATATCTTCTATAAGATACCAATTTGGGACAAGTATTTTCTTATCAAATAGATATTTCTTTAAGCAAATATTGATTAGAGATTAAACAGATGGTGGCTATTAATCCCACCATTTACTAAGTGCCCTGGGAAACAAGAGAAAAGTATTTCCTCACTTTGATATTATAAATAACATTTGCATCAATACCAAAATCAATGTGGCAAAAAAATCAGCAAATTATTTCCATTTGAAAGTTTTACTTTGAGACATAATGCTTCCAAAAACCTAAGGCTTTTCATTCTAAAGTAAGTTATGAAAGCAACTGTCTATATTCCATAAGTCTTTTAATTTCAGTATTTTCCTATTTAATCTGTAAATTGTAGTTTACACTATGTAGATATGAATATATAAACAAGGCATAAAGGAGCAAAAACCAAGAAACAAATCCCATAATTAATAATACCAACCAATCTTCATCTAACTGATGCTGTATGAACTGTTTGGAGCACAGCAAGGTCTTGTAGGTTAGCTTTAAACCAGTAACTACAGAGCAGGGAAGCTGTAAAATTACCAGATACCTGAATTTCTCAGGATGGCTATCCCACCACAACCACCCCAACTCTACTACCGTTATCATTTTCTGGAAAAGCTAATACGTGCATCATCATAAATATTATTAACATAAGCCTGATGTAGAAGGTGAGCCCTGACATAGTCGTATGCACTAAACAATTAGACTTAATGACAAACAACTAGAAAACACGTCAACCAGAATGAAATGGTTGCAGTGGATTTTTTTTTTAATTTATTTATTTTATTTATTTATTTTTGGCTGTGTTGGGTCTTCATAGCTGCACGCGGGCTTTCTCTAGCTGCAGCGAGCAGGGGCTGGCTACTCTTCGTTGCAGTCTCTAGCTGCGCAGCCTTCAGTAGTTGTAGCACGCGGGCTCAGTAGTTGTGGCTCGCAGGCTCTAGAGCGCAGGCTCAGTAGCTGTGGCTCACGGGCTTAGTTGCTCTGCAGCATGTGGGATCTTCCCGGACCAGGGCTCGAACCCGTGTCCCTGCATTGGCAGGCGGATTCTTAACCACTGGGCCACCAGGGAAGCCCTGCCGTGCATTTTATTACTTCCCCTTCATATGCTTCTGCAATTAATGTTTTCTAAAAATTAATGAAGTATAGTTCTTGAATCTTTTCTCATTTGCTCACATCAAAGGTGATATTAGCTGCAATGCTGGCATCCAGCTAAACAAATACCATGTTTCACTTTAAACATAAAACCTGGCCTCTAAAAAGTACAAAAAATGGGCACTGTAATACTAAAAGTACACGTATAAACATTTTATTTCCTTAAGATTTGCTATCATTTTTAAGGTAACTTTCAAAGCACTTTTAATGCTGCATTTTTTTGACTGTGAATAGGAGAGGCCTGGAAAATAGCTGAATTTTATCTATACCACTTCTAGTGACTTGAGTAGTTTTGTTAATAACTTAGAATAAGGAACTAAAATCTCAAATTATTTTCCTAAGGGATGAACAAGATTGGGTATCTTTACTGATTAAATTCACCAGAAAACCAGCTCTATTGCACCTATGTAAGTTCAGTGTCAAACAGCTAGCAGAAACTTGGTTCTTCTGTGTCTTAGTTCTTCTACTTGAAGATGAATATGATGTTTGTGGAATAAAGCAACTTAAATAGTATAAAATCACATAATGGCCAAATTAGGAAATGGAACATTAAATTTGAAAATCATGTAATAGTACAATAAAACCTATATGGAGCTTAAATCTTCTTTACAACGTTTTGGAAATGTGATTTTTCAGTTATACAGAATAACTGCTATAACAGAAATACATTACCTCATTTGACAGATCATTACAATTTTAGAAAACTCTGTTAGAATGTTCTTCCACATACTGAGCTAAAAATCTCTCCCCACTCGTGGAAGTTGGATCAACTGGGCTTGATTCTATGCTGACTCTCAATGAATACAACGCAAATCAAGTCTATAAATGTACCCATATTTCCCATGATAGCCTTCAAATATTTAAAGAGAAAACAGAAGTTAATATTTACTGAAAATTTACTCTGTGTCTGGGGCTGTTCTGTGTGTTTTATGTGTAAAAGTATATTTAATCTCTCTGGCAACTTTAAAACAGACTATCACCTTTTCCACTGTGCAAATGAGGAAACCAAGTCTTGCAAAGGTTATACAATTAACGGTGCAACCAGAATTTGAATCCAGATTCGCCTGGCTAAAACAAAAAGGCCTTGTTTGTTTCCCTTCTCTCTGCCACACCATGTCTTTCATCAATTTGTAAATATGTAACATGATAAAAATAAATATAATTATAGCAATAGCATTATTAAGGGTTTTGTTTAATCTTAAAATATATAGATGTTTAATTCTTTAGCATGGCAGTAAGAAAGTATGAGATCATCATTACACCCCAGTTTTGATCATTTATAAACAATTTTAACTTTGAATATGTTTCAATTCTAACGTAAACATTTGGACAGGTTCAAAATGAAGATTGATTCTATAATGTCAGAATTATTTTAATCATTAAACTATCTGGTTCAGAATTACAACTATCTGTTACAACTGTTATGATTATTGTGTTTCATAGCATTACTCTGAGACACAGTATAATATTACATTATAGTTCATAAACCATAGCACTTCTTTTCAGATATATCATACTTTTGTATTCAAACCACAGTCCTACAAATAAAAGGATAATCAAAATTACAATTTTCCATTAGTCGACACAAAAAGTCAATGTAATCTGACTTAATATCTATCTCTAGCCCCAACCTCTCCCCGAATTTAACTCATACGTTCAGCTGTCAACTCAACCAGTCTACTCTGAGGTCCAGAACTGAATACTGAACTCTTAATATGTCCAGAACTGAATTGTCTATCTGTCCTTTCCACTCCTTCTGAACAAGCCCACTCCTCCTGCAGTCTTCTTTACCTTAAAACAGTGGCGGCTCCATTCTGCCAGTCACGTAGTTCTCTTACATCCCACTGTAAGTCTGTCAGCAATTCCTGGTCATCCTCCAAAATACATCTCACGTCTACTTCTCCCTACTTCCACTAGAGCCATTCTGGTCCAGGCCACCATCACATCTCACTTGGAGTACTGTAATAGCTCCTAACTGGTTTCCTAACACCTACAGTCTATCCTTGATGTAACAGCCACGAGTGATCCAAATGAAACATCAGTTCATGTCAATCCCCTGCCCAGAACCATGGGCTTCTCAACTCATTCAGAGTAAAACCCTACCTGACCTGGCCCCCAGGTACTTCTCTCCTGTTATCTTCATATCTGCTATTCCTAGAACACACAGATGTGAGCTCATCTCAGGACCTTTGTACTCACTGTTCCCTCTACCTAGAACGTTCCTCTTCCAGATATGCAACATGGCTTGCTCCCTCACCTCCTTTGGTTCTCTGTCCAAATAACACTTTATCAGTAAGGACACTATTTTTTTTCGGTCCCTGCCCACCAAAGTGTAAACTCCACAAAAACATGTTTGTTCACTACTATACTCTCAGATTCTAGAAGAATGTTTGGTTCATGGCAGATGCAAAATTATATCTAAATGCTTTTGTCAATTTCAAGGAAAGTGAGAAGAAAACAGTTCTAAGAGAAATAAGTTGAACATAACTATAATATTTGTTAGTACTAATATTGATAACAATATCTGAATTATATTAAACAATGACAAAGAAAACATAGGGTAGCTTTTCCGTAATGTATCAACATAACCAAAAGGCAAGGTAACAGATACAGCAGGCTGTAATTTTTTCTTTTTATCTCTTAAAATGTCTGACAGAGCCGAAGGCAGCCATATACTTTAAAACTGTTCTAAAAAGTTAGATTTCTTCCCAAAGCAACTGTTGGAAAAAAAAGTAACGCCATTTTTGGGCTTTCACATAGCTCATTATCAAAATTCACTAATATTTTATATTACTGTAATAATAAATGGCAACTGCTGTCACCAATTGTAAAATAGCACTGCACACAGATGAACCCGCGTCTAACTATTTTTAGGAGCTAACACAATTAGCTCAAGAACTGTTACACTGGGCTTCCCTGGTGGCGCAGTGGTTGAGACTCTGCCTGCCAATGCAGGGGACGCGGGTTCGAGCCCTGGTCTGGGAAGATCCCACATGCCGCGGAGCAACTGGGCCCGTGAGCCACAATTACTGAGCCTGCGCGTCTGGAGCCTGTGCTCCGCAACAAGAGCGGCCGCGATAGTGAGAGGCCCACGCACCGCGATGAAGAGTGGCCCCCGCTTGCCACAACTAGAGAAAGCCCTCGCACAGAAACGAAGACCCAACACAGCCATAAATAAATAAATTAAAAAAAAAAAAAGTCTCTAATATTCTATTAAAAAAAAAAAAAAAGAACTGTTACACTGAAGCGGAAATATGTGATTTGTGGATGCTTGTGGATATGAGTCCCTCACTATTCTCCAATTTCTATTATTTATAGATTCAGATAAGAAGGAATAAATAAGCATAACTTTAAGGGAATGATGATACAGGAATGAAGCACGCAGGTGAATAGAGCTCATAAAAATGCAGAAAACAGAGAAAACACTACAGCTTTGAAGATGATTTAGGGATACATAATTTGATGCTTCAAGCAGAGATAACGTCAAACACACTGCATTCGTTGATTTCTAAATATACCTAAGCACCAGATTCAATTTTTAAAAACTTAAACCATTCCTGAGAAAGAAAACCAGACTATCATACTAAAAAATACTAATAAGTAGCTATCATCCACTAATTTTGTATGCATCTATTAAAACTCCCTAATTAATCAGAAACACGTTTGTGATATACTAAGAGAAAAAAGTGTGATATAAAATTATATATATATATAATAGCATTACAATTATGTATTTAAAAAGACAGACATGGCTATGTAGAGTAGAAAAAAGGGTTAGACGGTAAAACAATAAACTATTAATAATAAATTTTATTAGGATGGTGGGAGTGATTTTTACTATAGATTTTAAAAGATTATATTAATAAATACTACTTTTTAATTCAAAACTTGCAGTATTGTTTTTAACATAATCAACTGTAGGAAAAAGCTACAAGAAGAAAAAGATGTCAAAATGTACTTTTTACACCTACTTACAACAGTGATCAATTACAATGTTGTAATGTATACAAAATTGTTTGTTCTAATATTTATATTATAAAAGCCATCCCCAAAGAACACCCTCAGCCGCATTCGATGTTATCACCAGTGGGAGGGAGGGGTGAAGAGACAGGTACTGTGCCACGAGCTGGACATCTCAGTGGCCATGTTATTTACGCTGGGACCTGTCTGGCGTGTCCAGCACACGAGCACCGTCCTCTGTGTGTGCTGCATCAGGTGTGTTGTGACAGAAAACGTTTGACACCCCTGTATCACAGTGTCACTGAGAAAAGTGAGCAATTGCTTTTTTTTACTTACTTTCCCATTGCTGACAACACCTATTTCTCCAGGACGCAATTTAAGTACATCTTGACAGAACAACTGGTGAGTTCGAAAAATATTCACTCCGATGGTATTATATTTTTTCTCAAAAGCATTTTTATCCATTCCCTGAGGTATAAGTTAAGAATGACAAAACCAGTAAGAGAACAGTAAATACATTAAATAATTTTTTGAACATAGCCTACTTTAATATATTAGTATAAAATTTAAAATTATATTAACTTGTGATTTTAAAAAGTACTATTTTGTTCTGAAACCACATTTAAAAAAAGAATCCTTTGGCGAGGCAATTACAATATCTGTAAATCCTGTTACAAGGAGATACAGTTTGCTACTCATTCTTTGAGAATTTTGGGTGGATTACTGATCAGTAAAATGCTAGGAAACATCAATTTAAATAAAATTTAACATTAAACAATGAAATACAATGTTTATTAAATTCTGAATTCAGTACCTCCATTTTGGTGGGTTCAATTAAAAAAAAAATACTGTTTAAAATAGAAATACTCTGCTCATTCCATTATACCAATCCCATGAAACCAATTTAGTATTAGTGCATTTAAATTCTGAAATACAAAAGTAATCTTCTCCATCTCAGTGTATATCAAACTTTAATATGCATACAAACCACCTGGGTGTAGATCCAGGGAGGGCCTTACTTTCTGACTTTCTATCGCGTTCCTGGTACTGCTGCAAGGTCAGAAATGTTCCCCTGCGCTGTCCGACACACAGCCACAGATGGGTACTGAGCGCTTGAAACGTGGCTAGTATGACTGAGAAACTGAATTTAAATTAAATTAAATTTAATTTAAGTTTAAAATAGCCACACGAAGCTAGTGGCTACAGTGTCAGACAGTGTAGCTCTAGATCTTTATTTCCAAAACCTCTGTCTCAGTCAACCCCTCTCTGACCACAAGCTGCTGACCTTCCAGCCCATTCATCCCAGTGTCACCAGACCAACCATTACTCAACCCTTTAGTCCACTGACCCTACCACTTATTTACTGTCCATCACACTTTCCACATTAGCATTTTCCTCCTAACCAAGTTAGACCCCAGAGCCCTTTACTATAACAAAAACATTCCACGCTCAGCTCCCTTGGATGCTTCCCCTCAATTATATCCACCTGGCAAAACCTCAACTCTGGTTAAACACAACTCTGCTAACTCTGCTTACTCTGCAACTGGATCCGAACAGCGCTAGGACAGCTGGAGAAAAACATGCAGCCAACATTGATCTCACTTTCAATTTATGGTCATTAACCTCAAGTGGGCCCTCAGAAATCTTACTATAATGTTTTTAATTCACTTTCTCACTCACAGAATCATAGAAAAATATCTGACATTTTCTCCTCTACCCTCGAACCTCTAAGAGCACCTACTCCCATTCTAATACTTAGCTAATGACTTGACTTTCTTTTGAGAACAAAATCTATCAGAAGTAAAGTACTCATCTTGCTACCACCACATAAATCTACCCCATTCTTAAGCCAATACTTACAGCCTGTGCACTGGATCCCAGCACCTCTTACCTACGCAAGAACTATCCTCCCACTTGGCTCCGCTCCATATCATCTGCTCTCATTTTCTGGATGGACTGTTTTCATCAGCATACCAAAAATAAGTGAAATCCTTCCATGACCTCAAGTCCTATTCTAGCTACAGAATATTTCTCTGTTCCTCATATAGGAAAATTCCTTTAAAAAGCTACCTATACTTGCTGTCTCTGTTTCCTGATTTCCTATTCTCTCTTGAATCCAGTTCACATTTATACCTATCACTTCACTGAAAGTGTTCTTATCAAAGCCACCAATGACCACCTTAACAAATAAAATGGTCCATTATGAAGCCTAATTTCAAGAAATATGGCATAGTTTATCATGTCCTCCTTGAAATACTTGCTCCAGTTGGCTTCTAGGATATCACACTCTCCTGGTTATCTTCCTAACTCAGTGGCTGTTCCATTTGTCCCCTCTACTGGATCATCCTTTTCTTGTGTTCCTCTACATGTTGGAATGTTCCAGGGCTCTTTTTCAGTCCCTTTGTTCTCCAACCCCTGCCCCACTCACTTCCAAGGTATTTCATCCAGTTTCTTAGCTTTAAATTATATATAATGTTGATGACTCTCAAAACAAAACAAAACATCATACCCTCCATTGATTCCTACACTTATTTACTAAATTGTCAACTCAACATCTCCACTTGAATGTCCAACAGGCATCTCCAACTTAACAAATACAAAACTTAACTCTTGATCCCCTATGTATCCAAATCTTCTCTTCATCAAGACTTCCCCATCTCAAAAAAAAGACACCACAATTCTAGCTGTTCAAGCCAAAATCCTTGAGTATTACTTTCACATGTCACATACAATTGTCAGCTAATCAAGCTGACTACAGTTGTAACAAATATTATGTATACACCATCTCACCATGTCCACCACCAATATCTACTCCAAGACACCATTGTTTCTTACCTGGATTGTTGCAATAGCATTCTAATTGTTCATCCTATTTCCACTCTTGTTTACCTACTATCAAATCTTCACATGGCACCCAGACTCATCTTTTTCAAGATTATTTATCTCACAAGATTCCTCAATGAGTTTCCATTATACTCAGAAAAAATTCCAATTCCTTACCATGGCCGATCAGTGTTTGAAATATCTGGAGTTATGTTTGTGAACTCATTTCCTACTAGTCTCCCCATCACTCTACTTTGGTCATGATGACCTTCTGCCTATACCTCAAACCTGGCAAGACTGTCTCTGTGTCAGGCCTTTAGACCTGCTGTGTTCTGAACCTGGTATATTCTTCTCTGTAAGAAAGTCTGTAGACTTTCCATGGCTTGACTTCTCATTTCATTCAGAGCTCTGCTCAAACATCAGCTCTTTAGAGATGCCTTCCCTTGACCACTCCAGCTAAAACAGCATCCCTCAAACTATTTACTTTCTTACATTTCTTTATATCTTTCCAATACCACTTACCTGGTCTTTCCCATTACAGTGTAAGCTCCATAAGAACTGGGACTCTATCTGCCTTGTTCATAAGTATTATCTCCATTGTCTGGTAGACAATCAATAAATATTTTTTGAATGGATTAATGAATCTTTCTTCCAGAGAATCAGCTTCTGTCTTTAGAATTTTCCCTGTACTGGACCCCTTGAGTGAAATAACTGAGGATTATTCACATAATCCTTTAACTCCTAATTCTTCACGTAAGTACATATCCTAACTAGAATGCCTTTAACTTTAAGGATCATGAAGTAGTAGTTGAAATACATGAAATTTGATTTGTTAAGTGCCTCTATGCAAAGCTGTATCCTGTAACATGCATCTTTTCCCACCGTAAAGGAAAGTTTATTATCCCCATTTGATTATACTTAATGATTTTTTAACATGATATGTCCAAGCACACTGACTTATACTTTTGAAATATGCAAGATACTTATTTATTATTTCAAACAAATAGCTACTGACCTCAGTAAGGAATGTTTTAATTTTATCTCCAGAGTAAATAGCTGTAGCAGTTTCTTCCTCTGCCAGTTTCCTGAGAAAGTTTCTCAAAAAGCTGTTTTTCAGTGTAAGAAAAGCTGCCAGAATTCCTCTGGAAATAGCTGTGTTATCTTCATCTATTTTTGATGTAGGATTATAAATAACTCCCAACCGACCATGAACACTTATTTCCTGCAAAACACATTTATAGGGGAAAAATATCAGTATCTTACCTATCCTTTTACAACTGAACTTTCTTCTTTCCAATTAAGTTTGCTCGCTTTACCATACAACATCTTTCACTGTCTTCCTGTTGAATGTACTGAATGCGGTATACCACTGAAATAGTCTAAAAACAATCATTTTAGTAACTAATTCTCTCCTCTTTGCATCATGATTCTTTTGGCCTCTTTTTGTATGTGTGTGTGTAAACTAACACACATAAAAGTGCACAAAATAAAACTGTAGAGCTCAGTGAATTAACCCACAAAATATCGCCCAGGTCAAGAAACAGAGCACTGCCAGCAACCCAGACATCTTTCATATCCCCTGCCAATTACTTCACTTTCCCACTTCCCTAAAGACAACCACTATCTTGTCATTCATAGTAATATCATTCTTGCTTTTCTTTATATTTTACCACCTATGCTTTCATCGTTAAACATTTAATCTATTTTGAACGTCATATGAATGTAATCGTACACTATATATTCTTTTGTGCTCTTTTCCCATTCCACATGATTGTGAGATTCACCAACACTGTTTTGAGTAGCTATAGTTACTTTTTTTTGGTACCATACAGAATTCCATATGAATGTGCTCTCCTTTATCCATTCTACTGATGGACCTTTGAATTTTTTTCACTTTGGCACTCTACAAACACAATATACATATCTTCAACTTTAGAAGATGTTAAAGAGTTTTTCAGGATAGTTGGACTAATTTTTACTCCCACCAGCAACATATGAAAAGTCCCACTACCCCAGAGCCTCATAAACATTTTGTATTGTCAGATTTTTTAATTTAAATCATTCTGGTAGATGTGTAAAGATATCTCATTAGGTTTAATTTGCTTTTTCTCATCACTAATGATATTGAACATTCTTTAACATGTTCATTGGCCTCTTTTCTGATTTGTCTGTTGAATCTTTTGCCAGTATTTCATTGGAGATAATTACCTTTTATGTACTGAGTTATAAGGGTTTCATTTCTAAGACTTGAGTGCTTTTTTGGTTATCCGTATGCAGATAACTTCTGCCAGTCTGTGGCTTGCCCTTTTATTCTCTTGCTGGTGTGTTCTGACAAAAAACAGTTCCTAATTTCAATGTAGTTGAATTTACTGGTATTTTTCTTCATTGCTACTGGGTTTTGTGTTCTGTTTTACAAATCTTTCCCTTCTCTCAAGTTCTAAAGATAACCTTTGCTACCCTTGAGAACCTTTATTATTTTGCTTTCTATGTTTAGATCTCTATCCATTTGGAATTGATTTCTGAGTGTGATGTGAAAAGGAGAAAGTTTAAGAGACCACCCTTACTGCTCTTTAAGGTCAACTCTATCATAAAGCACGGGTAGTATATACGTGGGTCTGTTTCTGGATTCTCTATTCTTCTTGCACTGCTCTATTTTTCTATCCAAATTGTTTTCAGTTATATAGCTTTATGAAAGATCTTGATACCCAGTGGAGCAATTATCCTACCTTCCTCTTCTTGAAGAGTAACTTAGTTATTCTTGGTCCTTTGAATATCTATATAAATTTGAGAATCAGCATGACAATTTCCATAAAACACTCTCAGATTCATATTGGAATTGCACCTAATCTATACATCAATTTGGGGAGAACATCTTTAAAATACTGACTCTTTCAATTCATGATTATGGTATATCTCTCCATTCATGTAAGACTTCTGAATTTTCTCTCAATATTTTATTGTGTAAAAGTCTTAAACATATTATGTTACATTTATTCCTAGCATTTGATATTTTTGATACTATTATAAGTGATATTTTTATTTAAAATGCATTTCTTATTTGTTGCAACGCTTAGACTTAATTCTGGTATACTGACCTGTTAGGCAGCAACCTGGTTAAACTAAAAAATGAATTCTAATAATTTTTTGTGGATTTATATGTATTTTCTGTATAAACAATTTGGAAAAATGACAGTTTTAAGTTTTCCTTTTTGATTTTTATACTGTTTATTCCTTTATTCACTTGTTTAGGATTTTTGCACCTATGTCCATGAGTAAGAGTGGCCTACAGTTTTCCATTCTTATATAATGCCCTTTTATGCATTTGGTTTTGAAGTAATGCTGACCTTGTACAATGAGTTGAAATGTATTGCTTATTTTTCTATTCTCTGGAAAAAAATTTGTGTTAGATTGATGCTTGGTACAGTTTACTAGTATGGTCATATAAGTCTGGGGTTTTCTCTTTTGAATATCTTAAATTACAGATTTAATTCCTTTGATAACTAAAAATGCCTCTTCCTACCTCTGTCATGTCCACAGAATCTTGAGTAACATCCCCTCTTTCTATCAGAGCACTGATTGATTGGGTCTGCTTCTCCATATTTCTTGACCAGTTTTACCATGTGTTTCTATCAATTCTATTAGGCTTTTCAAAGAAGCAAATTTTGGCTTTGTGGACCTTAACTACTGTATGTCTTCTATTTCATTACTTTTTGTTCTTATCTTTATCTTCCTTTTCCTTTACTTTCTTTGATAGAAGTTTAAGTTGCTGTTTTTAAATTTTAAGATTTGTGCTTAGATGACTGATTTTTCAACCTTTCTTTTTTTCAGATATAACATAGTTTTAGTTGTATCTGTCAAGTTTTAATGTCATTCAAATCTTAATTCTTTCAAAAAATATTTTCAAATGTGCATTTTTGTATTAACAGGTTACACAGAAGCATTTCTTAATTTCCAAATATACAGAGATGTTCTAGTTTTCTTTTGGTGATTGATTTCTAACTTAATTACACTGTGGTCAAAGAATATACAGTTGATCTTTCAACAACACAGGTTTGAACAGCATGGGTCCACTTAAAAACAATTTTTTTTCAGTAGTAAATACTACAATATTACATGATCTGTGGTTGGTTGAATCTGCACATGTGGAACCTTGAATATGGAGGGCTGACTATAAGTTACAAGTGGATTTCTGACTGCTCAGAGGGTCAGTGCCCCTAACCCCTGCATTGTTCAAGGGTCAACTGTACTTTGTGTAATTGAAGAAGATATAACAATTGTGAATATTTATGCACCCAACATAGGAGCACCTCAATACATAAAGCAAATGCTAACAGCCCTAAAAGGGGAAATTGAGAGTAACACAATAATAGTGGGGGATTTTAACACTACACTTACACCAATGGATAGATCATCCAGACTGAAAACTAATAAGGAAACACAAGCCTTAAATGACACATTAGACCAGACAGACTTAATTCATATTTATAGGACATTCCACATGAAGCAGCAGAAAACACTTTCTTCTCAAGTGCACAGGGAACATTCTCCAGGATAGATCATATCTTGGGTCACAAATCAAGCCTCAGTAAATTTAAGAAAATTGAAATCGTATCAAGCATCTTTTCGGACCACAACGCTATGAGATTAGAAATCAACTACAGGAAAAAAAACTGTGAAAAACACAAACACATGGAGGCTAAACAATATGCTACTAAATAACCAAGAGATTACTGAAGAAATCAAAGAGAAATAAAAAAATACCTAGAAACAAATGACAAAGAAAACACGACGACCCAAAACCTATGGGATGCAGCAAAAGAAGTTCTAAGAGGGAAGTTTATAGCAATACAATCCTACCTCAAGGAACAAGAAAAATCTCAAACAACCTAAACTGACACCTAAAGCAACTACAAAGAACAAACAAAACCCAAAGTTAGTAGAAGGAAAGAAATCATAAAGATCAGAGCAGAAATAAATGAAATAGAAACAAAGAAAACAATAGCAAAGATCAATAAAACTAAAAGCTGGTTCTTTGAGAAGATAAACAAAACTGATAAACCTTTAGCCAGACTCATCAAGGAAAAAAGGGAGAGGACTCAAATGAATAAAATTAGAAATGAAAAAGGAGAAGTCACAACTGACACCACAGAAATACAAAGGATCATGAGACTACTACAAGCAACTATATGCCAATAGAATGGACAACCTGGAAGAAATGGACAAATTCTTAGAAAGGTACAACCTTCTAGGACTGAACCAGGAAGAAATAGAAAATATAAACAGACCAATCACAAGTAATGAAATTGAAACTGTGATTAAAAATCTTCCAACAAACAAAAGTCCAGGACCAGATGGCTTCACAGGTGAATTCTATCAAACATTTAGAGAAGAGCTAACACCCATCCTTCTCAAACTCTTCCAAAAAACTGCAGAGGGAGGAACACTCCCAAACTCATTCTACAAAGCCACCTGATACCAAAACCAGACAAAGATATCACAAAAAAGGAAAATTACAGGCCAATATCACTGATGAACACAGGTACAAAAATCCTCAACAAAATACTAGCAAACAGAATCTGGCAGCACATTAAAAGGATCATACACCATGATCAAGTGGGGTTTATCCCAGGAATGCAAGGATTCTTCTATATACGCAAATCAATCAATGTGATACACCATATTAACAAACTGAAGGATAAAAACCATACAATCATCTCAATAGATGCAGAAAAAGCTTTCGACAAAATTCAACACCCATTTATAATAAAAACCCTCCAAAAAGTAGGCATAGAGGGAACTTACCTCAACATAATAAAGGCCACACTTGACAAACCCATAGCCAACATCGTTCTCAATGGTGAAAACTTGAAACCGTTTCCACTAAGATCAGGAACCAGACAAAGGTGCCCACTCTTACCACTATTCAACACAGTTTAGGAAGTTTCAGCCACAGCAATCAGAGAAGGAAAAGAAATAAGAGGAATCCAAATCAGAAAAGAAGTAAAGCTGTCACTGTTTGCAGATGACATGATACCATCCATAGAAAATCCTAAAGATACACCAGAAAACTACTAGAGCTAATCAATGAATTTAGTAAAGTCGCAGGATACAAAATTAATACACAGGAATCTCTTGCATTCCTATACACTGACAATGAAAGATCAGAAAGAGAAATTAAGGAAACAATCCCATTTACCATTGCAACAAAAAGAATAAAATACCTAGGAATAATCCTACCTAAGGAGGCAAAAGACCTGTACGCAGAAAACTGTAAGATACTGATGAAAGAAATCAAAGATGACACAAACAGATGGAGAGATATACCATGTTCTTGGACTGGAAGAATCAATATTGTGAAAATGACTATACTACCCAAAGCAATCTACAGATTCAGTGCAATCCCTAACAAATTACCAATGGCATTTTTCACAGAACTGGAACAAAAAAATTTTACAATTTGTATGGAAACACAAAAGACCTCGAATAGCAAAAACAATATTGAGGGAAAAAAACAGAGCTGGAGGAATCAGGCTCCCTGACTTCAGACTATACTACAGGGCTACAGTAATCAAGACAGTATGGTACTGGCACAAAAACAGAAATATAAATCGATGGAATAGGCCAGAAAGCCCAGAGATAAACCCACACACCTATGGTCACCTAATCTATGACAAAGGAGGCAAGGATATACAATGGAGCAAAGACAGCCTCTTCAATAAGTGGTGCTGGGAAAGCTGGACAGCCACACGTAAAAGAATGAAATGAGAACACTCCCTAACACCATACACAAAAATAAACTCAAAATGGATTAAAGACCTAAATGTAAGGCCAGACACTGTAAAACTCTTAGAGGAAAACATAGGAAGAAGACTCTTTGACATAAATCACAGAAAGATCTTTTTTGACCCACCTCTTAGAGTAATGAGAATAAAAAGAAAAATAAACAAATGGGACCTAATGAAACTTAAAAACTTTTGCACAGCAAAGGAAACCATAAACAAGATGAAAAGACAACCCTTAGATGGGAGAAAATATTTGCAAATGAAGCAACTGAGAAAGGATTAATCTCCAAAATATACAAACAGCAGTACATGCAGCTCAATATCAAAAAAAAAACCAAACAACCCAATCAAAAAACGGGTGGAAGACCTAAATAGACATTTCTCCAAAGAAGACATACAGATGGCCAACAAACACATGAAAAGATGCTCAACATCACTAATTATTAGACAAATGCAAATCAAAACTACAATGAACTATCACCTATCACACAGGTCAGAATGGCCATCATCACAAAATCTACAAACAATAAATGCTGGAGAGGGTGTGGAGAAAAGGGAACCCTCTTGCACTGTTGGTAGGAATGTAAATTGATACAGCCACTGTGAAGAACAGTATGGAGGTTCCCTAAAAAACTAAAAATAGAACTACCATATGACCCAGCAATCCCACTACTGGGCATATACCCTGAGAAAACCATAATTCAAAAAGAGTCATGTACCATAATGTTCATTGCAGCACTGTTTACAATAGCCAAGACATGGAAACAACCTAAATGTCCATCGACAGAAGCATGGATAAAGAAGATGCGGTACATACATGCAATGGAATATTACTCAGCCATAAAAAGGAATGAAACTGGGTCATTTGTAGAGATGTGATGGACCTAGAGACTTGTCATACAGAGTGAAGTAAGTCAGAAAGAGAAAAACAAATATCGTATATTAACGCATATATATGGAATCTGAAAAAATTGGTATAGACAATCTTACTTACAAAGCAGAAATAGAGACAGATGTAGAGAACAAATGTATGGATACCAAGGGGGAAGGGGGAGGTGGGATGAATTGGGAGATTGGGATTGACATATATACGCTATTGATACTATATATAAAATAGATAACTAATGAGAACCTACTGTATAGCCCAGGGGACTCTACTCAATGCTCTGTGGTGAGCTAAATGGGAAGGAAATCCATAAAAGAGGGGATATGTGTATACGTATAGCTGATTCACTTTGCTGTACAGTAGAAACTAACACAACATTGTAAAGCAACTATACTCCAATAAAAATTTTTTAAAAAATAGTTATTACTGATGCAAAAAAGAAAAGGAAAATTTCATGAGATTTGCTTTATAGCCTAGCATCTACAAATGTTTTTTAAATGTTACATTTGTGCTTTGCAAGAACATATACTATGCAATGTGTACTTTTCTATCAATATCCATTAGGTCAGGTTTGATTATTTTATCATTCAAATATTCTACACATCCCTACTGATTTTCTGTGTACTTGGTTTATTTGTTATTGAGAGAGGTATGTAAAAAAATAGTACAAACTGGGGGCTGGTAGTCCAAGATCAGTGTGCCAGCATGGTCAGGTGCTGGTGAGGACCCTCTTCTGCACTACATTCTGCCGATTTCTCCTTGTATCCTCACATGACAGAAAGACAGTGGGCTACCTCTCTGACCTCTTCTTGTAAGAGCTATAATCCCATTTATGAGGACTCCAGCCTTTTGACCTAATTACCTCCTAAAGGCCCCACCTCCAAATATCATCACATTGAGGATTAGATTTGAACACATAAATTTTGGGAGGACACAAACGTTCAGTACATACACACTATTAGACCTGTAAATGTATGTCCAACTGCAAAGACTAGCAAAGAATATATAGGTCATGAATCACAGAAGACATGTAGGTTTTTCTTTTCCTGGGCAAGGTTACCCATTCTACATGGAGAAAGAAATTGAATTCCTGTCTTGATCTCCTTAGCACCATGTTCTAATCAAGTCAAGGTACTGAAAATGTTAACATGAAGGGAAATAAAGATTTAATGCACGTTCTTCATATTGCTTTCTCGAAATTACAACAAATTAGAATTTTTGTAGTAAGAGTGTCTAAATACTTACCAGGTGATTTAATGCATTAAAAAGCAGTTTTCTCCCAGATGGTTTGTCAAAATCAGCAATAATCCAGAAAGTAACTGAAGAAATTACATCATCTGAAAGTTTCAAACAGTTTAGTCAAACTAATTCTTCTTAAAATCAAACTAAAGACAGGGACATTTCCAGTTAACAAAATACATAAAAACAGTAACAATTTTTAAAATGAATCTTTCTGAAAATAAGCAAATATTGGTAAAAATTACATACGCACAGAGTGAAATACACATAAAAATGTTAAAAGAATAATAAGCTTTATATAAACTCAGATACCAAAAAGAAAGAATAGTCCCCAAGAAACACATCAGTGAGATACTTTTGCCAGTAGGGAAAACTGTATCGTGCTTATCAAAGTTCTACTGTTGCCAAGCAAAAGTGCCTTTCAGCTACACTTGTAAAAAATAATGATATTTATACCTCACATATATGTAAAACTGGATACAATAAATTATTAGCAGACATTGAAAACAGCAATATTTATTAGCTTATGATTCATGTATTTCAAAAATTCTGGCTATTATTAACTTGGCCTAATTCACATAATCTTATGCCAACATCGATGCAATTCTTGTTTCAGAAACACCTGAAAATTTGGAAGCCACAAGAAGAAATAATTTTTAATTCTGCAGTCACAGTTAAATGGGTTTAATTTCATCCAGCCGCAGCATATAACACCTGAAATAATACTTGTCTGGCCATCATTAAAACCTATAGAAAAATCAGTCCCTTAGATCTTATGACCCACTTAAAACAACTGTAAAATGTGTGCTATACCAAAAACCTACACCTGAATAGATGTGAAGCTACAGTTATTACCATATCCAGCAATATATAACTATGCAAAAACTGGCTTTGGTTAATGAAAAAAATATAACAAAAAGAAGGATAACATCGATTCTACTTGCAGTCCTTCAGAAGCAATTTGAGAGTAAGGCAGTGGCACATTCTTTTCAAAGAAGAAAGGTAAAGAATTCTCATGCCTTCTTAATGTCATCACTTTTACCATTACAACTAGTAAACTGAGAACTATTTCAAAAGTGCTAAGTAAATTTCTCCCAACTCTTTTATTTCTTTACATATTTACATAAATGCAAATAAAGAAATCAGGTGTTTCTCAGTTAATAAAGTCTTCTTTTAAACTGCAAGAGGTTTAACCAAAGGGCATTAATTATGGCCTAACTTATTCTGATGCCCAGAAGCAATTTTTGAAATATAACCCAGAACCTGATAAAAATGTTTCCCCTATTTTGTATTCCCTTTTTCTCTGCCTCCTTTTCCCTTCACTTGACACATTCAGGACCTTAGCCTGCCATAATATGAAACTGAATTATATTCTATTATTTGTTGGTTACCTTGTAGACAGACCACTTTATGAACATAAAATCATAGATCTGTTCCAAAGTAATTCAAGGGCCATACGGTCCTAATTGGGATTCACTCCGCAGCATTCTCAAAAACTAGCTGTCTGCTTAAATCTCTCTCATATATAAAAATTTACCCCTTATTACATAGTAATTCCATCTTCAGATCACTCATTGTTAGAAAGTTACTGCTTTATACACTGAAATAACAATCAGCTTTCTTTTATGTTTCATGCATTGGCTCTTTTTGTTCTCTCTAGAGCAAAGCAGGTCAAACAAAACAAAGTGAAACCAAAACCAACCAAACTCCAATTATCTTCATCTATCTGAAGACTTCATGGTCTCTAACAGAACTGTGGTCGTACTGAAGACTTTCCTATCTAGGCTAAGTCCTTATTTCCAAAGATGTTCCTGTCTCGGCTCCCTCTCCTTTGGTTATGACCCTTAACTAAAGCAAAACATCCAGACGTTGTTTAATCAGAACACAGAACTATTCTCCTCTCATCTGGGGATTACACTTTTATTCATGCCTGATATGATTATCAGTTTATTTAATCTTGAAAGGGTTTTTACTACCTTCCTAAAAAGGAGAAAAATGGAATAGCTTGCTTTAAAAAAAAAAAAGACAAAAACCCCTCAATATTAACCCCTCTGCATATACGATTAGCTAAGATAGGAGGCATCATTTTCTCTTCACAGTCCTTACATCCTAATAATTTTCAAATCCTCAAATTGAAAACCAGGTCTCCAGTCAAATATCAACATCTAGAAACGTATTATGGAAGCATTTAATAAAATTACAAGTTTTTGCTATTTAGGAATAAATTCAGGAAAATAAAATATGCTTATTACCTTCCTGGGTTACATAATACATGTTCTCTGCAATTACAGCACTCTTATCTTGTGAATCCAAGAAGAAGAAAGTGGAGAAATCTTCAACATCAGCAGTTACTAAAAATTTTAATATTAAATGTTAAATAATGAATTAATAAAACATTCACAACTCAATAAACATTTATAGGAAAGTATATGGAAGGATTATATTACCTGATGTAGATATTAAATTAAGGTACTGCCATTTATTGTACAAAATCAAAGGATTTATACGGGGCACAACATTATTTCTATCCATAAGGAAGTCAATTGCATTTGTTCGATCATTTAATGTACCCTAAAATAATAAAGTATTATTTAGGTAATATATGTGATTTATATGCAGATGTTTTAAAATTATGCAGAGAATACATTTAAAGACTACTGAATCTAAAATAAGTCAATAAGTAATATGCAATTTAGGATTCTTATAATAAATTTTCCTATAAAACTGTGAAGTTTCTTTCCAATTAAGCAATTTTTTAGATGCAATTATGCACAGATAAATTTAATTACTACTTTAAAAATCATTACTAAACGATCAGAATGGAAATTTTTACACAATTAACTTTTGCTATTAAAAGATATTTTTAATATAAAAATCATCTATAAATATCATTCCTCATATATTTTCTCATACATGCTTACCTACCATAAAAACTTCCTTTTGTAAATATGCAGTTTCATCTATCATTCTGTGAAGAACAGCCATTTCTAGTTCCCTAATATTCAGCTCTTCAGGGTGAAAGGATTCACCATTATAAAGAGCTTGAGGCAAAGGACCCAGGCCAGTCATCCTGTAATAGCTTGCTCCTGCCTATGCAATTAAAAAATACCAGAGAGTTAAACAGAATATGTTTGTCTGAAAAAGAAACACATAAATAAAGAAAGGGACATGGCCACATTTTTGTATGTCATAGAAAAAATGTTAATTTTGCTAATTTTATCTGTCCTTTCCAAACGTTATTTAAAGGAAAGTAATTTACCTACATAGAACAAGTCAGAAAACTTTTTCTGTAAAGGGCCAGATACATATTTTAGGCTTTGTGAGCCATCTGGTCTCTGACACAACTACTCAATCGTGATGTAATAGTGCAAAAGCAGTGACACACAACACATGAATGAGTGAACATGGCTGTGTCTCCAAAAACCTGTATTTATAAAAACAGATGGTAGAAAGGCTGGATTTGGCTCATGGGCTGTAGTTTGCTGACCCCCTGATAGAGAGTATGACATGACTTTAAAAAATGCATTTACCCGCATAAGAGATTCATTTATCGCTATATTCATTTGTTTAGCTAACATTTATTGAATTCAAGCATTTGGCTAGACTTTGTGAATACACAGCTGAAAAATCTGCCTTCAAGGGGCTCACATATATACAAGCGAAACTGAGGCATATACCAGATTGTATGGGAGCCCAGAAAAGGAATGACTAAGCTTGAGTGTGGAGGGGAGGGATCACAGAAGGCCTCTGTTAGGGAGTGACACTACAAGTCTTAAAGGATGAGCAAAAATATGCTAGGGAGATAAAGTGGAGAAAGACACTCCCAGCGAAAGGAGACAGCACTGCGAGGAAGAGAAGGGAAGAGAGACATGGTACATTTAGGTAATGGCAAGTACTTTTCTGTGTTTACAGTGAGAGGAGTTACATAGGGAGAAGATATGGAGTCAGAGGGGATGGGGAGAGAGGACAGATCAGGAAGGTCCTCAACATCTGGATTTTATCTCGTGAGTGATAAAGCATCACTAAACAATTCATTTGCTACTCAACACTACAAATTATTAAAACTGTCATTATAGGGCTTCCCTGGTGGCACAGTGGTTGAGAATCCGCCTGCCAATGCAGGGGACACGGGTTCGAGCCCTGGTCTGGGAAGATCCCACATGCCACGGAGCAACTAGGCCCGTGAGCCACAATTACTGAGCCTGCGCGTCTGGAGCCTGTGCTTCGCAACAAGAGAGGCCGCGATAGTGAAAGGCCCGCACACCGCGATGAATAGTGGGCCCCACTTGCCGCAACTGGAGAAAGCCCTCGCACAGAAACGAAGACCCAAGACAGCCATAAATAAATAAATAAATAAATAAAATTTAAAAAAAAAAAACTGTCATTATAGCCAACATATTCACAATTACCCTATGAAGCTAAGGACTACTATTATATCCAGACTACTATTTACAGATGATAAAACAGAGAGTCACTTCCAATGCCACATAATGACTACACTTTGGAAACAGACTTTGTACTTACATCTGTTTGACCAAGAGTCTGAACTCTTAACCACTGAACTATATTATCTCTGCATTTATTGGACATTTACTGTGTATTAGGCAATGAATGCATAAGAATGATATGCAAACTCTGTCCTAAGAAAACACAGTTTAACAGGGGGAGAGACGGATACATTAAAAATAAGTGTGAATAGATATCCAAGGGTACTAGGGAGGGCATGGTCAACTCTACCTAGGAAGAGGACTCATGACAAGAAATACGATCAGATTTGCTCTTTAAAAAAAAGAATATAGTGGCGATAAAGAGGAGGAAGAGGGTGGGAAAGCATGCACTGGGGGCGGTGGGTCAGGGGCTACTGCAAAAATACAGGAAAGAAAAAGCAAGAGCCAGACAAAAATCAGTGGTGAGAAGCAAGGAGAGAATGAGGCAGTTTCTGAAACATATAGTTGACAAAACTGACAGAACTTGATGATCTAGTGTTTGGGAGGGTATGAGGGAAAAGAAGTTGGACAACTATCACGCTTCTAGTAGCCTGAGTGCCCTGGGAGAATGATGGTGCTACGCTCTAGAATAAGGAACAAAAAAAGAAAAAAAGGTTTGGGGTAACAAGAAAGACGATGGGCATGGTTTTAAATTCATTTAAGACGCTTATGGGCAATCCCCCAGGCAGCTGAATACATGGTTTTGGACCTTAAGAAGGATACTGCTGCTAGAAATACAGGCTTTCTTCTGTTTTCCCCTGTGATTTTTCAGTTAGGTAACCTGTCTATTACAAAAGCTTTAATTACCACAAATAAGCCATAACACTGAATTTTGTACTTTTAGCCTACATCTCTATTCTGAGCTGTAGACACAAATATCCAATCACACTTACTTCACATCTCCTATGGAATTCTCACAGGCACCTCAAATTCAATATGTGAAAAACTGAACTTCCGTTCTTATTTCCCACTTGGTTTCTCTTCCACCTCTTTCCATCTTGGCAATGGCATTACCACCATCCCAGTGAGTTAGTTGAACCCTCGGAGCCATCCATGACAATTTCTCTTCTCCTCTCTCCCCTTTCCAATACAGCAGCAGGTCCTGGATTGTATTTCCCAAATACCTCAATTGTGTCCATTTTTCTCTGCCTCTACTCTTCCAAAAACCTACTAGCCCATCTCTCATCTCTCACCTACATGCTTCCTAATCCGTCTTATTACGTACACTTTTACCCTCCGACAATCTATTCTTAACAACGGAGAATGCTCTTTGGAGAAAATGCATGTCACTGTCACTTCACTGCTTAATATCTTCTCAGGTTTTTCACTGTTGCAAAGGTATTCTACTGTTTTGAGTTCACAAGCTTGCTAATTAACTACAGCTCACCACACTCTGTGTAATCAGGCCCCTCGCTTACACCTCCAGCCTCATCTTAGGGACTTCCCTCTACAACACAAGCAACACATATTTGCTACATCTACTCAGTAGTAACACCAACTCTCTTCGTTCCTTCACATTCAGGACATCCTAACATTTCTCTCTGGAATGCTGACTACCTACCACTTCTTTGTCTTCTTTTGTCCAACTGTCCTCCTACTTCTGGACTCGGCTTTAATGTCACTGCTTCAGGGAAATATTCTTATCCACCTCCACCCCGCCCCCCAAAGCTCCTCTTTCATTCTATGTATTGCGTATTGGGTGGGCCCCTTCTAATAAAGGCTCATGTCCATCAATTTGGGGAATTTCTTTGTGGTATTTCTCTAATGCTTTCCTTTGTTTTCTCTGTTCTTTCTGAATCTTGTGAATTGAAGACTGTTTACCTTCTTACTTTTCATGTGTCTTTTTTTGTCTCCATCCTATTAAATTTTTATTTTATTTTTAATTTTCAAAAAGATCTTCCTTGTACTCTATTCTTTTACCTCTTGTGTATAGAATATTGTAAGTACTCAATAAATGTTTGTTGAAAGAAAAAATAAAGTTTGGATATAGAGAGAAAACTACAGGAACATGAGTTTAGGGAATAAAGGCCTAAAACATTTATTTTCTTTGTGATGTAGTAATCAGAATGATTTTTGAGGCAGGAAGAGAAAGGTGAAAAGGGGCTTATAGGACTGATGAATGTTTAGAATAACTCTTGCGAGGAATAGGTAAGGAATAAAACCAGGCACAACTAAAGGACTGTAAGTAACACAGAGTCCAATTTAAACTGGAGATTAAGTAGACTTGAGAAAAATGCAGAAATTAAGAAATGAAGATATCATCATTACAAGACAGTCTTACAGGGAGAGAGGAGTAAAAAAGGAGCAAACAGAAGACTGAACTCACGCACAAAAAATGGAATTCAATATTTCTGAGGAGTGTACTGAATCCTTAATCTTCACAAAAATCCTTAATGTTTTTCATAATTTCAGGAGAATATGACTACAGGTATCTTAAAATTGGCAACACCATAAAAATATTCATTTTGCAGCTTAACTTGATAAAGAGTAAAAGTGGATTTCTGATAAATATGGTAGAGGTATCACACGTGCTCATCTCCATTCTGCAAGTTTCACTATGTCAACTACAAATTGGCACTTGCCACCTACCTCTACAAGGATTAAATCATGTGCTGCCACAGCTTTTGACCTTCAACACCCCCTGAAAGGAGTTCAGGTGGAAAGCAGAGACGAGGCACTCTGTGCTCTGAGAAAAACTGGCAGAACAGGTCTTCAGATAGATATTTTCAGGAGCCAATTTTATGAGCCCAATTCTTATATCTCCTCTTATCTAGAAAAGCACTAAAATCCTTCATGGTGACGTCTGCACCTCGTGACTAGCAGTAACCTTCACTAGACTAGCAGAAACCTTCTGCAAAAAACATGTGCTTAATCGCATGTACTTCCCTGTCACCAAAATCACATGTATACTGACCTTCCCCCCTATCTCTTCGGAGCAGTTTCTCAGAGCTATCTGAAATGCCATCTCCCGGGCTATAGTCCTCATTTTGCGCCAAATAAAACTTAACTCGTGACTCTCATGTGCATTTTTTTAAGTCGCCAACTAAAATGAGAGTATAATAATAAAAATCATGATGACAACGATGATAATAGCAACAATAACAAGATATGAACCCACAAAGAAAAACGGGAGAAAAGATCAAGAGTCGATGACCAAAGTAGAAAGGGCAGTCACTCCCGCGCAGACAGAAAGGAACGTCAACCTTTTCAGAACCCCTGAGGGCTAAAAACCTAGACTATCTTAGAAGGAGAAGATAAGGAGCAGAGCATGAAATGTGGAAACTTGTTGAGAGTCTGTATGCAGAGGAGTTGTATACCAAGGCCCCTCTCTCAATCCTGAAAAGCTAAACTATTCTGCTTCCCTTTACTCTCTGTTGAAATTGAATCACAAAAGGCTCTAGATTTGGGGATTCCAGGTATAGTGGAAGGCTGAGAAAGGGGATGAAAACCAGACAGAAGATTGAAGGAAAGTTCACATTCTTTCAACCCAGCCTATTACCACATCCTATTTCTAGACATATCCTATCCCCTCGTTTCCCACATCTGCACCCTTTCATTTGCCACGTATACTCCTTCTAAGAGGAAAATAAAGAATTCTCATTTGAAGAAATCAAGTGCTGCAACAGAACGCCAGCATTCAAAAAGACATTTATTTGTTGGTCATCTAACTAAAAAAACTGACTCACTCCCCAAGTGAGGCCCACCAACCGAAAAGACCCGTTTATTTGTAAGCAGCTTTTTACGGTTTCATACTTACATGTGAAAGACAACCAGACATCATAATACATTTGACAAATGCTTCAAACATAAAAAAAGAAATCAAATTGGATGAAAAAGGGACGCTATAGAAGGCAGAGATAGCGCAGGGCACAGAACAACACATCAAAAAGCTAACATTCTTAGATTAAAAAACTGTGCTCATGAAAGAAAAACTGGACATTACAAAAAGGAATAAAAGAAGAAGAAAAAGTAAATAATTGCTCAATCCAGAAGATTCAGAAAGAACAGAGAAAATACAGGAAAGGAAAGCATTAAAAAATAACACAAAGAAATTCCCAGAATTGATGGACACATATCTCCATTAGAAGGGACCCACCAAACACCCAAAGTGTTAAATGAAATAGGATCAAGACAAAGACATATCATGAAATTTCCAAGCAACAGGGATAAAAAGATCCTAAAAACTTTCAAACAGGAAATATAAATAAATAGATCAAAGAAAGACAAAGGAGTCAAAATCAGATTGGTATCATTCATTTCAGTAGCTTATTAGGAGCTAGGAGAGAGTAAAAGAAAGCCTTCAAAATCCATACGAAAAATGATTACCCAGTCCAACAATCAATAAAATGCAAATATAAAATAAAAAACTTTTATATAAAAGAGATCAAAGAATTTTTTTCATGCATACTTGCTTGAGAAAGAAGTAAAAGCAAAATAAATCAAAAAGAGGAAAGGCACAGTGTTCATGAAGCCAGAGGAAAAGCAGAGATCCAATGAAGGAAAGCAGCAAAGGCAGATCCAGAAATGACAGCTGTGCTTCAGGTGCAGAGGACAACCAGTTCAGTTTAGACAAAATGCAGAGTGGCTGCAGAAGGGCATTCTTGGGGCTGGTGTGTGTGGGACAAAGTGCTGGCTTGTTAATGGCTATGTTTGTTTGTGTAAGGAAAATTCTAGATAGGTTATCTGACCAATCTCTTGACTATCTCGATATATTTGGAATAGGTAGAAAACTACGTGAATGAGTAAAAATGGAGTAACACTTAAAGCTACAAAAAAAAAGAAAAGTTGTTAAAAAACAACCATAGTACTTGACTTACTAACGAGGAACACTTAAAAAGTCACACTCACACTAAATATTCATTTAACCAAAATGTGTTAAAAACAGATCTGATAATCAGCTGGTTTGCAACTGCACAGGACTTTCCAATTCTTATTGTACTGAAATACTTTTGCACCAGTTGGTAAGTAACTGCTGTCTTGGGATGGCGATTCCCCACATGAGAACTACCTTGACCGCTTTCCCAGATCATCCATGTCAACATGATTCAGCTATAAGCAAGTCAGTATCAGCCTCAGCATGAGGGCTTCCAAGACTCCATTCCAGTTCGAGGATCTGCTTTGATCGATTCTTTCTGATTGTTTGCTCTTGAAGCCACAACAGGTTTAAAATATTTTAAGTACTACCACTGGGACTGGAGGAGACCAAGTGAAGGTCAGGAGGTGGAAGAGAGCTCAACCTTCAATTACTGTAAGACTCAACAAATAATATCTAAAAATTAAGACGTGCAAACTTGAGGAATACAAAAGAATAAGAAGACAAGATTCCTTTCCTTGAAGTACTTATAATACAGTTGGCAATGAAATTTACATCCAAATATATTATGTATAAAAAGGTAGTTAATAGGAAACAGTAATATTGGGTTGTGAACACCAATATCTGAGGATAACATGGTGTTACTCAGATATTTTCATGGCAACTGATATAAATAGTATGTTTTGGCTATATAAAATTATCTCAACTTAAAAATTCATTTGTATCACATCATATGTTGCTGTTGCCTTTACCTAGAATACATATGAATAAATGAATTCATTTATTTCCACATAAAAGTTAGAGTCTTGTTTGTAGAGCCATTCAGCCACTCTTTTGATTGGAGCACTTAGTCCATTTACATTTAAAGTAATTATTGATAGGTATGTACTTATTGCCACTTTTTAATTGTTTTAAGGTTGTTTTTGTAATTTTCTGCACTGTAAATTCTGAGAAGTATCTGTTTTCGTACTTTTAAAAAAGCCAATAGTAGCAACTTAAATACTGTATACAACTTGTGTCATTCAAAGGTAGAAATTTCCCTTTTTTCTGAGGGTCTAAAATCTAAATCATGAGTTAATTATACTGAGATCATTTATTCATGAGATTATAATAAAAGTTTCTTGATCACATTTTTTAAAATTTGCATTCCAGCTTACCTTTCTTTCACCATCATATTTAGAATAAATTCCCAAAATATCCCAAATATTAACATGAGGAAATTCATTCTGGAGAACATCCTTCACATTGTCCACAGTGAGTATATTGTGATTCTCTACTTTTTGGTACATCTGTGAAAATAAAGATATTATAATTAACTTTCACCTTACAGTAATTAGTTTTATTTCTTTCCCTTAGCATGCATATTTATAAAATAAAGAACATATTTTATATTTTGTAAGTTCTAAGCATACTATATACATACATATATGTACACACATGATCCCCACACATACACAGATAAATAAACCATTTTAAGAATACAATCTATTATCCTATAGTAAAAATGGTTTTGTGAATATTCTTTGGCTTTCAAAATACTATATCATATTTGTATATTATATTCTATTTTGATCAAACCAGATGCTATGATTCTCAATAAAATAATGATTAACTTTATTTAAAAAGATATGTATAAAATATTTTAAATGACTTATTTCAGAAATGCTTTATTTTCATTTCCAATTGCTTTGTAGTAAATATCTTAACTAGATTTTTCTCTGTACCTCCATTCTTCCCCCAGTCTCCAATATTCTAATCATACTGGCATAACGTAAGCTGGTACTCCATTATTTAGGGTTTTGTTTTTTGTTTTCATTTCTCCCTTCATTACAGATCCTCTGCTATGACCCAGGCACTGTTCCACATGGGGAAAATGACAGCTCTGCCTCAAGAGAGAAGGTTATCTCTGAGCAGATGACTCACCGAAACATAAATATGTTTATGTTATGGGGAAAGAGCTTACCAAGCAGAGGGAACAACCACTTAAGTACAAACACCATTAGGTAGCATTCTGATATATCAATTAAGACTATTATTTTTAGTCCCAATTCACTTAAATTATTATTGCCAGAGACAATCCTCATATTATGGCTGACAGAATTCTCATATTATTCCTCATAGTAAGGAATCAGCATTCTTTGATTTCCTTTTATCACTATAAACTTTGTAACCTATCCCTTTAAGAGGTGACACAGGGCTTCCCTGGTGGCGCAGTGGTTGAGAATCTGCCTGCTAATGCAGGGGACATGGGTTCGAGCCCTGGTCTGGGAAGATCCCACATGCCGCGGAGCGACTGAGCCCGTGAGCCACAACTACTGAGCTTGCGCGTCTGGAGCCTGTGCTCCGCAACAAGAGAGGCCACGATAGTGAGAGGCCCGCGCACCGCGATGAAGAGTGGCCCCCACTTGCCGCAACTAGAGAAAGCCCTCGCACAGAAACGAAGACCCAACATAGCAATCAATCAATCAATCAATTAATCAATAAAAAAAAAAATAAAAATCTTAAAAAAAAAAAAAAAGGTGACACAGATCTGTAAGTAGATCTCAGAGTTTAGTTTTATGAGCATCTCAATTTATGGGCAAGTTTTCTCCTTATATCAAAGCAGGACATACTATGATCTTAGTAACTCAAAAAAAAAAGGGAGAAAGTTCAGCCTTCTGTAAAACATAAACAGGGATTAGAAAATGAAGTTTTGAATAAAGCAAAAGTTATACATGAAAAGTCTTTGAGATCAGTCATTTTACTAATTTGTAATTTTAAAATATTAGGTACTCCTAAGGTAGCTAAGGTAGTCAGAATGTCTTGCATAAGCTACTTTAGATATATAACAATTCAAACTTCTTATACATTATTTTAATTTTAAAAACCGTTATGTAACTTGGTAAGCAAAAAAGAAGCTATGTAACATATACGTTACGAAATATGAATAACAAAATGAGCAATCTCCATGAACAAACCACATAACACTAAAAAATGAACATCTCTGTGAATTACAACGCTGGTAAAGCAAAACTTTCCTCCCAGTCCCATCTCCCTCTGTTCCCCAGAAGCAAGCATCATTTTGTTTGCGTTTACCGTTCCCTTATCGTCCAAGTTCTGGGGCTTTATCTGAATGTGTACCCATGCATCATGATATTTAGTTCTGTTTGCTTTTGAGCTTTAAACAGTACGTGGTAATACGCTGGCCTTCTATACTTTCATTAGGCTTCTAATATAGCCATGCTCTTGGCGTATCATGCTCCATTACGTGAAATGATTAAATTTTATCCATCTGTACTGATATAAATATATACCTATATATGTGTGTATATATATCAGTATACCATACGTATGTAGTTTCCGGTTTGTTGCTATTGTGGATGATTCTGCTAATAATAGTCTCCTACAGGTTGCTCTCAAATCGTGTGTGTGTGTGTGTGTGTGTGTGTGTGTGTGTGTGTGTGTGCGCGCGTGTGTGTGTGCGTGTGTGCGCGTGTGTGTGCGTGTGTGTGTAGGGATTATGCAAATTTAACTCCAAATTCTGAAGCACTCCAATTGGTTTCAAAGTGGTTGTACCAATTCATATCCTTAGAGGCGGTGTAACAGTGTAAAGGGGTTCCCACTGTTCTCCATTTTCATTAACATATGATATTACCAGCTTTCTTAATTACTGCCAAATTACAGGATATAAGATAGAGCTCAGGGTAAGCTTTATTTGCATTTTTCTGATTTCTGAGACAATTATCTTGTTCACCATTAACTGTAATAAATACTTATTTACTTTATTAATTTCAATAAATTTCAATTTACCATTAATGTATCCCCTTGTATTTTTAAAAATCTCTTATGTGTTTCTTCTATTGGGTTCTTTGTATTTTTCCATTTGTAGGAAATCTTTATATCATGGAATATAAATCTTTTATTGACGATATGTACTGCAAATATTTCTCTTGCTTGGAACTTATTTCCCCTCACTTCTTTATGATATCTTTTGATGAACACTGGTTTCCATTTGTAACATAGCTAAATTTATCAATATTTTCCTTCAGACTCATAACATTTAAAGTCTCACTGAGGAATCCTTAACTTCCTTGGGGTCCTAATTTCTTCTTAATATTTTAATGCTTTGTTTTTCACACTAAGCTTTTAAGCTAACTGAAATTATGTTTTACATAAGGTGTGATATCTTATCTGTTTGCACGGGATTACAATCAATTGTCCAGCTACCAGTTGTTTAAAGTCCATTCCCACCTACTGTAACACCACTTCTGTATTCTTCAGTTTTGGAGGACCCATATGTTCCTTTGGTCTACAAACCTTTCCTCTGAACCAATACTACACTGTCTTAATATAACTTTATACATCTTATTATCTGGTATGGCCAGTCCCATCACTTTACTCTTCCTCAAGAGATTCTCAGCAATTTTGGGTCAGTACTCTGTCATATAAATTTTATATATTTTTCTATTTTATTTGTTTCAACTTTGAGGTATAATTGACAAAATTGTAATATATTTAAAGTGTACAACATGTTGATCTGATGTACATATATATTGTGAAAGGATCCCGACCACTGAGTTAATAAACACATCAATCACCTCACACATTTATCTTTTTCTTCTTTTTTGGTGATAAAACGCTTAAATTCTACTCTCCTTGTAAATTTCAATTATGCAATACAGTATTATCAACCACAGTCACCATATTGTACATTAGATCCCCAGAACTTATTCCTCTTATAACTGGAAGTTTGTACCCTCTGACCAACATATCTTCATTTCCTCTACCCCCTGGCAAACACTTTTCTATGAGTTCAGTTTTTTTTAGATTCCACACATAGGTATTACTGTACAGTATTTATTTTTCTCTGATATATTTCACTCAGCATAATGCCCTGCAGGTTCATCCATATTATAGGAAATAGCACAATTTCCTTCTTTTATAAAGCTGAATAATACTCTATCGTGCATATATACACACCACATTTTGTTTATCCATTCATCCATCAATGGACACTTAGGTTGTTTCAGAACCTTGGCCATTGTGAACAATGCTACAATGAACGTGGGAGTACAGATATCTCTTCAAGATGCTGATTTTGTTTCTTTTGGATATACTTCCAGAAGTGGGATTGCTTGTTCATACTGTACTCCTATTTTTAAGTTCTTGAGGAACCTCCCGACTGTTTTCCATAGTGGCTATATCAGTTTACATTCCCACCAAGTGTACAGAGTTCCTTTTTCTCCAAAACCTTGCCAACATTTGTTCTCTCTTGTCTTTTTGGTAACAGCACCCTAACAAGTGTGAGGTGATATCTCATTGTGGCTGATTTGCATTTCCCTGATGATTAATCAAATTGAGCACTTTATCACATCCCGGTTGGCCATCTGTATGTCTTCTTGGGAAAAACGTATATTCAGGTCCTTCGCTCATTTTAAAATTGGGTTATTTGCTTTTCTTTCTGCCAATGCAGTATACGAATTTCTTTTTTTAAAACTGAAGTATAGTTGACTTACAACATTGTGTTAGTTCCTTGTGTATGGTATAGTGATTCAGTACTATAGATATTCTTTTCCATATAGATTCATATAGATATTCTTTTTCATTATAGGTTATTACAAGATACTGAATATAGTTCCCTGTGCTATACAGGAGGACCTTGCTGTTTATGTATTTTATATGTAGTAAGTAGTTTGTATCTGTTAGTCACAAACTCCTAATTTATCCCTACCCCTCTTCCCCTTTGGTAACTGTAAATTTGTTTTCTATATCTGTGAATCTGTTTCTGTTTTATAAATAAGTACATCTGTATCACTTTTTAGATTCCACATATAAGTGATATATATTTGTCTATGTCTGACTTTCTTCACTTCATATGATCATATCCAGGTCCACCCTTGCTGGACCTGCCATTTGTTGCTGCAAATGGCATTATTTCATTATTTTTTATAGCTGAGTAGTATTCCATTGTGTGTGTGTGTGTGTGTGTGTGTGTGTGTGTGTGTGTACACACCACATCTTCTTTATCCATTCATCTGTTGATGGCCACTTAGGTTGCTTCCATGTCTTGGCCATTGTAAACAGTGCTGCTACGAATATTGGGGTGCATGTATTTTTTCGAATTAGCGTTTTCTCCAGATATATGCCCAGGAGTGAGATTGCTGGATCATATGGTAACTCTATTTTTAGTTTTTTAAGGAACCTCTATACTGTTCTCCACAGTGGCTATATCAATTTACATTCCCACCAACGGTGCAAGAGGGTTCCCTTTTCTCTGCACCCTCTCCAGCATTTATTGTTTATAGACTTTTTAATGATGGCCATTCAGAATGGTGTGAGATGATACCTCATTGTAGTTTTGATTTGTATTTCTGATAATTAGTGATGTTGAGCATCTTTTCATGTGCCTATTGGCACATCTGTATATCTTATTTGGAGAAATGTCTATTTAGATCTTCTGCCCATTTTCTGATTGGGTTGTTTTTTCGATACTGAGCCACATGAGCTGTTTGTAAATTCCAGAGACTTATCTCCATGTGTTTGTGTTTTTTACAGTTTTTTTTTTCCTGTAATTGATTTCTAATCTCATAGCGTTGTGGTTGGAAACGATGTTTGATATGATTTCAATTTTCTTAATTTACCGAGGCTTGATTTGTGGCCCAAGATGTGATCTATCCTGGAGAATGTTCCCTGTGCACCTGTGCACCTGAGAAGAAAGTGTGCTCTGCTGCTTTTGGATGGAAAGTCCTATAAATATCAATTAAGTCTATCTAGTCTAATGTGTCATTTAAGACTTGTGTTTCCTTACTGATCTTCTGTCTGGATGTTCTGTCCATTGGCGTAAAAGGTGTGTTAAAGTCCCCCACTATTATTGCATTACTGTGGATTTCCCCTTTCATGACTTAGCATTTGACTTATATATTGAAGTGTATTTTTGCTTTTATTTCTAATGTTTGGGAGATCGACTTAGGAAAACCTTACTATGATCTATGTCAGAGAATGTTTTGCCTATGTTCTCTTTTAGGAGTTTTATGGTATCCTGTCTTATATTTAAGTCTTTAAGCCATTTTGAGTTCACTTTTGTGTATGGTGTAAGAGTGTGTACTAACTTCATTGATTTACATGCAGCTGTCCAGTTTTCCCAATACCACTTGCCAAAGGGTCTGTCTTTTCTTCATTGTATATTCTTGCCTCCTTTGTGGAAGACCAATTGACTGATAGGTGTGTGGGTTTATTTCTGGGCTCTCTAATTTGTTCCATTGGTCCATATGTCTGTTTTTGGTACCAATACCGTGCTGTTTTGACTACTGTAGCTTTGTAGTATTGTCTGAAATATGGGAGGATTATGCCTCCAGCTTTGTTCTTTTTCCTCAGAATTGCTTTGGCAATTCTGTGCCTTTTGTGGTTCCATATAAATTTTAGGATTATTTGTTCTAGTTCTGTGAAAAATGTCATGGATAATTTGATAGGCATTGCATTAAATCTGTAGATTGCTTTGGGTGGTATGGCCATTTTAACAATATTAATTTTTTCAGGGACTTCCCTGGTGGCACAATGGTTAAGAATCTGCCTGCCAATGCAGGGGACACAGGTTCGAGCCCTGGTCTGGGAAGATCCCACATGCCACGGAGCAACTAAGCCCATGCACAACTACTGAGGCTGTGCTCTACAGCCCGCGAGCCACAACTACGGAGCCTGTGTGCCACAACTAGTGAAGCCTGTGTGCCTAGAGCACGTGCTCTGTAACGAGAAGCCACTGCAATGAGAAGCCTGTGCACCGCAATGAAGAATAGCCCCTGCTCGCCACAACTAGAGAAAGCCTGCGTGCAGCAACAAAGACCCAAAGCAGCCAAAAATAAAATAAATAAATAAATAAATAAAAAGAACATTAAAAAAACAGTATTAATTTTTTCAATACAAGAGCATGGGATATCTTTCCATTTCTTTAAATAATCTTCTATTCCCTTTATCAATGCTTTACAGTTCTCAGAGTGTAAGTCTTTCACCTCCTTGGTCAGGTTTATTCCTAAGTATTTTAATTTTTTAATGTTATTTCAAAAGGGATTGTTTTTTTACTTTCCTTTTCTGGTATTTCATTGTTAATGTAAAGAAATGCAACAGATTTCTGTATGTTCATCTTGTATCCTGATACCTCGCTGAATTTGTTTATCAGTTCTAATAGTTTTTGTGTGGATTTTTTAGGGTTTTCTATATACAGTATCATGTCATCTGCATACAGTGACAATGTTACCTCTTCCCCACCAATCTGAATACCTTTTATTTCTTTGTCTTGTCTGATTGCTGTGGCTAGGCCTTCCATTACTATGTTGAATAGAAGTGGTGAAAGTGGGCTTCCTTGTCTTGTTCCAGATTTTAGTGGGAAGACTTTCAACTTTTCACCATTAAGTATTATGTTGGCTGTAGATCTGTCATAAATAGCTTTTATTATGTTGAGATATGTTCCCTCTGTACTCACTCTGATACGAGTTTTTATCATGAATGGCTGTTGAATTTTACCAAATGCTTTCCCTGTATCTATTGAGATCATCATGTGATTTTCGTCTTTTCTTTTGTTGATGTGGTGTATCACATTGATTGATTTGCATATGTTGAACCATCCTTGTGACCCTGGGATGAATCCAACTTGATTGTAGTGTATGATCTTTTTTATGTGTTATTTGACTCGGTTGGCTAATACTTGGTTGAAAATTTTTGTATCTATACTCATCAAAGATATTGCCCTTTAATGTTCTTTTTTGGTAGTGTCTTTGTCTGGTTTTGATATCAAGGTGATGGTGGCTTCATAGAATAACTTTGGGAGTGTTCCCTCTTCTTACTTTTGGATGAGTTTGAGAAGTTCTTCTTTGTATGTTTAGTAGAATTCTCCAGTGAAGCCATCTGGTCCTGGACTTTTGTTTGCAGGGAGTTTTATTACAGATTCTATTTCACTTCCAGTGATCAGTCTGATTCAATTTTGGTGGGCTGTATGTTTCTAGAAACTTGTCCATTTTTTCCAGGTTGTCGAATTTGATGGCATATAATTGTTCATAGTATTCTCCTATGGTTTTTTTTATACTTCTGGGGTATCGGTTGTTATTTCCCCTTTCGTTTCTTATTTTATTTGGGTCCTCTCTCTTTTCTTCTTGGCTAGCCTGGCCAGAGGTTTGTCGATTTTGTTTGCCCTTTCAAAAAGACAGCTCTTGGTTTTATTCTTTCCATTGTTTTTTAAATCTCTATTTTATTTCCTCTCTGATCTTTATTATCCCCTTCCTTCTGCTGACTTTAGGTTTTGTTTGTTCTTCTTTTTCTAATTCTTTTAGGTGGAAATTAGGTTGTTCATTTGAGATTTTTCTTGTTTTTGAGGAAGGCCGGTATCGCTATGAACTTCCCTATTAGGACTGCTTTTGCTGCATCCCACAGATTTTGTATGACTGTATTTTCACTGTCATTTTTCTCAAGGTATTTTTTAAATTTCTCCTTTGATTTCATCATTGACCCATTGTTTTTTTTAGTAGCATGTTGTTTAGTTGCCATGAAATCTTTTTTTCTCATTTCTCTTTCTGTGGCTGATTTCTAGTTCCATGCTGTTGTGGTCAGAAAAGATCTTTGAAATAATTTCTATCCTCTTAAAATTTTTTGAGACCTGTTCTGTGTCCTAGTGTGTGCTCTATCCTAGAGAATGTTCCATGTGCACTTGAAAAGAATGTATATTCTAGTTTTTTGGGGTGTAATGTACAGAAAATATCAATTAAATCTAACTGTTCTATTGTGTCATTTAGGATCTCTGTTGCCTTACTGATTTTCTGTCTGGAATATCTGTCCACTGATCAATGGGGTGTTATAGTCTTCTACTATTATCATGTTCCTGTCAATTCCTCCCTTTATGTCTGTTAGTATTTCTTTTATGTATTTAGGTGCTCCTTTATTGGGTGCATATGTTAACAAATGTAATATCCTCTTCTTATATTAATCCTCTTATCATTATGCAGTGTTTTTTTATCCTTTATGGTCTTTGTTTTAAAGTCTATTTCATCTAATATGAGTATTGCTATCCCTGATTTCTTGTCATTTCCATTTCCATGAAATATCTTTTTCCATACCCTCACTTTCAATCTATGTGTGTCTTTTGCCCTAAAGTGTGTCTCTTATAGGCAGCATATTGTAGGCTCTTTTTTTATTATCCAATCTGCCACTCTATGTCTTTTGAGTGAAGCATTTAGTCCATTGACATTCAAGGTAATTACTGATAGACATGTATTTATTGCCATTTTAAACCTTGTTTCCCTTAAATATTTCCATTTAAGGTAATTATTGATAGATATGTATTTATTGTGATTTTAAACCTTGATTTTGTATTTCTCCTTTGTTCCTTTCTTTTTATTTTCCCTTTTGCAGTTTGATGATTTTCTTTTGTGCTATGCTTGAGTTCTCCTCTTTTTTGTTTCTGTGAATCTATTTTATGTGTTTGATTTGTGGTTTCTCTGTTTTTCAATTATGTTATCCCATTACTATATCTACTTGATTTAGACTGGTAGTCATACAGGTTTAAATAAATTCTAAAAAAAAAAAAAATCTAAATTTTCTTATTCCCTTCCCCCACATTTTATGATTTTGAGGTCCTCTTTTACATCTTCATGTTTATTCTTTTGCTGTTCATTGTAGTCATCATCGCGTTTCCAATTGTGATCGTCTCTTTTTTATAGATTCTTCCTTCTTTTCTAGTTAGAGAAGACCTTTCAATATTTCTTTTAGGATAGGTTTAGCATTGCTGTATTCTTTTAGTTTTTGCTTGTCTGAGAAATTCTTTATCTCACCTTCCATTCTAAATAATAATCTTGCTGGGTAGAGAGTATCCTAGGTTGCAGGATTTTCCTTTTTAGGACTTTGAATATATCTTGCCACTCCCTTCTGGCCTCCAACACTTCTGTAGAGAAATAAGCTGATAGTTACAAAAGAATGCCCATAGGCTAACTCTTTGTTTTTCTCTTGCTACCTTTAGAATCCTCTCTTTAACTTTTGCCACTTTAATTATAGCATGTCTTGGTGTAGGTTTATTTGGTTTTTCTTGTTTGGGACCCTCTGTGTTTCCTGTACCTGTTTATCTGTTTCCTTCTTTAGGTTTGGGAAGTTTTCGGTAATAATTTCTTCAAATACATTTTCAATCCCATTTTTCTTCTTCTCCTTCTGGGATCCCTATTATGCATAGATTGGCATGCTTTATATTATCCCATAGGTCTCTTATATTGCTTTTGTTTTTTTGTTTTCATTTGTCCTTCTGTCTGCTGGTTCTTATTGGGTGATTCCATTATTTTATCTTCCAGATCACTTATTCGTTCTTCTGCATTATTTAGTTTGCTATTTATTGCCTTTAGCTGAGCTTTCATCTCAGCAATTGAGTTTTCTAATTTTAATTGGCTCCTCTTTATAGTTTCTAGTTCCTTGTTACAGTGATCTGCACTTCTATCGATAGTCTTTCTTAATTCCTTCAATATTTTTATTACCCCCTTTTTGAACTCGGGACCTGGCAGATTGGAAAGATCTGTTTCATTGTTCTTTCAGAGGATTTCTCTTGTTCTTTTGGTTGAGAGTGGTTCCTCTGCTTCTTCACTTTACTTGTATTTCTCTGACTCTATGAATTTGGGAGTAACAATTACCTACTGTGGTCTCCAAGGGCTGTTTTTATGCGTGAGCATCCCTGTGTATCCTGCATGAGTCTAATATCTTTGGTGTGAGGGCTGTTTTTAGTATGGATGTCTGCCACGTCTTTCCTCCATGTGTGCCAGTGTGCAGACTTATATCATGTATTTTGTTCAGTTTTATAAGTGCTTACTGTAGGATGGCTAATCTATTGTTTGTTACTCCATTGGGGCCAAAAGTTAAAGTCTTAAAGTGCTTTTACATTCTCTAACTGAATTCATCAAATATTCATTAAGTATGTAACATATATTTTTGAATCTGAATGTTGTAAGGTAGGGAGAGAAAATTAAACTACTTGTATGTCTGTATAGTCACTATGCAGTAGAGCTGAGATACAAAGTGAGATCATTTTACTACAAATAATGTACTTACTCTACCATAATTCTCCAATATATTTCAATAACTTTCATACACTGTTATTATGACTTTGGCCTTCTGTTATATTCTTCCTCTCTCCTGATACTGTATTTTCAACTTAATTTAAATATAATAATTTGCTCATTGAAAGTAATGAAACAGTATTAAAGAGATTTTTATAATTCACGTATTTTACTAAAAGACAAGATTTTGCTCAAATTATTCTAAATTAGTGAAGCTAAGTGATCTAATGGACATAATACTCTCCCAACAGAATGTTAACTCAACAACGTTTTACCTTTCTATGGGATATAAAAATTTGGTGGTCACAAGCAAATACAGTTTAAAAAACTATGAACAACCTGACACTTCAGACCCCAGTGGATTCTAACTGCTTTCTCTAAATATCTCTTCCTCACTGATTTTTCCTTCTTCTTCTTCCTTTGTTTAGCACAACTTATAGGCTATTGCACATATTCAATACCTACTTTTATGCTGCTTGGTACTGAATCATATGGTTTCGAGTGTAATTCAGTTTTCCAAGAGATTACAGTACTGTGCTGAACATCACAGTAGATAATTCAAAAGGCAAGGTACTGACAAATATGCCATCATGTGCAAATTAATGTCTAATACAAAATGCTCACAGAAGAGAGATTCAATAGAGATAAATAAGGTAACTTAGGTCTCAATTATAAATAATTAAGGTAAAGATAATTTTGGAAAGTCTTTAAGTTTCTTAGTGTTGAATATCATACTGATCCTTTCACAGTGAGGTAGGTGGACTTTAATAAAAGATTTAAGTCAATTTGACTGAATCCCTTATAAACTCTTACACCAATCAGTAAAACTAATAGACTGAGATATAATATTGACACTTATTCCATGGTACTATTTTACAGAATACAGTGTATCCCCAAGTCACTGAAGTGTAGGTAGTTTCTATACCGCAGGACAATGACTCAGTGAAGTATTTAGTGGTTTTCGTGGGAGCTCCAGAAACAGGGCAGGAAATTTACACTGCTTTGGTAATTTCATTTTCAGTTTGGAGAAGAACCATTCCCTGTTACAATAATGGTTGACAAGCCAAAGAATAATAAATATAAAAATGAATAGTTTTTTAAAGCTATAACCTGACTTTCTTAATAACAACAATAGAGCTCTTTAATACATTTATATTTCCATTATGAGCCATAAGAGAGTTTCAAACCCTCCATTATAAAATAATCTTCCTACCTCTTGTTTTTCCTTAATAAGGTTCTTACCAATTTCTGACATTTCTTATAGTCTCTTTGTCAGACTCAGCATCAATCTTACCATTTTGACACCAATTTGCTGTTGTGAAGTTTTCTTCCTCATTTGAAATTCTCTAGGAAGTCTCTATATACTTTGTCATTTAGAACATTTAAGTTTGAAATAATCTTTTCTATTCATGATTTTATTCCAAACCCAGCTCAAGAATTCTTCCCTTACTAATTATTTTCTATTAATATGCTTCCTCTAAATTTATATATACAATTTAAGTTCCTTTATTGGTTGGGTAAACCTAAATAAATTCATAGATTTGGGCAGAGCTTCATTTGTAAAATGGGGACAATATTATGTACTTCAGTTGGGAGCTGCAAGAATCAAATTCATCATGTGTACTAATCCCCATGATAGTTTTTATAAACTTTGAAATGTTAAAATAATAAATAATAATAATTATAGTAATGCAAAAACCACTCTACATCCTAAAGAAATATGTAGTACATCAACTCACGTGTACTATGGAAATAAATGCTTGTGATACATCATGCTCTTCTGCAATATAGTTGAAAGCTCGCCAAAGAGCAACTCCAGCATCATTTTTTCCATCAACTTCATCATCTGTATTAACAATGAACACAAAACCAATTCTAGGAAAGAAGATGAATGAGAGATGTTACAACTACCTCTTGAACCACAATAAACCACGATTTTTAAATATTATTAGACTAGAACATCTAGATGGAGGGAATGTGTTAGTAGATGGGGTAAAGGGGAGTATTACTATTTGAAAAGCTTTGATTTGTAATGCCTTTTCACCAAAATCCTCATCTCTGTTGGATTCCTCCAAAATGTAAAACTCTCTCTGGTGGTGACATTATCAAATAGCTATTTTTTTCCAGAAAGAAAAAGTGGAGGGAAGTGTACTCCTAACCCGACCACGGAAAATGGACCCATCCTTAAGTACCCAAGTGACAATCATTCTCTCAGGAAGGTAACAGGGTAAACAAGACTACCAAGCAGCTCTGATTAATGAAGTCGACCATAAAGGTGTATGATTTTTCACAGCACACAGCTATGTTGTGTCAGGCACTAGAGATGACCATCACTTTGAATTCAACATTGACACTCCGTGTGACACAACATGAACATCACTGGATTTCCTTCAGTTGACAGTCTGTTATAAATTGACAACTACCTAAGAGGAATTTTATGATAAAAGAAGAGTTCAGCAAGTTTTATAAAGTCCACGGTATATTCTTGAGCCGGATCAATAAACAGAACCTAAAAAAAAGTAGATAGACTATAATCACCATTTTGTTTTAACACTTCATAATTTTCATGAAATTGAAATTTAATCTAATTTCTGTAGCTAAAAGCATGAAATTCAAGGTACAATTTTTTAAATTTTCCAGCAATTTTAAAGAATTTTGAGGAATGTATATAAGAAAGAATTTCACAGTTTACAAATTTCTAAAAGCTACACACCAAAATATAATAATACACGAAATTTAATCAGGTTATTCATCCTCTTTTTGAAGCACAGCACAAAAGTAAATATTTTTTACAAGAAGTGAAATACCTTATTCTAAGTGTTCGTTGGATTTTCTGTGATGAATTTTTTAAAAAAGGAAATAGAAATTGAATTTTGATCCAAAAAATTACAGCATTAACATCTGCTGTAGGAACTAAGGTATTCACTTACTATGTGAAAAAAATATAAAGCCCTAGGTGTTTTCTCCACATTACAAAGTTCTATGAGGTTATTTAACATTGTAATAATGAACATTTATATCACAGATGACATAGTAGTATTTATGTATTTTTCTCTGAAATGTACTTAAATTAGTTCTTTATAATAAAGAAGGAAGAAAAGTTCGATCATAAATTGCTTTTAGAAAATATAACAGTAACCCATCAATTTAATGTTGGTATTATAAAAGCACATGAGGGTTAAATAATATAAGGCAGGTTATGTGACACTGCTAGCTTTTGATACCTAGTCAGCCATGCCACCTCAAGCTTGTTGCATCAGGCAAATATTTCCTTCCTTATTACTCAGATGCCTATTTACCAAGAGCAGGGTAGTCCAAAAAGAATGGTGATATCTTTATAAAAGATGTATACAAAATTTCAAAGTATAAAACTTACCAAATTATGAAAGTTACGCCTTATGAAAGGTATACTCCCAGGGGACACTGGCTTCAAGAGTTCCTGGCAACTTGAAGGCCACGTAACATACAAATCATCAGTTTCTAAGTCATTAATCCACTAGAAAAGAATCCAGAAATCTGTGAAAGCTATATTAATACTTAAATCATTTTCAAAGCCGGATTTCACTCTGTCAAACAGCAAGTGAAATATACACAAGATTTTCTATATTTCTGATTAAGTATAAGAAGCTAGTTGAATATTCTTTAAGGAACATATATGTGCAAAAATTTTATATTCCCATAGCTTTTTACATTAAGCCTTCCCCTTCCAAAACAATTGACTCCATTTACTCATATGTTTGTTTTTCATACTAAAAAATAAAATTGTATAAAAATTAATCTGATAAACCACTTAAGGTACAGGAGGCAATGAGGTCATTCGCCTTTCCTCTAAAATTTAAAAGCTTGGACATAAGGAAAATAAAACGACTTACAAAAGTTAAATGTTTAAAACCAACATTTTGGACGTCCAGTTCTAATAAAGATGGAATAGCTTATATTAGACTAGCCTTTCCCGCCCCACGCCAAAACAATGAAAAAAGGTAGAGAAAAGCACTGTCTAGAGGCATGGAGGTAGGGGGTCAACCAACAATCAACAACTAAGGAGTTACAATCCTTGAAAGCAGGAGGCAGACGAGGCAAGCTCCTCAACTTTGTCGCTGGGGGCATTTTCCAAATTGCAGCCTGGAGGAAGAGAATTCCAACAGAGAGTGACAGTCATACTGCGCTGTCCCAGTGTGGGGAAGATATATTTCCTACATATTGGGAAAGACAGAAGTGAAAGTTAGGGCTGCCAAACTGATGAGATTTGAGATGGGGGCAAGTCCAGCAGAGGAGGAAACTGCAGAGAAGAAACCCAAGAAATCTCCGCAGAAACTCCTCTCATTTGCTGACTACTAATCTACACATACACATGGCAACACGCCTTCCCCCGCAAAAAAGGCCAGGAGAAAACAGAAACGGGGAGGTTGAAGCTGCAGGCATAACATGTTACTGAAGAGACAGAGGTTGGAGTTCAAGGTGGAAGGACTTTGCTAAACACTGCACTTTCATTTGAGACCCAGTAGGGCCAGACGCTAGGAGTAAGACACAAAATAGAAGAACTCTCACAAAGCCTAAAATCAAGCCTCAACAGAATCAAGTAAGCGTCTGGTATCTGGACTGCCAGAACAGACCTTACAATTCTTTGCTTCTATAACTTTTCATCAGCAATTTCTGGTTCTTACCAAAAACTGTCATGCAAAAAGAAAAGGACCAAATATCAAAATGCAGGAGAAAAAACCAGACAATAGAAAGGGACTTAGGCAAGGACTTTAAAATAACAATTCATATACATTTTAAAAAGAACAAAAATAGATGGAAAGATGGAAACTTTTAACAGAGAACTAAAACCTATTAAAAAAAAAAAAAAGAACCAAAGGGATATTTTAGAATTTAAAACAGTGTCTGTAATTAAGAAATGGATAAACTTATCAGGTGGTTTTAATTGCAGACCAGACACAAAAGAAGAGACAGGGATTAGGAAACAGGATGACAGATCAACAGAATGTATATTAACTAAAGCAAACAAAAAAATAATGCAAAATCAAAACAAAGTGTAAGAGAGATGAGTGACACAGGCAAAAGGTCTAACATACCTGTAGCTCAAAGTCAGAGAGGAGAGGACAAATGGGACAACACAATACCTGAAGAAATGAGGGGGCTTTTGCAATAATCTAGACATGAATTTCTGGAGGGCTTACCTAAGCCAGAGGCAGTGGTTTTAGAGAGAAGGCAGAATTAAGAGACGCACACAAAGAGGGATGAAGAGGAGGGAGAAATCTAGGGTAATTCATGGCTTTCAGGGAGGAACACTGTATCAGCACAGAGACGTTAAGCTCTAAGAAGTAGGCTTTTCCAGGGGAGAGGACAGGAGAGCAGAGAAGGAGTTAACTCGGTTTCAGACATCCTCGTCCATAAGACATCTGATGGGGGATGACAGTTGACAGTTCTAACAATGTCTATTTTAGTGGTTAACAAGTATGATGGGTTCTGGGATTAGCTTTTTTCCATTAAATTTGTCTTGGTGGTACTGAGATAGAAGGGAGAACTTTAGTCTCCCTGGAAAAATCAGTAGTACTGTCTCTTATTTATGTTTCTGAGGTAATTCTTGCCAAGATGTGAAGGTAATGGGAACGGTTCTAAAGATCCTCACAATAGGCCAGGGGTCCTGTGAGAACTGGAACTCGCTGTAGACTCAGTCAGCAATGTCTAGATTAGTTAACGGTTTCTCCTGTGGGAATCCTACCCAGGTCAGAGAAGGCGGCACCATGTAGAGGAGGTGAATATCCGATCCCCTTGGTGGTGAGTTGTATTTTTTACTTCAATTATGTATCAGTCCCACTGAACTTGAATTAATGACTGGAGATAGAGTCACTTCTAATGTGGATCAAAACAGCTGCACGTGTTTATTTAATATGCAGATTCCTTGGTGCCACTTCAGGCCTACTAAATCATCCCCATTTAAAACAAGTGCCCTACATGATTATCACAAATACTAAAGTTAGAAAGCCAGAGAAATGGCCTAATTTACAGCCATGGGTGTTGGGTGGAGTAACTGAGGTAATATGTGGATCCATTTTGGAGAACTACTGAGACAACAATGGAAATCACGTTGACTAGGCCCACAGACACTGAACTGCCCCTTTCCTTAGTCTCAGGTGAATACACAAAAGCAGCAACAGTAACTGGGAGAGCGCCTCACGAACTCGCATGCAGAACTGGCACTGACACTCCAGTGACCTACCTCCATCCATTCTGTTGGTCATAACTTGGGCCTTTCTATCTACTAGGCTTCCAAGATACTGAAAAAAAGATACTGTTATTTACAGATTAGAACCTGGAAAACAATTTCCTGAACATCCAAGGAGCTATACAGGTCAACAAATAATCACATAATGGGTCATGTTGTTAGAGGCTGACTCTCCCTCTGAGAGAAGGGAAGAACTTAAAAGACTTACAGTTCACATCTTCTGGGCTCTCTCTGGGGAGCGACATTAGCTAAAATGGCTGAGTAAGGAACTCCAAAACTCTGTCCTTATACAAAAAATGGAAAAACTAGAAAATCTGTGGGAATGAACATTTTCAGAACCATGAAAACTAACCAAAAGCTTGCAGCAACCCTGAGAGTGTTTATTCAAGAAAAATGGCTGAATCTCAGTAAGAACACTGAGATGTGTGGTGCTGTAACTTCCCTTAGTCCCATCTCCTGCTCCCAAGCTAATCAGTAGCCTTGAAAATGACAGCTCACATTCCAGTACCAATATTATTGGAAGCAGTAGAATGGACTTTATTCTGAATGAATTCTAACTTTTTGTTTGAACTGTCTGGTGACTCCCTAGAAAACCTTCAGAAAGGTCTTGCCTTTATCCTGCCTAACTTGTGATTTGCCTAGTGTTAAAGCTGCTACTCTAATTTACGGAAAACATTTACAGGCAAATGTTTTAGTCACTCCTGAGACAAGAGAGAATAGCTGGGACACACAATAGAGTAACCACAAACTTAGTGAGGAAAGGCTGGGGAATGAGATGTTTTGGGAAACAGGGCTTTGAGAAGTTCTGACGTATTCCTGGAAATCTACAAGGCCATGTGCATGCCCAGGAACACGTGCATGCTCAGGAAAGACGTGAGAAGGCCCTACGTTCTTCTCACCCCTGGCTGACTTCCAAGCTCTATGCAAACAAGAATTGAAGGCTAATGCAGAGATGCAGACCGCTTGATTGATTGTTTAGCGTGTGCTGCTCCCCCTCCCTCCATGTGCCACACACACAGAGCCCCTGTGCAAAGACTGGGAGATTTTCTGGTTTGAGGCATGTAAGTAAATCTCTGTCCAATACTTAGCAGATGACCAGGCTAACATAACAGACACTTCTGTGGCCACACATGAAAAAGAATACAGACTTTATAAAATTAGTCACTAAACCAATAACAAAAACAACAGCAAACAGCAATAACAAACCCTGGGGAGGGGTGAGAATCTGACTTCCAGAAGTGTCACAATACAATATTCAAGATGTCCAGTATTCAACAACAACAAAAAAGGCAATGAAAAATCCTAAATTAAACATAAGAAAACAACTCCATTTATAGGGACATAAAAAAGGGTAAAATACTTAGAAATAATTTAACAAGTCTGAGACTTACACTGAAAGCTACAAAACATTGTTGAAAGAAATTAAAGAAGACCTAAATAAATGGAAAGGCATCCCATGTTCATGGATTGGAAGATGTAATATATTTCAATAGCAATATTCCTTAAATTGATCTATAGATTCAACAAAATCTCAATAAAAATTCCAGCTGTCTTTTTTTTCTTTTTAACAGAAATGGACAAGCTGATTCCATAATTCATAATGAAAGGAAAAGGTGCAAGGATGCCAAGACAATCTTAAAAAAGAAGAATAAAGTTGAAGGACTCAAAATTCCCAATTTTTAAAGTTACTACAAAGTTACAGTAAAAAAAAAAAACCAGTGTGGTGCTGGCATAAAGATAAGATACAGATCAACAGAATTGAACTGAAAGTCCAGAAATAAACCCACGTGTCTATACTCAACTGATTTACAACATCATTACTGGACGTGGACAGGGAAACTTGCCTTTATGACTGTGGGATCCACTGTGGTTGGCAAGTTACACTCTTAGCTAAAGAACTTATAAGCTCTGCCTGTGCCTACTGGTGCCTTTTTAAAAAAAATTGTATCACTATCATCTTGGTGACAATAACAAAAAATTAGAATTGTTTTTATATAATGACAAGTGGCTAGAGTGACTTGGGAACATTAAAGAAGAGAAAATTAAAGAAAGTTATAATAAACGCCCCAGGAATATGGCTACATCATCAACATCACAGTACAGAAAATAGTTGCAGGGGTAGTTTTGCTAGAATATGACCAAAGCTTCTGTCACTGTTCGTGGCCTGGCACAGTGAACTGAAAAGAAATTACAATCCAAAGGAGCCAAACATATAATCCTATGATTGTTTTTACTGACTCTTAACAAAATTCCAGTGACACCTGAGGTGATTCCTGATGTCTGAGACAGAGAAAGCTGGAATGGTAAATCAGGGATGGAAGAATACCAATGACCCTCAAATTCTTACTTAACTGTCAATTAGACCTTTAAGAAATAAACCACCAAGATTTTTTGAGGGGGAGGGTATAAACACAGAGGTCAGAAGTAATTTAACTCAGGGCCTCAGCTTTCTCTGTAAAGATAAAAAGTAAGTGGGGAGACAGATCCAGGGGAAAAAGAATTAAAAGCAAAGTATTGCTTTCATTCATGAATAACTGTTTTGACATTAAGATAATCAATGATTTTTTTTTTGGAGTGCTTCCTATTCAATAGGACCTGATGTATGTTGAAGATATTTAACAAAGTCCTGGTTTTTGTGGCACTTACATTCCACTGGAAGATTATTATAAACAAATACGTATCATATTGGGTGGTAGCAAATGCTATGAAACAAAAATAAAGCTTATGTGTGAGCTAATTTTGCTGCTCTAACAGACCAAGCTGAAGAGTACTGAGACCTCAGAGTTCTGTATTTGTGCCAGTTGATTTTTTTAAGGTATCTAGAGAATAAAGCCTCAGAAATAATTTTCTACTCAGGCAGGCACTTTCAAAGTGGAAAAACAGAAGCATTTAATTGAGACATGAAGCTTCCCTTAATAGTATGTAAAAAAGCTACTTTAAAAATTATTAGTCTTAAAAAGGAATGAAATTCTGATACATGCTACAATACGGATGAACCCTGAAAACATTATGCCTAGTGAAATAAGCCAGGCATAAATGGACAAATACTGTATGATTACCCTTACACGAAGTACTTAGACTAGGCAAATTCATAGAGACAAAAAAGTAGAACAGAGGTTACCGGGGACTTAGAGGAGAAGGGAATGGGTTTCTGTTTGAAATAATGAAAAAGTTCTGGAAATGGATAATGGTGCTGGTTGGACGAGACTGTGAATCTACTTAATGCCAATGGATTACACACTTAAAAATGGTTAAAAAAGCATTATCTTATGTATATTTTACCTCAATAAAAATTACTTCATGACACTCTCAGATAGAAGTTCCTTGTAAAAGAAAGCCTCTCGAAGGTGTCGAAGAGTTGGGCAAGAAAGGAGACTTTATAGCAGTACAGGAGGAGACTTTGTGACTCTGTGGGCGGTGGAGGCAATGGGAACAGCATCAGGGCTGCTCCCCATGTGAGTGACTGTCTTCCACAGCCAACCTTAGAGGGTCAGGATGTTACTTTATAAGTGGAGCTGGACAGTTTCTTTACAGGTCTATTTCTTATGTCCAGAATAGCCTTGAAAATTACTTCCCTCATTTTATCAGTGTGACTTACTCTCAGCATTCTTCTAAAAATGATCAAAAGCATAAATGCTTAAAATAAAAGGCACAAAGTATTAAGATTACTAACATGGTCATTCCTTTTCCTGATAAAACATTATTAGAAAAGATATCTGCTATTGAGTTTAAAGATATCCAAGAGAGAGTAAAATCGAGCTAATGAGAGAATATGGTCTAAAGAGTAGTAAAAAAACAGTATCAACAAACGAGTCATTTAGAAAATTGTTTTAGAAAATACGATGGTAACTAAATAACATATTTGGTTTGTCCTCAGTCTGAGGTCTCTGATGTTCAGGGAATATGGTAGTTCTTTGGTGCTGTTATTGTTCCATGATACTTGGATGGTGGACTAAGTCTATAAGTGGGACGGCTGTTCCCATAGGACAAAAGTAACTGTAACAACTGCAATACTTCAGAGGGAATCCCTTAAATTTTTACAGAAAAACAAACAGTATGACGTCCAGTGAAGTTATGTTTTTTTTCCCTTAAAACCTTTTTTTTCCTGATCATATAATAATGCCCATTGTTAAAATCTGAAATTTACAGAAAAGCATGAAAAAAAATACTGATCAAACCACATCACCCATTAGTAACTTAACATTTTGATAGATTTCCTTCTGATCCTCTGTCCATGTTTTCACATGATGATATCATATAAATCTATATTTTTTACTTTACATGAGGACACAGTCATTATCTCTGGTTATTAAAACATATCTATAAACATAATTTTGATCTCTGAATTATAATTGTGTGGTTATACAATTTACAACATTTCTGTTTATAGCTAACTCATTTCTATTTGTTTCAAAAATATGCAGTAATGATCATATCTTTGGATATAAAGATTTTTCTCCATTTCCTACTTCTTTATGGAAGTTTCCAGTGAAATTACTAGCTCAAGTATGTATGAACATTTTTTTAACAGCACCGCAGCCATAATTTTTTAAAAGGCTATGCCAATTAACACTCTCCATGTGTCCTTTTATCCTTCTTTTATAACTCATCAGTTAAGTTGTAGTTTTTATTATTAATTATTAAGACTATTTTATCACATAGTAGTTATTAAGATATTATCAGGGTATTTAAATTTTTATGTTATTATGAATAAATCATTATGTCTTCCAAATGGTTTTTGGAAAAAAAGCTTTTGATCTGTTTACAGTTACTTCAAACCCATATTACTAAAATCTCTTATAAATTATAAATGCTTCCCTTAAGGAGTTTTAGTTACATAATCTTATGTCATGCAACATTTTTATTTTCTCATTTCTAATAGTTACACTTTTTATAATAATGTTAAATCATATCAGTGACATGAACATACTTATATTATGTTCTAACTGGAATGCTTCCAGAGTTTCACTGTTAAAATTATGTTTTATGTTGGTTTGAGATTAGTATTTACTTATTCATTCAAGGAATATTTATATTTATTGCGTACCTACTACAGCCAGGGATATAATGGTGAGAGAAAAAATGGAAAAAATTCCTACCATCATGAAGTTTATATAGTCAAGTAAGAAACAAAGACATCACAAAGAACCACAGGATAAATGTAAAATTATAACTGTGCTAAGTATACAGAGCGATTGGTAGTTCTATAACGTAATAAATATAGATACATACATACACACACACGTGTGTGTGCGTGTGTGTGTGTGTGCGTGAGTGAGTGAGACAGAGAGAAAGAGAGGATTAAGTCAGCAAGCCTGGGTTGCCCACACCTTGCACATTCCCAAGAAAGATTCTCTAGGCTGGCTCCTGGGAGTTGAGGTCTTGGAATGTTCTGACTGATAAAGAGTGTTTTGCATGCTGAGGGCCTGCATGTTTGTATAGAGTTTTTACAAACGATATGATTTAGAATGAATACCTGCTTTTTCTCTCAGGGTCTGGAGTTTCAGTGACTAACATCAGTCACATGGCCATTATATGCTTAAATGCCAGACCCCTTTTAAAAACCCTGAACTCTCAGGCTCAAGTCAGCTTCCCTAGTAGGCAGCACTTTGCACGGATTGTCACACATCAAATTCAGCATGTCCTGTACAGCTCCACTAGGAGGAACTCCTGGAAGCTTGTACTTGGTTTCCTCTGGACTTCACCCCATGCCCTTTCTGCTTCTGATACTGCTTGGTATTCTTTTGCTCTAATAAATCATAACCATGAGTATAACAACTTCCAGGCCTTGTCAGTCACTGAACCTGAGGGTGAACTTGAGGATTCCTTGACACAATGCGTATATGAAATAATCGTCTACTTTGGATAGTTAAGGAAAGCTTCTCTCAGGAAGTATTGTTTGGAGCTGAAGTCTGAAAAAAGAGTAGGGGTTAATTGGATAAAGAGAGGAAGAACTGCTTTCCAAGCACGGGATAAGGGATCGTGGTAAAAAAGAATATGTCATAGTTTAAGATGTGAAAGGAGGAAGTAGGCCATTTACACCTATTAGGCCATATGATGGACTATTTTTGTGCTTTAAGCAAGGGAAAGTGACATGATCAGATTTCAAAAAAAAATTCACTTACGCTATAATACATGGACCAGAACGTTAGGAGGCCACTGCAACTTGTTAGGCAAGGTTTTCATTATATGAAGGTGGTATTCTTACATTCCTCAGATTTTAACGATTTGGTATTTTGTTGTTGCTGTTGCTCATGTGGTTATTCTGTTGTTCTCACTTGTTTTTATCTTTAAAGCTGGAAAGGATGGTGAATGAACTGAGCAGATATTCTCGTGAGGAAGTACAGAGAATACGAGGAAGGGGAAAGAAGATATAAGGGTGCGAGGGGAAGAGTCTGCAGTTTTACTTCTTCTTCTCACTGAGTTCTCCTACAACATCTTTCAAAATGCTTAGATTTACTCTAAAGCCTGCCAATATTTGGTTTTATGTTAACTCTGAAGTCTACTAAAGGTTTTAAAGCGAGGAATTAAAATAAACATGCATACTTACCATTATGGAAGAATGTCTAATATCTAATGCATAGGTATCTTCCCAACCATTTGAGCTTAACTTTAAAAATTCGCTCATATGTTCTTCTCTGATCCCAAGATTGCGAAGGCCATTCATCACTTTTCCTTCTAGTTTCAGCATATCCAAAAGACTTTATGTTTAAAGAAAAGAAATGTTTTGTTTTGATTTGCCAGAAATTTTTATTAAATCCTGTAAAGTTTATAGATTTCTCAAAGCATTAGAAACAAGTTTCACTGGTATTTTTATTAATAGCAGGAAAATACACTATTAAACTCAGTAACAAATAAGACAAGGAGTCTAACTAGTTACCCAGGGTAAACTTATGCTTAGGTTTTTTTTAAAGTGGTAACAAAATCTTTTTATTTAAAGGATAAGACAGCAAGGTATATTTACTATACTCTTCACTAAAGAAGTGAGGATATACTCACCACTGAGCAGGTCAAAAATGAAAGGAAAAAATACAGTAGGTCACTCTTTTGATAAAGCTACTACAAAAACAAGGTAAAATCAAACATGACCTAAAATATAAAATTTTAATGCAGGGGAAACCCCATTAAAGTAGGAAAGTTCACATCTATTGAGAATACATACTAAAATTTCTAATTACATATATAATAATAATTTGATAGCTCTTAAACATGTTAGAAAGTATTACTGCTAAAAGTAACAACATCAATAAATGACCCTACTGACAAAAAGTTAGGGCAGTTTGATTCTTTAAACTACTGTTTATCAAGTTCATTCTGTGTCTCAAAACAACCTCAGCAAGTCTCAAGCGATACCAATGAGGCTCAGAGAGGTGAAGCCTCCTGCCCAGTCACTCAGCCAGTCGAGTGGAACAGCTGGGACGTGAAGGCTATAGGAACGCAGTGCTTCCCTGTATCTGCAAAGACAGATAAGGCTGTATAGACTATGGTAAAGCATGTTCATGTTCATGTTTGAGAAGGTAAAAATCTACTAGGCAAGGAGCAATTTTGATTATTACTTTTTGAAACCAAGTGTTAAAATTTATATTTATTTTATTTAACCTAAGTGCTTCATTCAAAAATCCATTCATGGAAATCACTTCACCTTTCAGAAATGAAAAGAATTAGAACAAAGCAATATATGGGCTTTAGAGTACAGTTCTCGGGGAGGACTATAGAGATCTACACTTAAAAAGCAGAGATCTAACATCTAAACTCTTCAGAAGGCTGTTTTAGAAGCATTTCAAGCTGGTCTGTATGACATCAGCTCAGCACGTCCGTATCCTTGACTGTTCTGACCACTGCTTTACAAAGGAGAGTTTTTACCCCCTCCCCCCAAATCTATTAGAAGATGAGCGTGATAAAAAGAGCACTAGGTTGAATATCATAAATCACCAATAATAAGATTTAGTCGGGGCTATAACACTACTTCTTCATGTGGGGCTTCTTAATTCCTTTAGTCTAAATTTTCTCATTTGTAAAATAAGAATTTTGGATGGTATTGCCAATGTTCTCTCCATTTAAAAAATTTTATGATGCTTATTGATCTTATTGACTTTTGTGTGACAGAATTATAATATTCCTCATAGCTTTTGTAACTATCATCTTTGTTATCACAACCTAGTTTCCAAGGAAAACCACCAAGAGAAAAACTAGATAGAGTTACATGCTGTGGTACATTGAAAAGGGCATGAAATTTCAAATCCTGCAACTATTTGCTAGCTGTGTCCCTATCTTTATGTGAGATCTGAGTCTTTGTTTCCCCATCAATAAAAAGAGAATAGTAATAATCACTTGATAGGGTATTACGATTAAATGAGCACACAGTTGCCCTCAACAAGCACTAGTTTTTTCCTTGCTCTTCTCAAATCTTGAATTTTGCATACCAATAGAAAAAAACTGGTTCTTGAAATATGCTAGGTTTATTTATCAGGAAAACTTATATCTCTGGACTGTTAAATAACCTCTCATGCTTCTCCTTTTAAATAGTCACTATCTTTAAATTTGCTTAGAACCCTTCACTGGCTTCTCCTGCCCTTGAGACAAAAGGCCAACACCCAGAACCTGGTTTCACAGTCTGATCTTTGCCCACCTGCGTGACCTAAGCTTCTTCTAGTTCTTCCTCACTGCAGAGTCTGGCCACACTAGACCAGGCATTTTCTCAAATATGTCATGCTTGCAGAACCTCAGCTTCCCACTTTGCCTGATTCATCCTTAAATATCACTTCCTTGAAGAAATCTGATATGCACTGTCCCCATGTTCCATCAAGAACAAGTTTAAATCCCTGGAGTTAAAAGCTCTCAAAGCACTGCACTTTATCTTTTACAAACCTTACCACAATACAATTATTTAATATTAGTTATCCTCCTAGACTGTAAATTCTGCTTAAGCAAGATGTTACTGTCTTGTTCACCACTACACCCCCGATATCTAGCAGTCTCTACAGCATAGTAGGCATTCAGATATTAACCAAAACAAATTTTAATATTGACTTGATTTTATAAATATTGAATTTTAATGTTGCTTGCATTACAAATACATATTTAATCCAGAGCGCAAAAGAACTGTGAGCCAGACAACTTTATTAAGATATAGAAAAACTCCACAAGTGCGAATATCAAGACACCTTTGTTACCTCTGTCTTTCTGGTAGTTATACTGTAGTGATATTACTGAAGCAGGAACAGGCTGGCTATCAAAATGAGTAACATCCAGTATGTACCAGAGTCAGTTTCTTGAGTACTTGGACCTGACCAGAGTCTGGTCCATTCTGTGGCTGGGGTGACTATTAAGTAGCTCTAAGGCAAATGCATCTAAGGTAGATACATAAAACACATTTATGGAACTCCTCAAATTTCCTCGGTCCTACCTGCCTTTTTCCCTGGTCATTGCCACTCCCTCCTACTGTCCTGGTCTGCCTGGGGGTGAGAGCTAGGCTTGGACACAGCCTGTGTGAACCTGGGCTGACCTGACACTGAGGCACGGAGGCTCTGGCTCCTCGGGGATCAGAGGAAGAAGGGTTAGGGCGTGGGCGTGGTACCAGCTCTACAACCCAAAACGCGGCAAGGGTAGGAGATAGGAAGAAAGAGAAAAATGATTCCCCCTTCACTTTCTTTCCCAAATCGACAATGTTAGAGTACTGGTTGTAAAGCACCTCTCTCCAGATCCAGGATATAACTTAATAGGACATTTCCTTCCTCTCCTCTTTCCTGAATCATTCTCTTTCATTCATCACCCTTTTCACACTTTTTATTCTACATGCTCTGATCCTTCCTGAGAACTTCTTTCTTTGGTTGTTTATTTTGTGCTAAAAATGTCAGAAGATATAAATATCCTCACATATTTTCTTTTTTCTCCTTTAAGGGAATTGTAGTAGTTTTAACCAGTGATCCGATCAATGAGGAACAAAAATGTATCACACATCCTGCAGATCACTAATTACCAGGTGGAGGAGCCAAGGGGGCTCTATTTCTTGAATAACCTGTAGCCTTTCTAAATTACATGTCAAAGTGTTCCTGTTGTGAAGATTTCCTCATACACCGCCACAGAAAACTTTCCAAAATCTACCTACCATTTCTGCCCTCTTTTAAACCTATTTTCACTGTTCTTGAGCACAAATATAATTTCTGTCCTCTAAAGTTTACTGCCAGGAGCTAACAACTGCTCTTCTCTATGTGTAGTATTTAGCTTTTATATCTCAGATTAGTATTTTCCCAATATTAGGTCCAAAAATTCAACTAAATAAAAATAAAAGCCCCACTTGAACCCTACTTCTCAATCTTCCCTGTGTTTTCCTATATATTTCCAAGGTGCTTAGAAAATGAAACAAATGAACAATTAATTTAAGTTCAATAAAAGCAAATTGAATTCAATTAAAACTGAATATCTGAACTAAAGTACTGTGTTTACTAAATTCATTTTATATTCTAAATATGAATTTTAAAGTAGTTTTATGACTCTCTTTAAAAGTAAAATAAATTCAGTTTGACTTCTCTTCTGTTTGGCCCATGACTTTAATTTACAGGTCAATGGCCATGATAAATACAAGACTTTCTAATTCTGCACTAGAGCATTTTTGAGGAATTTCTTTAACCTAAGGAGATAGCATCCAGCCTTCTATAATTTCAAGTTTCTTTTCTGATAGATACAAGCACTTAAAATTCTTCCTGTTAGTTCTTTACTCAGGGAATGCATCTCATATTCCTTTCAGTTCTTTTCTGGAGCGTACAGCTCCTTAGCTACTCAGCTCTGTCCCAAGAAACTTCCCTGCTAAGTGATGGACCTACTTGTCAATTAAAGACAGTTTCGAATAATAGGACAAATATAGGTCTAGGATTCAGAAACTTCAATTTTCTCATCTGAACAAATTTCTCCAAGGTCTCTTCCAGTTCTGACATTCAAAGACAATTAAGAGAATATTCTACCAAAATAACAGAGTTGTTCTGCACAATCAAAAAGATATATTTGCTTTACCTTTAAAGTGATTATTTGCATTTTAACAAATACTAAATTCAGGACAAAAGTGTACCTTCATATATAAACCATAGTCTGTATCAATAATTCAATACTTACTTAAAAGGATCATAAGAATCCATATCAATATGAAGTCCATTTATATATAGACCAGCATCGCCTGGCTGAATTTCAAATCTATCTTGAAGATGCTGGAAATACAGAAAATAGTTAACCAAGTGATATAACCATAGCTGATCTATGCCAGGAGTTGGCCAACTATTTCTATTGAGTCAGATAGTAAATATTTTAGGCTTTGCCAGCTATATCATCTCTGTTGAACCACTCAACTCTGCCCTTGTAGCACAAAAGCAGTCACAGACAATTAACACATGAGCATGATTATGTTCCAATAAAACTTTTATATGTGTAAAGACAGGCAGCAGGCCACATTTGGCCTATATGTGGGTAGTACTGCCCACATCTGATCTAAGTGATGGGAATCTTAAAACAGATTAAAGACACAATACCTGAGTATTTTGATTTCGCAGTATGTGATATTAAATCTCTAATGCTACAACAATTACTTACCTATTACATTTTATACCGTGTGTGTGTGTGTGTGTGTGTGTGTGAACACAAACACTTAGAATTTGATAGCTGGCACAATCCTATTGTTTGATATCCCAGAACTCAAAACCTTGGTGTATGTGTAAATATTTAGCAATCATTTATAAATTCATAAGTTTTCATTAAAGCAGTGTTTCAATGTTCACTAACTTTTTATTAAGTAAATACTTCCCAAGTGCCTACTCAGTGCTAGAAACAACTCCAGGCACTAGAAAAAAAGGGAATGTCCTAGCCATATAGCATAGTTAGCAAGATCACGGTGAGGGAGTCAGATCTGGTTCAAACCCTAGTCTTGCTACTTACTCGTGGTAAGATTTAGGCAAATTTACTTAGTATCTTCCGTTAAGTCTCAGTTTCCTCATCTGTAAAATGGAATACTCACAAGTTTGTTATAAAGTTTTAATGTAATATATATCTGTGTCTAGTCACATATAAAGTACTCACAAATGAAGCTTTCATTATGACTATTACCAGAGTAGGCAAATTGATTTAGGAAGAAAAACAAAAGTTTTAATGTAATATATATGTGTCTAGTCACATATAAAGTACTCACAAATGAAGCTTTCATTATGACTATTACCAGAGTAGGCAAATTGATTTAGGAAGAAAAACAATTTCAAAACAGTGCATTTCAATGGCATCACACAATAAGTGACCTAAGAGAGATCTGTATAAATTATTCTGGAAAGACAGACGAAGCAACTAACTTGAAGAAGTTCAGAGGAGGCTTTACAGAGGTGAAGTTTTCTGTATGGTTATCGCTCACCATGACAGGCGAGCTACATATAGAGAGGGGAGAGGAGGAACTAAATTTGTAACAGTACAGAAAATCTCTCCATTTGCTTTATGCAGAATACTGGCAAGAGATTAACATGAGAGATTCAAAGGTGAAATTCTGATTTGTCTTTAGCTACTTCTGTGCCTTTCTATCAAATAGTTACTTTTTTCTAGGAAACTTGCATTCAAACTTCAAAGTCTATAGATGTCTAGTGAATCCACTGCCTGTTTTCCCAAAATTTGCATTGAGCCATCATACACATTGTCTCAAGCTCTCTCCAGCACCTCCTTTGTTTTAGGCATCACAACTAAAAGTAGAAAGCATATCAAACACTGATCTATACTAAACTGCTAATTCCCTCAAGAATTTTTATGCCAAGCACAGTCTTGAACAAAAAAGATGCTCAAAACAAGGGTAATAAGTTAAACTCAGCAAACTTGATGCTGAAACAATGTCAAAGAGAGGTATGTGTATTGGAACTGGTGGTGACAAATTCTTTCTTTTCCCCTCAAAGGGAGTAGCCTTAAACCCTGGCAAACTATCCCAAGTGTATGATTAAAGGCAGCCGTTCTCAAATCAAGGAGTAAGAATTTAGTTTCTAGCAATATGATGAACCAGAGATCCTGAAATCCTTCTACTAAAAGAAAATATCAGAAATGCTACATTAAAATATTAACATTGTCCTCTAAAAGAATGGTTTAACTTTTTAAATTAAAGATTTCACTTAAGAGTAGAGAAGAAGTGTGAATAAGAGTCCAAGGATATAACAAACACTGAAGGCCCTGCCCTGAGGAAATCTCAAGCATCCTCATCCTAGGTGGCCTAAAGTGTGAGTTTTTAAAGGTCAGTCTCAGGACAGGAGGCAGAGCCTTGGGCCCACCGAGGGCAAGCAGCAGGGTCAGAGATATCCTTGTGCACATAAGGAAGTGCTACACTCACAGTGAAGTGAAAGGTGACCTAGAAAACAAAATGTCCTGCAGAAACAGCATAGAAACTTGCTGAGTTCACCATGGTTCTTAATGGAGGAAGAACAGTCTTCCATAAGAATTCACAGCTTCTGGCCTATCTTCACATGAGTTTGAGGCCCAATTTCACACTATTTTGAAGGTCCAAAAAATACAAACAGCCTTTTAATTTAAAGTGGAATTAGGGGAATTCCCTGGTGGTCCAGTGGTTAGGACTCCGTGCTTCCTCTGCAGGGGGCATATGTTCAATCCATGGTCAGGGAATGAAGATCCCACATGCCCTGCGGTGCAGCAAAAAAATTAAAAAATTGAAAAAAAAAAAAGTGGAATTAAGTTGGGAGTGCTCATAAGCTTTGAGCAGAAACAAATTCAAATCTCCATGGACAAATATGACCTCATTAAAGAAAAGAGGGAACAATGTACAGAAATGTATCCCTTTAACAACCAACGGAGCTGCGCCATTAGTTGAAACTAAAAAAATTCCGATTGATTGGATTTCAGGAGACTGGTTGAGCATTATAATGGTAAATTGGTTTATAAACTTGTCTGGAGGTCCCTATGCTGGAACTACATGCATTCTGAACTTAAAATTTGAAGTCCAATCAGATGTAAATCTAATAATAGGAAGGGTTTTGCTTTTTTCTGGATGAGTGATGAGAGAAACTCAGATTCCGAAAAAATATATTTTACAGAAGAACTGTTGGAGAAGATATGCTAACCTAGGAATTTTCTCTAGAACTCCGTAAAATTTTCACACATTCTAAGTAATTAGTTGACATAATTAGAAAAGTGTGAGCTTTTATCTGAATTAGGTGTAATCTTTTACTTGGATTTTGTACTTAAATATCTGCATCTGGTTTATTTTGTAATTACATAATTGAAACAATCTGTTTCACGATACTGAAGCAAAAGAAGTTACCTGACCACCTGACCACCTGACCCCCTTCCCCATTTCCCCCCAACCAAAACAAATAAGTGTCATGAAATTTAATTAATATATTTAACAGTTCTTATGGTAAACAATGAGATACATATTGCATTGACATTGAATTTTAAATCATCTAAAGTAGACTCTGCCCAGTCTCTGAGCAAAACAACAATTATGAACTTCAAAGGGAAACTTGCTGTACTTTGGAGTTGAATCAATTGCTTCCTGAATAAAACCAAACTCAAATTCACTTATACAACTTCAGCATAGTCATGATATTTTTGGGATAATCTTTGCATGAGTCCAAAGTCAAAACGATGTAAAAACTATTCACAAAGAATTTTTGTTCTCATTCCAGCACCTTCCACCCTGTTCACCAGCCCCTACCCTTGGCCCATAGAGGTAACACATTCTTCCCCCAAAGTTTCTGGTTTATCCTTCTGGTGTTTCTTTATACAAATATAATACAAACACATATCTTGTTTTCCCACCAATAGACTGCACTAAGACTCACCAATAGAGTGCACTATCATACGTATGAATATTTGAAATCTGCTTTCTCAGTATAACTCTGATCTGCATTTCTCTTATTATAGAAAGATGAATCATCTATCTGTATATTTAAAGACCACTATTATTTCTTTTTTGTGTGTAAACCCTTTGTTTACATGTTTTGCAACAGTGACATGTTTTACAGGAACTGTACCATTTGGTGCGTATGGATAAGATGTTGGAGCAGTGACATATTTCCAGGGTGTTCATGTGGCCCATCCATTTTGGCTACATTAACACTGCAAGGGACATTCCACAATTTTTTGGCTTTCCGATCACAATCACCCCTTCCTTCTCCAAGGCTGGAACTCCCAGTTTAGTTACCTCCCACACACTCCACGCGTCAGTGGGTAACATGGACTACCAGCCCAGACACCTTTGCCTGGGATTAGTGACCGGAAAGCCATTATTCCCTTGTCTTTCTCTCAGTGTGTTCCGAAAGAGGCAGTAAACAAGACGGCCATATACAGTGTCAAGACTGACTTACTGAATAAATTCAAGGTTCCTTGCTCAGTAATCAAAGCTTGTTTCAAAACTGTTTCACTGCTAATTCCAAGCGGATGAGAAGTGGCCAAGGTGACAGCGGTGGGTGGCCCCAGCATCCCTGAGCAGGCTGGAGCACCTGGTGGCCAGCACAGATACAGGAGGCACAGTCTGTGCTGCTCCACACACAGGGCAGAGGTCCCTACGGCTCCTTTAATGTTTCAGAGGAATCCTGGCTATTATTCCTTGTCTACTTTTTCCACACGAATTTTTAGACTCATCTCGCCAAGTTTCAGAGGAAAAAAAAAAACACTCCAGGTTCTGATTGTATTTACAAATTAACGTAGAATTGACTTCATTGTAATCTTCCAGTACAAGATACGTCCTTCAACATGCCCTTAAGTAGACTGTCAAATTTTTCTTTATACAGGCTTTACCTACTTGTTAAGTTTATTCCTATATACTTTTTGTGTGGCTGTTGTAAATGGAGTCTTTTCTTACATTATAACTTTTAACTAGTTGCTTGCAATACATGGAGCCTATTGATTTTTTTTTTTAATTTTAACCAAGGTTCTTTAATGGAGAAATGAGTACCAGGTATAAAAGTTTGAGGGCATATCTCTAGTTCAACATTTCACCATCTTGTCCAAAATTCTATTTTGGAGATTTTTTTTTCATTTTTGTATTGTTAAACTTTATGCCATTCCTCTGATACTACATAGTACATTCTAGATTGTTAGAATTATACAAAAGTCTGGCAACTTCACTGCTGTGAAAATTGGAACTACAGAAATAACATTATAAAAGAACTTAATACTATTTTGTTTATATAACAGTCTTTCAAAATGTAAGTGTAAAACTTTATTATTACCATAAATTGATGATAACTCCAAGTAAAGTAATAATTTAACAAAATGATAGACATAGTTTAAAATATTGAGAATTATTTTCATTTAAAGTTAAAGTCACTAATATCAGTCTAGTAGATTATGATATTCTCTCCCTCTTTCTGACATACTCCAACTGTCTTACGTATGTAAATATAGATATTTATGTATGATGTATTTTTCTCTGTGTGTGTATATATAAAAATGTGGGTTTATGTATAGGTACATATAAATATGTGAACACTTAGCAGAGGGGCACAGTTACTGAGGCGGACATTGTGCTAAGTCACTTTATATTCTCATTTAATCCTCCTAATAATCCAGTGGAATAGGTACTATTCTTTTTTTCTTTTTTTTGGATGCATAGAACTGATTAGCTTTTATTCATATTACAAAGAGTTCTTTTCTTTACAAAAATTATCTTTCTGTCTTCTTTTTTTTTTAACATCTTTATTGGAGTATAATTGCTTTACAATGGTGTGTTAGTTTCTGCTTTATAACAAAGTGAATCAGCTATACATATACATTTATCCCCATATCTCTTCCCTCTTACATCTCCCTCCCTCCCACCCTCCCTATCCCACCCCTCTAGGTGGTCACAAAGCACTGAGCTGATCTCCCTGTGCTATGCAGCTGCTTCCCACTATCTATCGGTTTTACATTTGGTAGTATATATATGTCCATGCCACTCTCTCACTTTGTCCCAGCTTACCGTTCCCCCTCCCTGTGTCCTCAAGTCTATGCTCTAGCAGGTCTGCATCTTTATTCCTGTCCTGCCCTTAGGTTCATCAGAACCGTTTTTTTGTTTTTTGTTTTTTTAGATTCCATATACATGTGTTAGCATACAGTATTTTTCTCTTTCTGACTTAACTTCACTCTGTATGACAGATTCTAGGTCCATCCACCTCACTACAAATAACTCAATTTCGTTTCTTTTTATGGCTGAGTAATATTCCATTGTATATATGTGCCACATCTTCTTTATCCATTCATCTGTTGATGGACACTTAGGTTGCTTCCATGTCCTAGCTATTGTAAATAGAGCTGCAATGAACATTGGGGTACATGACTCTTTTTGAATTATGGTTTTCTCAGGGTATATGCCCAGTAGTGGGATTGCTGGGTCGTACGATAGTTCTATTTTTAGTTTTTTAAGGAACCTCCATACTGTTCTCATTAGTGGCTGTATCAACTGACATTCCCACCAACAGTGCAAGAGGGTTCCCTTTTCTCCACACCCTCTCCAGCATTTATTGTTTGTAGATTTTTTGATGATGGCCATTCTGACTGGTGTGAGATGATATCTCACTGTAGTTTTGATTTGCATTTCTCTAATTATTAATGATGCTGAGCATTCTTTCATGTGTTTGTTGGCAATCTGTATATCTTCTTTGGAGAAATGTCGATTTAGGTCTCCTGCCCGTTTTTGGATTGGGTTGTTTGTTTTTTTGATATTGAGCTGCATGAGCTGCTTGTAAATTTTGGAGATTAATCCTTTGTCAGTTGCTTCATTTGCAAATATTTTCTCCCATTCTGAGGGTTGTCTTTTCCTCTTGTTTATGGTTTCCTTTGCTGTGCAAAAGCTTTTAAGTTTCATTAGGAGCCTATGGATTTATATATTTGAATTGTGCATTCTATTATCTTTTGCTATGGACTGAATTGTGTTGCCCCACCCCAAATCCATATGTTGAAGCCCTGAACCCTCATGAGACTGTATTTGGAGATGGGGCTTAAGGAGGTAATTAAGGTTAAATGAGGTCATAAGGGTGGCACACTGTGTGCACACAGAGGAAAGGCCATGTGAAGACACAGCAAAAAGGCAGCAGTTGACAAGCCAGGAAGAGTCCATATCAAATACAGAATTTGCTGAAACTCTAATCTGGGACTTCCAGCCTCCAGAACTGAAAGAAAATTAATTTTTGTGGTGTAAGCCGCCCAGTCTGTGGTACTTTGTTATGGCGGCCCAAGCAGACCAACACACCTTTCTACATCTAATTTTTGTTTTTAGTTGATTCTCTTATATATTCCTCACCTTTCCCCAATTTTTATACTTCCAATATACTTCTCTCGACTAATGATGTGGGCTAGTAAGTAATACAATAATAATTACAGTGATGATAATGTGCTTCATTGTCTTGTTCCTGATTTTGGTAAATATACCTCTAGTAATTTTCTATTAGTAAGATGCTGACTTTTAAGCTGAGATAAACACAAATACATATGCACATGCACACTTTTAATCATGTTAAGGAAGTATAATCAATTTCCTTATAAAGCATTTTTTTATATTCAGGAATAGGTCTTGAATTTTATAAAATGCCTTTTTGGCACGTACAAAGATAATCATACAATTTTACCACTTAGATCTAACGATAGTATATGAATAGATTTCCTAATCTATTGACCATTCTTGCATCCCTCAAGCTCCATTCAATTATGAAATATTATCATTTCGTTAGTTTTACTATTTTTACCTGTATTAATTTCCTCTGCTTTTGCTTTTCTTTACTGTTCTTAACATTTTAAGTCTGATATTTAATTCATTTACTTTTTTTTCATTTTATTGTAAGACTTTTTCTCTGAACTTTGTTTTATTTGGGTCCCAAAGATTCTAATATCTTATGTTTTCAAATGTTGTTATCAAGAACTGTTGCAATTTTGATGTGTATTTATTTTTAAAAATGTTTATTTTATTTATTTATTTTCCTTATTTATTTATTTATTTTTTGGGCTGCGTCGGGTCTTAGTTGTGGCACATGGGATCTTTGTTGAGGCATGCGGGATCTTTTTCGTTACGGTGCGAGGTCTGCTTGGGTTTCTCTCTAGTTGCGGCGTGCGGGTTTTCTCTCTCTAGTTGTGGCACACGGGCTTCAGAGCACATGGGCTCTGTAGTTGTGGAATGCGGGGTCTCTCGTTGAGGTGCATGAGCTCAATGGTTGTGGCACACGGGCTTAGCTGCCCCGCTGCATGTGGGATCTTAGTTCCCCGACCAGGGATCGAACCTGGTCCCCTGCACTGGCAGGTGGATTTTTTACCACTGCACCACCAAGGGAGTCCCTTGATGTGTATTTTATTTTCCCTTCTACTTAAGAGTAAATAGAGTTTTTAACTTCCAAGTGAATAAACCCTTTTTTTCTGATTTTGTTATTGATTTCTAGTTTGCATTGATATTGAGAATTTTTTTTCTATTTTACCCACTTTCTGGATTTTTTGCCATTACTACTTCATAAAAACTTGAAGAAAGGCATATTTTTTCTATTATCAGGATACAAAATTTGTTATATAGCCAGAAGACCTATTATCTATACAATCATAATGTCATTTGGTCTTCTATAGCTTTACTTACCATTTCACTAGTCTTAGAGAGGTAAATTATATTTCTCCTTCCATCTCCTCTAGTCTGTTTCATGAATGTTGCTGCAGTGTTTTGATGTAAAAATATTTTAAACTGCTATTGTAGCCTTGTGAATTATAGTCCTTAGTATTATAAAGGGCCATTTTTTGCTCATTAATATTTTTAGAACTGAATTTGGCTTCATGGCATTTTAAGGTCACTACCCTTAAAACACAGTATTTGCTTGGTATACCTTGTCATGTCCTTTAATTTTTGACATTTCTAAATTACTTTAAGAGTTTTTATTTTACATACATTGTACACGCCTAATGAAACAAACTGAACATTTTTGCTAATATGTTAGTTAAGCTTATTTACATTTATTGATATCACAGACCTGGTTAGCCTCAAATGTCACTCTTTCATGCTGTATTTACTCTTTCTAGATGTATTTTTTTAAATGTCTCTTTCTTTTCTTGTGCATTCAGTTCTTTTCACAGTTTGGAAGATTTAGACTTTTGTTCCTCTAGTTACTATTAAACATGTATGTTCATGTAACACCCTCAGTCATCTCTTTCTTTAACCAACAACTAATGATCTCTGTTACAAAAAATAATAAAATTAGCCTTTAACCTCTTTCTGCTGCCTTTCCTCTTGCACAGCCCAATTTTATTCAATAGTTTTATATTCATTAGTGGTTAACTTACTTTTAAATAAGTTCAGGCTTCCACTGCTTGACTTTTCAGCTTTAATTATATCTTTCATTCCTGAGTATTACAGTTAAGGCAATCAGCAAGTTTATTCTATTTTCTACCCCCCGCCATATTTATTAGTTGCAATATTTTATCTTTGTCAGAGTAGGTACTGTTTACATACTATACTATCACCCTGTCCCTCACTTTTTACTTTTAGTTCTACACATAAACATATTCAATGCCCAACAGGCAGTTGTTCTGCCCAAGAATCTTCAATCAGTTCTTGGTCAGAGAAATTCCTCAGAAAGTGTTCTTGGGAGCAATATTCCCTGAATTTTTGCATGTTCAACATTTTTGTAGCCTGTATATACGTATCTTCTTGAAGGACAGTTTTTCTTTCCTTGAATATCTTGTAGATGGAGCTTCACTGTTTCTTGGTGTAGAATTTGTTTTTGAGAAGTCTGATGCCAATGTGATTTTCTTTCCTTATCATCTTTTTTATTAAATGCATAAGTAATTAATATCCTTTGTTCCCTATAAAGTTCAATAGCTTATATTTGACCACTCTTGGTCAATTTTCCCAAGTTACACAGTGCACCCTTTTTATTTGTGGATTTGGAACTTCTTTAATTTCAGAAAATTTTCTGATTGTAGTTTTAAGCATTCGTTCTGTCCGTTTTATTTTTCTATTTCATGGACTCTAGTCTAGGTATATTGGATTTCCTTTACCTGGCTTTACTTTATCATCTTCTCCTGAGTCCTTTCTATTTCTTTTTTTTTTTTTTTACTATCTCCGCATTTATTATTTCTATCTACTATGTCTTCTGCTGTGTCTTCTGTAAGGTCAGTTCTCCTTTGTGCCGCTTTATAACTTTACTTTTTACTTGAGAAATGGTTTTATCTTTACTTTCTACACCTTTGCAAAGTCCTTCCAGTTCTAGTTTCACATTCCTTTGTTGCTGCTCACCAAATCCATCACTTTAACGTTCACCAACACAATGTAAACTATTGTGTTACAAAGTCTACCCAATCCCAAACAATCCCCCACCTTGAAAGACCCAACTTAAACCACCTGAACAGAGACCCTCTCCAATCTTCTAATCACTCTACCCTAATGTCCTCCTTTTGAGACACTAACAACAGTCTATCAAGGTGTTGCTCTCCCTCATTGCAGCAAGTTTATTAAACTCAGCTTTGCCTGAGTAACAAGTTTCCCTGGCGGGTTTTTGTTGGGGAGTTGACAGTCTACACCAGACTCCCCCTTCCCACCTGGTTTTATTTAAATACATCTGTCTAACCCTTTGTATGCTGTTCTCCTAGAAATAGGAGTCACTGAAGAATTTTTTTTTAGAAGACTAGATCAAATTTCTTAACTTCATCAAATATCTTTCCAATCGCCTAGCAAGGTGACTGGCAATAGAAAAACTCACAATTCTTATTAAATTGTTCTGAAATGAGCTGTAAACCAGGGCACAAATTCTGGTTCCATCTTGTACCAATTCTGTGACCCAGAAGAAATCACTGGATCTCAGTTTATACATTAGGATATTAACAACTGCTACAATATACAGAACATCTTAAAAACTACACATTGCTAAATATAGAATGTATTACAGGTAACATTTAAATATTCAAAAGTTTTCAATTCAACAAATATTTCTGACGGAATGGTCTGCGCCAGGTACTGTGCTCAGTCAAACCCCTAGGTTCAGAGTTTCCTGATTTACTCATTTCCACTAACTTTCATTCCCACTCTACTTCAGCAGCTAGCTTTGACTGTCATCCTGTGATTATGTCATCACAGTGGTTTACCTTTGGAACTATCCCATTTGGTCCTTCCAATTATCTCTTTTATTCCCACAATATCTCCTCTTTAACCTCATGAAATTCTTCAGTCTCTGGAATCAAAATCATCACATAGAGCAAAGCTTTGATGACCAGGAACACCCCCTCTGTACTATTAACTGAGCAAAAAATAAACTGGATTATGTGATGCCACTGATACTTTGGCATTCCTTTCTTTTCCCTCCTTTTTCTTTCCCAACCTCTTTTCCCTTCTTACTGCAAGTGGTATTATTCAAACAAACAAATACAAAAATTCTTATAAGAAAAAAATGCATTCTGCTTGAATAATGGTAAGAGCAATTAGGAAAATTACAGAAAGGAGTAGTGCTCAGTTTTGAAGGATAAGCAAGAATTTGTTACGTGGTCAACGAGGCAAAGAACATCTCAGGTAGGGATGATGTGATGCGGCTTCTATCACTCAGTCTCCCGTGAACTGTGCATCTACTTCATTATCATCATTGTAGTTGTCTGGCATCATCAAAACAGCTGATATTTACTGAGAGCTTACTCTGTCTCAGTGTAACAGGCACTGTTGATGGGCTAACCTGGCACTATCTCTAAGCCATTTCTCCTCTGCTCCCCTCAATCACTAGAAAAGTAAACACTAACTTTTCTAGTCTCCCTTGTGGCTAGGAATATCCACATTACAAAATTTTGGCCAATGAGACAGAAGTCAAAGATGGCTGAAGTGTTCCAGAAAGGCTTCAGTCAGGATGAATGTGGTTTGATCTTCCTGCCTCTTTCTGCTTTGAATCCAGACAAGTAGTCTGGAGCTGTGGCAGCCATTCTGCAACCATAAAAGAAAAAACCATGTCTGCGGCAACCTACTTTGAGACTTCTGTTTTTTTTAATATTTAAAATTTTATTTATTTTTGGCTGCGTTGGGTCTTTGTTGCTGTGCACGGGCTTTCTCTAGTTGTGGTGAGCCGGCTTCTCATTGTAGTGGCTTCTCTTGTTGCGGAGCATGGGCTCTAGGTGTGTGGGCTTCAGTAGTTGCAGCATGAAGGCTCAGAAGTTGCGGCGCATGGGCTCTAGGGTGTGTGGGCTTCAGTAGCTGGGGTGCATGGGCTTAGTCACTCCACAGCATGTGGGATCTTCCTGGACCAGGGCTTGAACCCGTGTCCCCTGCACTGGCAGGCGGATTTTTTTTTTTTTTAAACATCTTTATTGTAGTATAATTGCTTTACAATGGTGTGTTAGTTTCTGCTGTATAACAAAGTGAATCAGCTATGCATATACATTTATCCCCATTTCTCCTCCCTCTTGCACCTTCCTCCCACCCTCCCTATCCCACCCCTCTAGGTGGACACAAAGCACCGAGCTGATCTCCCTGTGCTATGTGGCTGCTTCCCACTAGCTAGCTATTTTACATTTGGTAGTGTATATATGTCCATGCCACTCTCTCACTTTGTCCCAGCTTACCCTTCCCCCTCCCCATGTCCTCAAGTCCATTCTCTACGTCTGCATCTTTATTCCCGTCTGGCAGGCGGATTCTTAACCACTGTGCCACCAGGGAAGGGACTTCTTTTTATGCGAGAAAAATGAACTCCTACTGTTTAAGGCCCTGTGTGCCTGGGATTAATATTACTTAAAGCCAAACCAGTCCTATGTAATAAAGCCAGGAAGTGTTCTCAAGTACCTCCTAAGTATTAACACAGTTGGAATCATTTGGGGTCTTAAGGTAATTTAGGAGACCATTTAGCAGAATCTTATCAAACTAGTGATCAACTGTGTACTATATGTTATAGGATTCTAGTAATGTTCCAGTGGTCTAAACTTGGCTTGGTCCTCACAAGCTTTTAAGCAAAACTAATGAGAAACAGAAGTATTATCTCATAGCCTTTATTCTCTATTTTGTGAAGAAAACCATACAGCATGGGCAGAAAATTTGGAGTATATAAGGTTAATGAGAAAGTAAGTAGGATCTATGTCAGGAAAGATTGGCTAGGATCACAAACTGTATGCTATATAAAGTAGACAATATAAAAATGAAAAAACCTGAACTGTTTTAATAATCAAAAAGTACAAGTTAACATTTTCTTTTTTGTATGAAAATTGAAGATCCAAAGTCTAAAATATAGTGTTATTAGTGTGGTAAATTTTTTAAAAAAGGAATTCAAACAAACCTTTTGATTTTCCTGTATTTCCTCCCTCATACGTTGATTTACAGCAATTCTGGTCAGAGACCTGGGAACATAAATACAGATACAATTCATTCTTCCTTAAATGTTTGGACTAATCTATGATTCAATGCAATATAATACTTTGTACGAGAAACTAAAAACTCTAAAGGCATCATGACTGAGAAGTGTACATTTCCACATAGCCTATTTGACAGGTGGTACTATGGCTTTCATTTGACAAGGGTATTTGATTCAGGTGGAATAGAGACTGTCAAAAGTTCACGTGCACAAACTGTACGCATTCCATGCTGTCGCATTTTTCAAGAATACTTGATTGAAAATGCTATTTTGTGTCATTTTGCCCATAGGGAGAAATTCTATATGAAATTACCAATGTCATTATATGTATCGCTGCAAATAGGCAATTTTTGGAATATGTGTATATAAAGAATTTTGGTTAACCTGAGATCTTTACCACGGTATGTAAGTTCTAAAATACTGATAATGTTGACTTCATATATTCACTCTATAAGGGAGCTTATAACTCCCTTATAATTTAAAAACAGAGCAAAATGTCTCTTAAATAAGTCTATAAATTATATTTATTTGACCTAGTAACTACTAAGAATGCTTAATTAGCTATTTACCTGTCAATTTTATGCATAGAAGAAAATGATTTAAAAATTAAAAGATTGTTAATGCAAAGTTTGACATTAAGTAAAACTCAAGCAGAAAGGTGTATCTTAAAACAACCCACAATAAGTGTGTATTATCTCCTAAAATCTGGCAGCATTTGAGATTAACTGCAACTGAAAATCTGATAATGCAAATTTTTCATTCATTTGTCAAGTATTTCATTTCAATGAACATTTACTGGCTGTCTACAGAGTGACTATTTTTTTTTTTTGATGAAAAATAAAAACCATTTATTAAGTCTGAACATATATGGAGGCAAGATTTTTAGCCTTGGGCATCAATTATGGTTGCACCATTGATGGAGTCTGGAGGAAACCAATTCAACTCACTTCATCCCAAGATTCAGGAAGCATCCGCAAGTTCATGGAGTAATGACTTATCAGAGTAACTGCAGAGATACGCTTAAGCCTACAATTCAGCCATTAACCAGTGTTAGCATAGGTGGCAAATTTTTTTTTAATGACCAACCACAAATTAAGAACAGAGTTTAGCCACAAAACCCCTGAATAGTTATAATGACTTACCGTCAAAACCGCTAATCAACTATCTTCCTAAAACTAAAATTATTTCACTTTATTTGATCGAGTAATTTCAAAAGCTACTGTTAGTTAACAGCAGTGTGGCTAAACATCTATGTTTATATACACATACATATTTCATGTTTTAGTATACATATACTGACTTGTCAAATTCTTGATTTTGCTTAAACTAAGATTGAGAGTCATGGCAATATATTCATTTTTAATCTGTAAATAAGGTGACAAACCTCTCTCTTTTCAGGGTATCATGAAAAGGTTCTTGGTATCCTGTGGCCAAACATGTACTACTTATTTATCTTACGAAGGTACTGTCTAGATTCAGGATTCAGTAATTTGTGCTGTGGATAAATGTACCAAAGTGTCTGAAACAAATAGAGGCATAGTGATTATCCCCTGCTTAAGAAGGGATGCTGAGGGCACAAGGATGTTCTCCAGTTCCTCTCAGTGAAGCACTATTGCTGCACCTGTCACATGTTGCATATCTTCGATATAAGCTAACTTAGCTCATATTTCACTGGTTGCTTATAATTTTATACTATTATTCCTACAAATGCATCAAAGTCTTGTTATTTTGTAAATCCTTATAAAACATGGTAACCAGAATTGTATCTACTGGTTACTTCTAGATATGGAAATGTATTATCTATTGAACTGGAAGACGCGTTTAATGTAGTATTAATATTTCTGAAAGCAGTTCAATTAGATATCTTATTGGCAAAAAGGTCTTCCACAAAATATTCTATACAATTAAGACATTACTAATTGTTTGGAATCTGAAAGGGCAAGAACATGATTTGGCCATACATTGGGCATAGGTCTATTTAGAGTAATACTTTTCATCATCCTCTGTAGGGTAAAGAGAAAAATATCCCCTTATTATATACTGCTTAAATCAGTTTTTTCTTGGATTACCATCTCTCACTGCTTACGTTTAAATAATTTTTTAAATACATTATTTTTTCCTTTCCATTTGCCTCTAATTCAAGAGTTCTATTTTGTAGTATGTATACATATGCATGCACAAGCCAATATTTTGCTCTAGTTAAAAAAAACCCAATATACATAATGAAAAGAGACCCTGATCTCATAAACACTGTATATAACAGAATTAACTGATATCATTATGTTAAATGAAATCAGCTATTTTCATAAAATTTATTTAATGGAAAGAGTTCTGACTATAATCAAATCAATAAGCTTTAATATACCTGGCTTTTATGGGGAAGTTCTGCGAAATGTCCTTCATTAATTTTATGGCATCATAAACTGGAGTGGACATTATTTGAGAAGCTGCTTGAAAACTAAGATCTGGAAGGAAAAAAATATCATTAAGCAATCTAGCATAATGTTAGACCTTAACAGACATTTCCATGTAATTTAAATAACGCTTCTTGCCATATATTCATATATAGACACATTAACAAACACTCATATTTAGCATTATTCAAAAGTTTTAAATGAAATGGAAAGCTATCACTTACATCCAATAAGGTAAGTTTTACACTTTTATGAATAATTGTCATTTAATACCTATTTTTTGTTTTCCACAAATTACAGTGTAACTTCAAAAAGAGATATGAAAAGAAATGCTGATGCAAAGCTATCTTTTCTTAGGTTAAGTGAAACTGGCAACAAAAAGCTTTGACAAAAAGAAATAAGAGGAAGGAAAAAAAAGCTTTGAAGAGCCAATTCTGAAAGGAACTTTAAGACCTAATGTGTTCATTAACTCAGTAAATATGAAACATTCACTTTCTTTTTCAACATTTTTTTACCTTTATACAACAATAAAAATAAAATCCTAAACTTGGTATGATTTTACCTGAAATGATAGTTCTCTGGAAAGAAAAGTGCGTGTGGCTTACTGTAATCAGTCTCAAGTATGATAGAAGCAGTAATCTGCATCTCATTGCTTTGTCAAGAGTCAGAAATGATTTTAAAACTGAATTCTTTCATTACCTAATAGTGAAGCGTTTTGTTTCTCTATAACATCTCACCAGAATTGGAATCCTAGCTTGTCAAATACTAGTAAAATGACCAGTTTATCATAGCGAGACTAGTTTTGTTTCTACCTTTTCAGTGTACAGTGGCGAATCCAGCTGGAGTCAAAGCCTAGAAAAGATTTTGCCAGGGCAGCCTCCCATGGACTGGTAAAGTCTAGTAGACCAAGGTTCAAACTCCAGCTCTATATCACTTACTAGCTGAATAACTCTAAATAGAATTTCCTTAACCTACCTAAGAATGTTTCCACTCCCCACCACTAGTGGGGCTATCAGTGCTCACTAAAATCTCCTAATTGCAAACACAATGGACTCTTTTCAGTCCTTATCTTACCAGGATCCTTCTGCCATAGGATCACTTCCTGACAAGAAAAAGTAAAACTTTCTATTCAATAAATGGTGCTGGAAAAACTGGATGTCCACATGCAAAAGAATAAAACTGGACCCCTATTTTACACTATACACAAAAATCAACTCAAAATACATTAAAGACTTGAATTTATGACCTGAAACCATAAAACTCCTAGAAGAAAACACAGGGGGGTAAGTTCCTTAGCACTGGTCATGGCAGCGATTTTTTTGGATTTGACATCAAAAACAAAGACAACAAAAGGAAAAATAAACAAGTGGGACTATATCATACTAAAAAGTTTCTGCACAGCAAGGAAATCATCAGCAAAATGAAAAGGCAACCTATGTAATGGGGGAAAATATTTGCAAATCATTATATCTGATAAGGGGTTACTATCCAAAATATACAAGTAACTCATATAAACTGCTACAGCCACTATTGAAAACATTACGGAGATTCCTCAAGAAATTAAATAGAACTACCATATGATCCAGCAATCCCACTTCTGGGTATATATCCAAAGAAAATGAAATCAATATCTTGAGAGATACCCGCACTCTCATGTTCATTGAAGCGTTAGTCACAATAGCCAAGGTATGTAAACCACCTAAATCTCCGTGGACAAATGAATGGATAAAGAAACTGTGGTGTATATAAACACAATGGAATATTATTCAGCCTTAAAAAGAAGGAAATCCTGCCATTTGCAACAATGTGGATGGACTGTGCGGGCATTAGACTAAGTAAAATAAGCCAGACAAGGAAAAAAAAAAAAAAACAAACAGCATCACTTATACATGGAATCTAAAAAAAGTCAAACTCATAGAAACAGAGAGTAGAAAAGTAGCTGCCAGAGGCTGAGGGTGGGAGAGACAGGGAAAGGCTAGTAAAAGGGTACAAACTTTCAGCTCTAAGACTGAATAAAATCGGAGGATTTAATGTGTAACATGGTGACTATAGTTGATAACATTGTATTATATAATTGAAATGTACTAAAAGAGTAGAACTTAAATGTTCTAACCTCAAAAAAAGTACCTGATACGTAAGTAGGTGCTCAATATTGATGAATGAATGGGTGAATGAACAGTAAACTTACAAATAAGATCCTTTATGTGTCTTCTTATTCTATTGCTATTAAAGGCAATTTTAAGCAACATAATTTTTAACTGGTGTGTATATATTTATGCTTTTTTAGATGAGAGAACTTAAAGTCATTACTTATATGATTGATATAACAACTTATAAAAGAGTATTTCTTGTTTTGTTTAGTTTTGTGCATGTATCTTTTTAAATTGAAGTAGAGTTGATTTACAATGTTGTGTCCATCTCTGCTGTACAGCAAAGTGACTGAGGTATCCACATAGGTACATCCTTTTTTTGGTATTCTCCTCCATTACGGTTTATCACAGTATAGTGAATATAGTTCCCTGTGCTATACAGTAGGACCTTGTTGCTTATCCATTCTAAATGTAATAGTTTGCATCTACCAACCCCAAACTCCCATTTCATCTCTCTTCCCTCACCCTTGGCAACCACAAGTCTGATCTCTGTCTGTGAGTCTGCTTTTATTTTATAGATAAGTTCATTTGTGCCATAATTTAGATTCTACATACAAGTGATATCATTTGGTATTTGTCTTTCTCTTTCTGACTTACTTAGTATGATAATCTCCAGTTGCATCCATGTTGCTGCAAATGGCATCATTTCATTCTTTTTTATGGCTGAGTAGTATTCCATTGTGTATCTGTACCGCATCTTCTTTATCCATTCATCTGTCAATGGACATTTAGGTTGTTTCCATGTTTTGGCTATTGTGAATAGTGCTGCTATGAACACAGGGGTGCATCTATCTTTTCGAATTATAGTTTTGTCCGGGTATATGCCCAGGAGTGGGATTGCTGGATCATATGGCAATTCTATTTTTAGGTTTCTGAGTAACCTCCATACTGTTTTCCATAGTGTCTGCACCAACTTACATTCCCACCAACAGTGTAGGAGGGTTCCCCTTTTCTCCACACCCTCTCCAGCATTTGTTACTTTTAGACTTTTTAATGATGGCCATTCTGACCAGTGTGAGGTGGTACCTCACTGCAGTTTTGATTTGCATTTCAAAAGAGTATTTCTTTTGAGGACAGTATATGATGAAAGATCTTGCCTGAGAGCATTTGGCTACATGATGTTATACTTAAAAACAGTACGACATAGAGGTAAAGAAAGAATTTAGGCTCTAAAATGAGAGAGACCTGCTGACTTTAGGTATCCCTGACTTGTGCTTTATGAGATTGGTGACCTTGGACTAATTATTTTGTATGTTTCTCAGTTTCCTCATCTGGAAAAGGAGGATATCTATCAATACCCCATGAGTTTTAAAAAAAAATTAATTAGGATGATGCATATAAAGAGCCTAATACTGTGCCAGACAAATAGTATTAGCTAATATTTTTATCACCGCCAATCACCATCATCATCATCACGACCATGGACAACTATATTTTACGCAGTTCTGACAGCACAACTAGTCTTTTAAAACTTTTTACAACATGAATGGAATTTTTCTTCACATATGCTGTTCAAAAGTCCCTGAAAATTCACTCATGAAATCAGAGAAACTGTAAATAACAAGTAAATGAATATAATATTAGCATAGTCTATTAACATCTTTTGCTTTTTCCTAAACTATTCCATACCTAGATGACTCATAAATTATTTAAGTCCTTCACTTTGCCTCTGAAATCCAGATTCCCATATTTAACTGTCTTCCTGGTTTTACCACTTGGATACTTCAAAAGCAGCATGTTCAATAACAGATTTGTGATATTCCCACCCATCTTTGCCCAAATCTGGTCCTCTTCAGTCTTCTCTTTCCAGAAAATCCACCACTGTCCATCCAGCTGGGTAAACCATGAATCCAGCAGTTGTTCCTGACATCTCCTCTCCCTCACACTCCATTTCCAACCCCTTGAAAGGGTCTCTGATATTCTCCCTAAATAACCCACCCTCAAATTTACTCTAGCCCTTCCTCAGATCTCAATTCAATCACCACTTCTTGAGGAACCCTCCCCTTTCTGTTTCCCCTTCCCTGCCCCCATCCCACCAGTCAGATCTTCCTGGCATATGCCCTTCTTCATCTTACGTCCCTTTACTTTGCAGCAATTACAATGCTAATTTTTACATTGGTTTTTAAAGTTGTTTATGTTTGTCCAAGATCCTTTGAATAAACGTGGTGTCTGCTTTAACTCTTATTTTATCTTCAGAATACAGCACTTTTTCAAAGTGTCAGTTGGAACCCATTAGTTAGTAGTGAAATCACATTAGTGGATAATGTGAAGTTTTTTTTTCTCAAATGAAATAGGGTAGAGTAAAAGAAAGTCTTGGGCTTCCCTAGTGGCGCAGTGGTTAAGAATCCACCTGCCAATTCAGGAGACAAGGGTTCGAGCCCTGGTCCGGGAAGATCCCAAGTGCCGCTGAGCAACTAAGCCCGTGCACCCTAGAGCCCGCACTCTGCAACAAGAGAAGCCACCACAATGAGAAGCCCGCGCACTGCAGCGAAGATTAGCCCCTGCTCGGGGCAACTAGAGAAAGTTCGCGTGCAAGACCCAATGCAGCCAAAAATTAATAAATAAATTTATTTTTTTTAAAAAGTCTTATAGAATTAATAAAATGTGGTAAACATATCTATGCTGAAGCTTTTTTTTTAAGTTTTAAGCATATCTGTGTATTCACACATTATACACTTGTGTATGGGTCTTGATGTAAAATATACTTCCTACTCCAGGTCTCAGCCAAAAATTATAAAACCATGGTTGTAGGGACATGACTGACTCCTAGTAGAAATTCAATAAACACTTGTTAAATCAATCAAAAAACGAAAAGGTCCTGATCACTTACTCTATCCTGAATCTACTTCCTTGGCTTCTGTAACGTGCTCTTCTAGCTCTCATCATCCCACCGTGTCTACTTTCCCCATGCAGACGAGCACGCGGTCACTCCCTTGGGCACTGATTTGGGCACCCTACACTTTCAGTTAGTGCCCCCCACCTTTAAAAAACCTCTATGCTAATATTTTCAACTTTTAAATTCTCTCCTTTTAGTATAAGGACTTTATATTCACCCCACCACTGGACCTGGTCATCTGGATATGTCACCATCACTTTAAGTCTATCTTTTTTAACGCCAGTCTCATTATTTCTGGGCCCCATATTCAACCCCCACACCCACTTACATGTTTTATATTCTCTCTACTCAGGCTCCAAGCTGGTAATTTTAAATTCATCTTTGACTCTTTTCATCTCCTAAATATTTGCTAAATCTGGCCTTCCTCTCTGTGCCTTTTACCACAGTCATAGTTCTATCTCTCGCTACACTAATTCAATGATGTCTTAACTAGATTTCCTGCTTCTAGTCCATTCAAATATACCTTCCACAGACATCAGTGAGGTTAATTACAAGCAAGCTAACTTTGCATGTTCTCTGTTTACCAGCCTTCAGAAGCACCCTATCACTTACAATTTTCTAAATTATGGGTCTCTGAAATTGACTGTGCTGACAGTTAAAAAGCTCTAAAAATATACTAAACCCCACTGAATTGTACTCTTTAAATGGGTGAACTATATATCAAGTATATTTCAGTAAGTTGTTATATTAAAAAAAAGTTGATGAGAGATGTGATAAAAGTTATAGATTCCACAGAAAAGTGACATATTCCTATGACCCACTAAACATTACAAATAATAAAAAAGAAAATTACAAACTGAAAAGGAATTTTGGTTCATTCTCAAAATTTGGTTCAGTCTCAAAATATCTGCTTATAGGATGTCAGTACGGGAGCTATTCTAAGTTCGCAATGAAACATGCGATGGTCTGTTAAGATCAAAATTTTAAAGAGAAGAAAACTAAGATTTAGTTCTGATTTCTCCTGACTTACTAATCAGGATTTCTAATCAATGCTACAGATTCTCTGAAATGTGATTTAATACCTGAGATGAATCTTTTAACTCATGTACACTTTAAAAATGATTAGATGATATCAAATAACTGTACTTTATATAATTTTAAATCTTATAAACATAAAAATATGGTTTGCTTGATGAATAACCTTTTAATTAAATTTGTATTTCCACAAAAGTAATGTATATTAGTCACATCATTAGTAATTATTATTGCCTATGAAATAATTTATATCATGTTATATAAAAGCCTATTTAACAAAACAGAGATAAGTTACCAATATGCTATGTTAATGTGGACTGAAATACTGTACCTTGTAGTTCCCAGACTTTCAAAGGCATCATTTCTTTATTACTCTCAATCAGGTATTTTTGGAATGTTGTCAGATTATCTCTAAGATCTGAATATCTTTCTCTGTATTAGAATATTAAGTAATGTTAATTATCATCACCTACTACAAATTACTACTATACAAGCAGTATATTTTTGAAATTAACTTTTCCAAATTTTAGACACAAACTAACTGTTCACCAAGATAATAATAAATAGTGATGCAGCTATATCCACAGAACTTAAAGAAAAATGAGGGAGATATGCATGTCTACTTTTTTCAATGTATAAAACAAAACAAAAGAAAACAAAATCTGGAAGGATGTACTCTCATTTGTTAACATTACCTGTAAGGGATCCAAGTGTGAGGGCAGAATTATTAGTTTTTATATTATACACTTTTTATTTAACATTTTATAAATTACAAGTCATGCTTTTATAATTAAAAATGAAAACTATTTTATAAGGAAAGACAATAATGCTTCCTATACAATTTTAGAGTTTACTCTATTTCTGAAAAGTTCCATCTTTGAAACTTTTAAAAAACTTAAATAAGATAATTCTGTCTAATTAAACATATCTAGGTATTTTTTAGAGAGTGCCAAATAATAATGTAGCATGATATTTTACTATACATATAATAAAAACTATAATCTTTTTTCTTCCATCTCTCATGAAATCAAAACACAATACCATTTCATATTATTAGACAGAATTGTTTTAAAAAAACTTTATGTAGCTATCAGCACAATTTATAAACAAATACATATTTTCAACAGTAAAGAGAAATAAATATTTTAAAAAGTGAGATGAAAAATAAATATACAGAAATAGATTAATCTTATAGTTAACAATAATAAATGTACTACATTTTCATATCTCGCAATTTTATTACAATGTGGGACCACATTTTGAAAATGAATCAAGTCTGCTCTTACAGTGAGAAAGCAATAGAACTTCTTTGAAAAGAAGTTCACTATGAATTAAATTAACCACTCCTTTCTCAATATTTTAAGTTACAGAGTAATACTAAGTTTATAAGAGCTGTTATATTGTTTTTCATGTTTAATCATAAGCTTAACGATAATTTTCACGGCTAAAATTATTTATGTAATTCAGGCAAAAACACATTATTCATACAATACCTCAAAGCAGAAGGTTTTTGCCTAAATCAATTAATTGTGTAAAAACTAACTTTGAGTATTTCCTCTCTAAAAAAACTAATATCCCAAGGTTCCAAAGGCTTTCTGGAAGACATGCAATTTATTCCCATAAATAGTTACGTTTAAAAAAAAAACAGAACGATGGATTCTAAGATGCGAGACACAGCTGGAAATGGAATAAAAATGTTATCTACTAAATAAAAATCTTACTTAAAATAAATCCATTTTACAAGATGCATTAACTTTTTAAGGCCACTAGTATACAACTTGTCCAGTAAACCGTAGAAATACAACTCAGTCATCTGTATGAAGGAGCATAGTGTCCAAAAATGTTCCCCTCGCTCTGTACAGTTATCTACTCACCAGGAGAACGGACCTAAGTGTCCTTTATAAATATCTGTAATACTAAATAAGAACTAAAGATATTAATAAAAATGGTTCTTTATTTTTAATTAATGTTGTCTTTATAATAGAATCATAAACTTTCCCTTCTTGTAAATCAGAGAAACCACACATAAAATGACAACAAACCCCATCCATTAACATTCAGAGAGCACTCACCATCCTATTCCTTGTCTTCAATCAGTGATGCAGGAAAAAAAAAAAGGGTGCAGAACTTCAATTTTTTGAAAGGTTACTTATATGTGTATATGAAATTAAGGCCAGAAGTTAAAAGGTATTTTATATGGCAATATATGGCACAGGAATTTAGGGAAATAAATATTTTCTCTTCTTTTGAGACATGAAATTTTAAATTTTTTTCATGCTAAAAATCCAGTATATTAACTATGATTTTTGTAACCCATTAGATCTGTAAAAGATTCCATAAATTTTTGTTTTAGTTTTTAGCCAGAGATAACTCTGATCACTTTCAATTCCAGTATCTCTAACCATACTCATTATCCTGTGGAATTAGCGCTTATTTTTCAATTTTGTGCTTTTCTGCATTAACCATGTGTTACTTTTGTAATAAAAACAATAGTATGTATATTTTAAAAATGTGAAACATATGCTAACCCAGCATATTGAATCAATTCCTTTAAAAACAAACTTAAGAGTATAGTAATAGTTTCATTTCAATTCAGACTTACTTTAATTTCCCAAAGAGAAATCCTTGAACTTCATTTGTTTCAGTAATATCTTCTACAGTAGTATTAGTCGCAGCTATATTTTGGAAACAAAGACAAAATAAAATGAAAATATTTCAGACTGGAAAAGGAATATGTAATAAAAAATTAGAAGAACTCAAAATAAAATCAAATTCCATTTGTTTTACCTTGTTTTTCTTTCATGGATCCGCTCAATGAGACATGAGTGTGCTCTCTTTTTTTAAACAAGCTTGATTATTAAATATTTAAAAACCATCATAAATGCTCTATAGATCATTTCGTAGTCAAGTTCTATTTCATACCAGAATGATAAACCAAGGAGTCTGCAACAAACCCTGGACTTAGCTCTTAAGCCAGCAAGAAATCCAAACCCTAACAGATACAGGAGTTCTCACATTATTTCTGACACCTTTAGACATAATCAAGAAATCTTTAGAAAGACACCAAAACTCATGGCCTCAAAGAATAAGGATATATTTTATGTTCATTTCTCTTCCCCTCTCCTTTACTTACCAATAATTATAGCATACAGTGTGGTAAGTGCTATGTGTGAGGGCACTCTGGGATTCTAAGAATCTGTGACTGTAAGCAGTATGGGCTACGCTCCATCAGAGCTCGTCAAGTACCCTTCTCCCGTCTTACTCGTCTGAGAGTCTGGACCTCTAGGACCGCAACTAAAAACACTGATCCAGTCTTCCTTTCCCTCCCTTTCATTCATTCATCAGGCAAATATTTATCGACTGCCTTCTATGACGCCCGATGCCTGCCAGACAGACACCAGGAAGAGAGACGCAAAAGACACAAACCTCAGCTGGTGGAAAAGGAGACAAATAGACAATTTTAACAGACTGTTTAAAACTTTTCCAAAAGAAAGCACAAACTATGTGGAATATAGAAAAGGGAAAACATTCCTCTGACAGAGCAGGAAGATGGGCAGCCATCTCAGAGGTACTGACTGATACACATGATTCTTAAAAGATGAATAGGCCTTAGATGAATAAAAGAGGTGGGAGAAAGGAGGAAGGTTTCAGGAAGAAGGAACAGCATATGCTAAGGGACGAGAGTGCTCTACAGAGGTCACGAAGGCTGGGCGTGGAGCCACACACGGAGGCATCCGGGGAACAGAGAATTATCTTGTAGAGTAGTTTAGTGTTACAGGACCACAGTGCACAAATGAGAGGGCTGAGGGACGGTGATTAGGCAGAAAGAGGCCAGAAGGTGAAAAGCTTTCTCTGTTATGCTGATAGTGCTTGAATTTATGAGGAGGTTACAGGGAACCAGTCTGGGATTTTAACTGGTGGAATCATAAAGTCAGATTTTCATCATAAGAAGCACAGTCAGAAAGCACTGTGGAGAACAGATGGATTATTCTATTTGGGGGATGAGGGGACTAGGGGTACTGAAGAGAAGGTCAGTTAGAAGCCTGATACCCATATACAGAGGGAAAAAAAGAAGTGAACTAAAGGAGTGGCAACTAGAATGGAGAGAAAATATATTTCGAATGTACGACAAAATTTAATGTGCAATTTGTAATATAGAAATACATGTGATCACATGACTTTTAAAAAAAATTCTACAAGCCCAAGGATGGCTAGAAAATGCCTTATGTTACTATCATGACTGTTAAACAAGATACTAAATTATAAAGCATTGTAGAGCTATATACAAGCTATATGGAAATATATAAAATCTGGGCATTATTATTTCTACTATACTTTTTCAGTAACTCTTTAACCAGCAGGATTTTCAATCACAATAATACAGATGTTGATTTGTAGCACATTCAATAGGAGGGCTAGAGCTAAGCTGTGATCAGGGTAGGGCTGCCAGGACCAGATCTTGAATAGAAAAACAAAATTGTAGCAGAAGCAACATCTGAGACCATATAAAAGAATGAATTAGAAACTCTTAACCAAGAATCAGGTACAAATACATTTCCAATGAGCCAGGTAACAAAAGATTTCCATAAGAATCTGAAAAGTTCTTTAGTGTTTTTAGGTCTCCAGAATCCTTCATCTAGAGCATGCATTCAGTACACAGAACCCAGACACTGGACTGGTAGATCACAAATCTAATCAATCTACTTCATCTAACCAATCAATTCACAGCCCTCTCCATCCCACTTCAAAACAAAAACAAGAACAGAAGACCATCATCCTAACTTCATTATATATAAATACTTCAGACCAAGACTTGTAAGGCAGTGCTACCAGTGAGTTTTAGGTTTACTGAGACACTGATCCCCTTAGACACCCCCCACCCTTGCTCCCAGGGGGTGACTGGGCACATCATGGGCCGGTCTGAGCTCCTGGGTCAGTCACCTCTAGCCATAAGCAGCCTCATCTATTGCTTCTACGTACCCTACATATATTATCAATTTTTATATGTTGCGGAAAATGGTTGGGAAGCCATTGAGTAAAAGCAAATATGCTACTTCCACTTTTTGAAGTTTTTGAGAGTACAATAATATGAAATGTATTTCTTTTAGTTTAAAGTTAAATTCCAACTAAGGAGGAACATGTCTACCCTGTCTCCAGCCTCAAATTAACGTGTGTAGGATTACAGTCATTTTCTTTTTTCAACTGAAGTGTGTAAGCCTCCAAATTTTCATTCCACTCGAATACAGAGAATAAACTTACTTTTGACTTGGGTATCATCCAATGCTTTGTATTCTGTACTCTTAATCGCTAGCTCCACACCATAGCCAGATAAGTACATTTTCTGTGAGGCTGGTTTCTGTTCAAACACATTTATTTAAAAAAAAAAAAAAAAAGAGAGAGAGAGAAAATATTTAGTTAAACATCTGCTTTTGAATTCAGAATGACTGTGTATTAGGACATTAGGGTAAATTACTAATATTGAAGTAATCACTGTGAAATAGTGTTATTTGGGGGACATTTATAGTCTCTCTAGACAGTCTATCAAGGAACTAGAATTTAGTTGATGACCACTTCTTCACTTTCTAAAATCCTTGTCACGACTCTGATGTTTTAATTACTTTTTTACAATGAAAAAAAAATCTGATCTTTTTCTGTTATACCATGGTAACTTTGCCATCTTTCCCATGAATTAATTAACAGAGGATCACATACAATCGAGTTTCAACAAAACTGTACTCTTTTGGGGGAACTACACAAGATTAGCGAAACCAGTAAATGTTATTCATTTGCTAGTTGTCTGTATGTAGGACATCCAGCGTGTCCCCAAAAGCAAATACTAGAAAGTGGAGGCAAAGGAAACAAAAAAGCTCAGGGGGGGCCGGGCCGCCCCTCCCACGGCGCGACCGCTCTCCCACCCCGGCTCCGCCTCCAACCGGGTGGGGCGGGGCGGGGCAGACTGTCCCCAGTGTGCCCCGGGCGGGTCGCGCAGAAAAAAACAAACAAACAAACAAAAAAAGCTCAGTGCCTTGAACAACCTATTTAAGTCTTTCTTCATGTTTCTCAATGATTAAAATATACCAAATGCCACAAATTAATACCTATTCTTGCAGTGAGAGGTAACAATTTGCCTAAAACTGAGTTGTCTTAAGTATTTATGATCAGCATTTGGTACCTTTTCTTTCACCTTTCCAAAAGTGCAAATATAAAACGTACTTCTAGAGACTACTCTGTGAAGGAAGAGAAGTCATCACATTTTTTCAAAAAAGTAAGCGTATCTATACACTACCAAACGTAAAATAGATAGCCAGTGGGAAGCAACCGCATAGCACAGGGAGGTCAGCTCTGTGCTTTGTGACCACCTAGAGGGGTGGGATAGGGAGGGTGGGAGGGAGGGAGATGCAAGAGGGAAGAGCTATGGGAACATATGTATATGTATAACTGATTCACTTTGTTATAAAGCAGAAACTAACACACCATTGTAAAGCAGTTACACTCCAATAAAGATGTTAAAAAAAAAAAAAAGTAAGCAACCTGGATGAATATATGTAATACTTTAGAAGATGTCTAAGGTTCTTTCTAGCTTCTAGACTGAAATTCTTATCAGTTGTGCTACGATCATTACCATTTGGCATATCCTTTCATGGGTTAGAAAACGCATTTAACCTAGCACTCAGCAAACTCCTGTGAAGATGTTATGTGTCTTTGCTTAACTAACGTTTGCATGAGGGCAGTTTTGCAATTATAAACATGACAGAGGAAGAGGCAGAGGACAAACAGAAAGAAAACCTTAATAGTGTACTACAGTTTTTAGTTTCTTCTTTCCTCCCTAAACTTCTCCCTCAGCCTTCAAAATTAGTATACGACCACAGTGACTATTCCTGGACTATTCTATTTCTAAATAAGATGACGTAAGAATTAGTTTCAGATATGCAGACAAGTGTTTAACATTGCTGCCCACACTAAAATTTAATTTGCTAATTTCTCAGGCACATGCTATAATGCAAGATAGCATGAGGAAACTGGGTTGTTTATAATTATAGTAATCTGACAAAGTTGAAAATCTTTTAAAGAGTTTTCAATTTCATCCAGCTCAATTTAAAAATATATTTTGACTATCCACTCCAAAAGACAATCAGTTGGTGGCTAGGCAAACTGAACCTCTAAGTCCACATATCTTGTTATAGTTCATAAAAGAAATGCAATTTCACATAACCAATTTCCATTATCAGTTCTGGAATGTTACCAGCTCCTCAGTAATAAAGATAAATGCTTATTAATTTCATATTTACTTTCTCCTTTTGAAATATACTGATATAAAATTTGAATTGTAGTTTAATAATTTTGGATTTGCAAACCAAAAATGCTCATAGGCTAAATCAACTGGTGAAAAGAATCTTTCTTCATTATCCTATTTCTTCTTTCCCCACAAAAAAGCATCTGTTCAGAAGGTACCACAGGGACTTCCCTGGTGGCGCAGTGGTTAAGAATCCGCCTGCCGGGCTTCCCTGGTGGCGCAGTGGTTGAGAATATGCCTGCCAATGCAGGGCACACGGGTTCGAGCCCTGGTCTGGGAGGATCCCACATGCCGTGGAGCAGCTGGGTCCGTGAGCCACAATTGCTGAGCCTGCGCGTCTGGAGCCTGTGCTCCGCAACAAGAGAGGCCGCGGCGGTGAGAGGCCCGCGCACCGCGATGAAGAGTGGCCCCCGCTTGCCGAAACTAGAGAAAGCCCTCACACAGAAACGAAGACCCAACAGAGCCAAAAATAAATAAATAAATAAATTTAAAAAAAAAAAAAAAAAAAAAAGAATCCGCCTGCCAATGCAGGGGACACGGGTTCGAGCCCTGGTCTGGGAAGATCCCACATACTGCGGAGCAACAAAGCCCATGCACCACAACTACTGAGCCTGCACTCTAGAGCCCGCGAGCCACAACTACTGAGCCCGCGTGCCACAACTACTGAAGCCTGCAGGCCTAAAGGCCGCGCTCCGCAACAAGAGAAGCCACTGCAATGAGAAGCCCGCGCAACAGCAATGAAAACCCAACGCAACTAAAAACAATAATAATAAATAATTTTTTTAAAAAGTAGCACAAATAAGTCTATTTTTATTAGGATTACATGCTGACTAGATTTACAGTATAACTATTTTGGATGTACAATATGTCATCAATTAAATAGAAGGCCATAATTTGATGCTACCAAGTACCCAGATAGCTGGTGAATATGCTTTCACAGAAGTATATTTAATGGTCACATTCTCTAAATAATAGCTTGGGACATTGATTCCCAATAGACGACCATACCACCCGGGTGCGGGGTGCATATTAAAATCACTTGGGGGACTTTTTTAAAAAAGATAAACATATACTTTGATCTCCCATTCCTTTTCTGATAATTGACATATAACATTGTATTAGTTTAAGGTGTGCAACATAATGATTTGATATCAATTCAAATCAAACCCTTGAACAGCATGGGTTTGAACTGCATAAACTGCACTGGTCCACTTATACATGGATTTTTTTCAATAGTAAATACAACACTATTGCATAATCCATGGCTGGTTGAATCTGCAGATGCTGAACCATGGATACAGAGGAATGGCGTATATACGGAGCGCCAGCTATAAGCTATACAAAGATTTGTGAATGTGCAGAGTGTTGGAGCTCTTAACTTCCAAGTCATTCAAGGGTCAATTGTATTATGAAATGATTACCACAGTAAATTTAGTTATTGTCCATACCTCGCATAGCTACAGTTTTCTTTTTCTTGTAATGAGAACTTTAAGATCCACTCTCTTAGCAACTTTCAAATATTCAATAGAGTACTGTTAAGTATAGTCATCATGCTGTATGTTACATCCTCAGAACTTGTTTATCTGATATCTGGAAATTTGTACCTTTTGACCACCTTCACCCATCAACCCTCCCCGCCCCTCAATTTCAGCAACCACCGATCAGTTCTCTGTTTCTATGCATTTGGTTTTTTTCACATTCCATATATGAGATCATATATTTGTCTTTTTCTGTCTGACTTAGCATAATGCCCTCAAAGTCCTTCCATGTTGTTACAAATGGCAGGATTTCCTTCTTTTTTAAGGCCAAATAATATTTCATTGTGCCTGTGTGTATATATACACACACACACCACATTTATCTATTCATCCATCACTGGACACATAGGTTGCTCCTATATAAGTAATGCTGCAACGAGTATGGGGGTGCAGATAGCTTTTCAAGATGGCGATTCCATTTCCTCGAGATATATACCCAGAAGTGGAATTGCTGTATCATATTCTAGTTCTATTTTTAACTTTTTGAGGAACCTCTATACTGTTTTCCATAGCAGCTGTACCATTTTACATTCCCACCAACAATGCACTAGGGCTTCTTTTTCTCCACATCCTTACCAATGCTTGTTAACTCTTGTCTTTTTGACATATAGCTATTCTAACAGGAGTGAGGTGGTATCTCACTGTGGTTTTGATTTGCATTTCCCTGCCAATTAGTGAGGCTGAGCACCTTTTCATATACCTGGTGGTTATTTGCATGCCTTCTTTAGAAAAATGTTTATTCAGGTCCTTTGCCATTTTTTAATTGAACTGTTTCTTTTCATTTGCTCTTTAGTTGTATGAGTTCCTCATGTATTTTGGATATTGACCCCTTATATATATGATTTGCAAATATTTCCTCCAATTCGGTAAGTTGCCTTTTCATTTTGTTGATGACTTCCTTAGTTATGCAGAGGCTTTTTTAGTTGGATGTAGTCCCACTTGTTTATTTTTGCTTCTATTGCCTTTGCTTTTAGGGTCAAATCCAAAAACTCACTGCCATGACCAATGTCAAGAAGCTTTTTCCTTATGTTTTCTTCTAGTTTTATGGCTTCAGATTTTATGATTAAGTTATTAATCCATTTTGACTTAATTTTTTTGAGTGGTATATGATAGGGGTCCAGTTTCATTTTTTTCATGTGGCTGTCAGTTTTCCTAACACCGTTTACTGAAGACACTATCTGTTCCCCACTGAGTACTCTTGGCTCCCTTGTTAAATATTAGTTGATCATATATGCATAGGTTTATTTCTTGGCTCTCTGTTCTGTTCCATTGCTCTATGTATCTGTTTTATGCCAATACCATACTGTCTTAATCACTACAGCTTTGTAACATAGTTTGAAATCAGGACGTGTGATGCCTCCAGCTTTGTTCCTCTTTTTCAATATTGCTTTAAATTTTAAAGCTACTGCAATTAAAATAATGTTATATTTGTATAGAATAGATATATTAGAACAGAATAGAGTCTAAAAACATATATGCCTGTATGAAAACTTGGCATATGATGGATTAGTATAAAGAGTTAACTGTCCAATGAATTATGTGGAGACCAAAGAATATCCATATGGAACTAAAATTATTTCTCTACCTCACAGCAAATTCAAATATATCCAGATGAATTAAAGACCAAAACACAAAGAACAGCACTTTAATTCTCACAAGAAAATATAAGAAAATGTCTTTATGGCATCGTGAAGGAAACCATTAAGGAAAAGTTGGATAAATTTGAATACAACTGCAATTAATACTTGCACTAAATGAAATATGACATATTTTTTTTTATTACTAGGAGACCAGAAATACACAGAAGATGTTTGCAGAGTGTAGAAGACCAATATTCAGAATATGTTTTTAAAAATCTGTAAATGGGGGAGGAAAGCCCCAAAGAATCCAATATAAAAACAGGCAAAAGATATGGATAGGCAATTAAGTATATTTGTAATGCTTTTATTACTTTAAACATTAATATTCATCATGAATATTTTGGGAAATGCAAATTAAAACACTCTTTCCATGTTCAGAATATAGAAGTAAAAAAGCAAAGTCCTTCCTCTAATGGCCATTATATTTTAATGTGTGATGGTGAGAGTTTCGTTGTGTGTGTGTGTGTGTGTGTGTGTGTGTGTGTGTGTGTGTGGAGGTGTTAAAGAAATAAAATTAGAGATAGCACAGTAATAAGTGCCACGAAGTCATTAAAACAGAATAATGTGATAGAGTGTGACTGCAATGAGAGCTCGGGAGACTGGGGAATAACACAACACATTTGATCTGAAACTTGAATAAGAAAGTAATCAGCCTTTCAAACAAATAGGTTTGAGAGCGTTCGCACACCACGCTTAGCACTTCGAACTAATGTATACTATCAATATACAAAGTAAATTAGACTTCCTCATCATAATATATTTTCATTAAAAATAACTATATTTATGAATCCTAGCAAAGATTACGCATGCTATTGTTGTACGGTTTTGTTTTTTATCCAAGTTTTAAATCTGTTCCAAATATATTATAAAGGAAAGAAATATAAACATGATACTTCCAGAAAAGACACAGAATCTCAATATATTTTTCCACATAAAATTCACATGTGATAGTTGTGTTAATTTTAAAAAATCTTTAAATAACTGTTCTAGGGGAAATTATCATGTAAAATCTAGTAAAGAAATTATTATAAAATGTATTTTCTATAGCCAAAATAATCTTGGACAAAACAAACATGTACCTGAACATAATGCCGAAGAACATAAAGAATTTCCCCATTTTGAGCTTTTTCAGACAAAACTGTGTGAAATTTACGAAATGCTCTGGTACCCATTTCTGCATAGAGGATAATCACTGGTAAGTTCTCTTTGTTTGTAGGAAATTTGTGGTCTCCTTTAAACAGATAAGGTCTGGGCCTAAAATGAAAACAAAACACAAACAAGAACTGAAAGTACACAGCATATGAGAAACATCATGAAACTTTATAATTTCTACTTATCAAACTTATAGGAATGTATGTATATGCATTTGTGTGTGTGTCTGTGTATATATATATACACAGACACATACATAAAATCACAGAAAAAGAATTTAGATTTCCTGTGGTGACTTTGTGCACAGAACTTCTAAATGACAGAAAAGACAAAAAATAAATTTGGTTAGCCCAACACTGAATATTAAAAATATTTTATTTTCAATGTTCGCTATCTTTAAAAATAAAATATAAATGGCAACATATTTTTTGATGAAATAAAATTTAAATTTTCTTCAATTAGAAGAATATAACCTTTCATTATAGCTCACATTCCCTGAAAATGGGCTCCAAATCTTTAAAAAACAAAATAAAGGTACTATGTCATGCAACCATCATCAGTTCTTAATATGAATAACAACTCATTAAATCCCGAAGGATAATAAAACAAACAGAGCAGTCCTATGGTCTGGCCCTACCATCATAAACAGACTTTGACATCTTATTTTCCAGGCACTATGCAAGATTCTTTATACATATTAGTAAATTCTATCTTCACAATGAAATTAATATTAGTATTAAAGACAAATGTTTTCAAATGTTGGTAATTGGAAAGGCTGCTAATGCTATTATATAAATCTTGAGGTTGAATATAAAAGAAAAAAATTAGAAGAAATGAAATAGATTTTCCAGAGACAAAGGTAAAGGCTAATATAACATTTGTTCATGAGTCTGTAATGGTGAGTGCCTTCTTATACCCTAAAACACATACCTTTCAAAGTCTGCTTTTTTAATTAATTCAGGAATCACATGGATATATCATAGATAATAAAAAATTATACTACACTTATGGAGAATTACTCTGTAAGAGGGAAAACAGTTTTTAAAAATCGACTAGATTACATTTAAAAATAGAAAATTACATTTCTTGAATTGACTAAGATTATAAAGGGAAATCATACAAATTAGCATTAGTGAAAACATTAGAAATGGAGTATGAAACATAACCAGCTTTCTGAAGAAAAATTTTGAAATATGTACCAATTTTAAATGCATACACTTATTTACCTTGTGATTCTAGTTCTAGAAATTTATCTAAGATAATATCAAGATAACAGTATAAAGATATATGTACATAAAAAATATATGTACATGGACGTTCAACTAGATATTGTTTATAATAGAGAAAAAATGTAAAATACCTTATATCTATCACAAGGGGTGGGATAATTAAATGTACTTGTTCATTTAATCACAGTATCATTCATTTGATAAATATCTGAGCATCTACTATGTGTCAGGTGGAAAATACAATACTATATAAATGGGTCCTGCTCCACAATGACAAAGCATAGACCTATATTTATATTTATTTATATGCAAGACATGTAGGGATGTATAATTCAGTGGGGGAAGGTTCTAAGACATCCTTTATAGTACAATCCCATGTAGGTTTTTTAAAAAAAAGAATATATCTGCATGTGAATATATGTATTTGAAAAGAAAAAAATGTACCAAACTTAACAGAATTATGGGTCATTTTCCCTTTCTACTTTGTATTTTTTCTGAAGTATTTGAATTTTTTTAATAATGACCACATATAATTTTTTTAACTTTTAACATGCAGCTTTTGTAAATCAACTATACTCCAATAAAAATTTTTTTAAAAGTAAAAATTTTTTTAAAAATGCAGCTTTCCATTTTGGACAAAAAAAGGAGGGTAACACAGATTTGAAGTGGCATTTAGAGAGCAGACCTTAATGCTACATTTCCCAGAATCTCCAATGATATTTTCAAAGACACAGAAAAAAACGAAAACTCTTAATGAAGCTGAAAACTAATAATAACTTTATACTATAATTTGGGAGTAAAACCCAGTAATTATAAAATCTACGCCATTTAACTTAGAATCATAACTGATGTCTTCCTACTTAAAACATAATACACCTTACCACTTGAAATACAACAATGTACTAGCCAAAAAGAAAGATAGTGTAATTCTTTTTCTCTCTACTTCCTGTTCCATGGTTCAAAGATCCATGGTCTGAATCTGCCCCAAACTTGATGTTACAGATATTACACTAAAATGTCATTTATTTATTTGGGAGAAAGTGACAGCAATCGTCACCGTCCTAAATGAGTATAACTTTCTCTCCTCCCCTGCCCCCAACAAGGAAATAAAAGGAGTTTTTTAGGAAATTGGGACAAGAATACCATATAGTAAAGAAAGATAACTTTGATGCCCTAAATGTGTTATGATTAAAAAAAAAGAAAAAAAAAAAAAAAGAGTTCCTAACTCAACCAAAGGCAAAATAAGAAACAATATGAATGCAAATGGTAATACATTAGAACAAAAAAAAAGTAGAATAAGTGTATCAGTTATTTCTTTAAGAAATATAAATCTAATCTGGAAAAACTGAAAGAAATGAAAACTGAAGAAAACTTAGGAATGAGAAACATCTACAGAGAGGGAAAAAATTAAAATGTTCCTATTACTCTGTGTGTGTGTGTGTGTGTGTATGTATGTAAATACATTATTTGCTTAAATGAGAAAAAACAACCACCATGGACCAATGTTGATAGTGTGACATAAACCAAGAATTATGTGCCTAAGGTTCACAAAAAAGAAAAAAAAAAAGATTAACACTATATACATACATATACACATATACATACACATACACACATATACCACATATAACAACTGTGTGTGTGTGTGTGTATATATACATATAAAAGACACTATATATATCTATGTATGCACATTTAGTTTCTGTCAGGTTAGGGAATTGATTTTACCCCGCTTACAAGCTAATAAGTTTGCCTTTTGTTGTTTCATGGATCCTGGCAGAAGACAAACTCTTAGGTCGAAAACAAAGAACTTTACTACTCCTGGCACATAAGCAGCATGAGCATTATTTAGCATGTTTGCAAAAGCTCCCTGTGGCCCCTGCATTCCATTAGGGTGGAAATGGACCCACAAGAATGCTACACAAGAATGCTTAGCTGTACGCACCACAGCTAAGAAACACTGAGTGTGGGGAGCCCATCATTCTATAAGAAGCAGTAAACAACCTGCTGTTTGTCCCAGAGGCACAAACATCCCTCAAAACCTGCTGTTTGTCCCAGAGGCATTAACTCATCCCTCAAAGTCACTTGCCGCACACAACCCTGAGAAATGGCCTGGACACAGACCATTCAAGTCCTCACAGTCTTACCATACCCAGAAGGACATTCGGGGCTATGGCAGAGTGCCCCCCCCCCAATAATAAGAAAGCAACCTCTACCCCCAATGGAAACATTCTGTGCCTGCTTTCTAGAAATACAAACATCTAATCCCAAAATGGCATGTGTCACTTCGGTTCCAAAACTGTTAAACTTGCACCTAGTAACTGCAGCATCAACCACCACATGTGGCCTAACCCCAGGCTGCTCAGGAGATGGAAGTGTATATATACATTTGTATCATTAAGATTAAAAGAAGGCTGCCCAGCCCACATGTTTATACGTGAATTTGGGGGAGGGAGGAATCCATGCTTAGGAGCTGCCACTGATGGGAGTCAGGCACAAGTCAGGCCCAGGACCGGCCATGTTCACACAGCATGGAGAGGAATGACAAACCCCGCAGCAGGTGAGACCGTCAGCCACAGCTGCTGGCCGACTCAGGCAGACTGTATGGCTATTCTGACAGGCTGCTGTGCTGGATCCAGGATCAAAGAAAACAATTTTTCCCCTTCCCACACCTTCAGAGCCTAAGGTCAGGCGCTAGACTTGCAGTTCCACCTCAGTAGCCATGAAATCAATGTGACCCATCCCAATACCTACAATTTTACCTATTTTCGAATCATCCTCTATTTATACCCACACCTTTCATCTGGAAGAATCAGGTTCAAGTGAGACACGAGCATTTTTAAGAAACTTATGAAGGCCCATTATAGGCCCCCAGCTAGGCCCGTGTGGTCACTGTAGAAAGACTTGGTAAGCAGTGGACTCAACCAACTGGTTACCTTCATGATCTAGGACCACACCTTTCCAACAAAACAATCCAGGGGGCTAGACCAAAATTAAAGTTTGAATTCTTCAAGCCCCTTCTGGCTGGGCTACCACATGGAGGCCATACCAACCAGGATGATCTGAGGCTGCTGCTGACCGAAGGAAAGATACATGACACCCAGCAATGGCCACAGTAGAATCCTGAACAAATCCATACAACCTCCTACCTCTTTCATCCTAACCATTTCACAGGAGGTGGCCAAGAGATGGAACCTTTCCGAGCATGGTCACATCCAGAGATCAAACAGCCTTACTAAAGTCTATGGATCAGAGGGTGAGAGAGGTAGAGTCAAAACTTTTCGAATTAATTTTTGAGGAGGCCATTCTAGTATGCTCAGAAACCAGATGCCTGTGGGTGGTAGAGAATGTGGAATGTTCAGTGAATACTTTTGACTACTGATCTAGTGTTGGTGGCCTCTGTGAAATAAGGTGCATAGCTGTCAGACTATAGATGATCTGGAAAGCCAGAAAAATAACAGTTTAGATTCAAGGGCTACAGTGGTGTGGCCAGAGTTGGCTGATTGGACTTAAGTGGCAAAACCATAACGTAAAGAAGTCTCAACAGGGATGAGGCACCAAAGGTAGCACCAAGAGCAGGGTCAAACATCTGACATAGTCAGTTTGCCAGAAGCAGGTGGTGGCCCAGGGCAATGCGGACGCCCTTACCACAAGACAAAGAAACTGTCTTTGGGCAGAAGTCACGGTCAGGTATGCTGCGGTAGATCTTACATCGGAAGCATGTAGTCCTTTATTGTGCTCCTGTCTATAATGGTGCATCTTCCACACAATGGTGGAGCCAGGTAGCAACGGCAGCAATTTGGATGCTGCAGTCTTGACATGCAGCTCGACTCCACTCAGACTCATTGGATAATGGGTGTGGGCTGTGTGTATCTACAGAAGTAACCCAGACTGTCAGAGGGGCAGGTGCAGTTTATTCTCACAGTGTACAGCCCCAAAGAGTGGTGCCTCTAATCTGGTAGTCTTCAAGTGTCAGACCAGATAGGTAGGCCACTGGCAACAGCGCAGGGGTCAGTATAAAGGTAGCGAGTTTCATTAAGGAGTCAGGGATTCGTCAGGGATAAGAGGACTACCTCGAATACTGCCCACTGAATGGACTGACCACATCTGCTTTTGGTTTTTCACAGCTGCAGCCTGGACAAACTGCAACAGCAGCCCTAAGTCACCACCAGACTGTAACTTAGCTGAGTGTATCAGTAACTTGATCCATGCATTAAAGGAAACAATTGCGAATTGAGGGCCCCACTGAGTCAGAGATTTTACTTCAGGTAATGGAATGGGGGGGCACTGGGTTTGTCCCAAAGGGGAACTGCTGCCACTTCATCATGTAACCCTAAGATCACACAAGGTTTAAGTAACTCTTGAATATACTATTTCCACTTGACCAGAGAGACTCGCTGACTCCCTTCTACCCTGTTAGTCATTGAATCCTAGTTGACCTGTGCCAAAATGTAAACATCAGGTAGTACAGTCACAAGACTGCCTGAGTCAGGTGTTCAGTTTCAACTAAAGCTCAGCAATTTTAAGTTTCTCTTTTTAAAATCGGGTGTACTTGATGGCTGAGTCAGGCAGGTGGCGTCATTGTACTTGGAAACTGCCTCTCTGGGCATTCAAGCAGCCATTCAGTCTGTAACTAAAGTTGTGATTTCCCCCTTCTCCCCCTGGGATTCTATGTTGAGTCTGCTGGACCACCTGGGAGTAGATAGTATATATGTAGTCTCCCAGTGAGAGTATCTCGCTTTAGACTTCATGAGCATTCACAGCATTCAAAGTATATACACATACAATATCAATACCAGTTATAGATTTAGATGTGGGAGCCAAAACAATAAAAATAAAAGTACAACGGATTGGTCGAGAGATCATTTTCATTCCCTTTCCCATTATGAGCACCTTCCAAAGCCCACCAATTGAGTTTAGGTGTCTTTTCCTGTAGGAACAAAGATCAAAAATCCTGTGTGAGGGGCTACAGTAGCAGTTATCAGAAGACTGCTATCATCCAGCCAGGAGTACAGGGAGTGCAGAATGGCAGGGGGAAAGAGAGGGGAGCAGTAGGAAAGAAATCCAAGTGTTGAGCTTTTGTCTCCCCAACCCAGGGGGCCTTTGTCCTTCCTCTTTCAGAAAGCCATGTGTCTGTCAACATCCTACTCTTGTTTCTAAAACTGTCAAGAACTATAAAAGGTCTAAGGCTTGGTTTTAGCCTACTTACAAAGTAATAAGTTAGGCTTTTGTCATTTTATGGATTCTGGCAGAAGACCTCAGACTCCTGGGTCAAAGAGAAAGGACTTTATTGCTCAAAGCATAGCAAGCAGCATGAGCATTATACTTGCTCCCCAAGTTCCACAAGGCGGGCTGAGGGACAAAATATGGAGCTAAATGGATACTACACAGTGGGTGTACGTTGCAGCTGAGGATCACTGTACTTGGGGAACCACAGTTTTATAACAAGCAGTAAACAAGTTCGTTCTTCTTTCCAGAAGGAAACGTTACCTAGTTCCTCAAGGTTGCTCACTACAAACACAACCCTGAGAAACGGTTCAGGTATAGAGCAGTTCAGGTCTTGCATTTTTTACTGGTCAGACCAGGCAAGAACATGGAAGGACTCACAGCGTCCATGGCAGGTTGCTCTCCCAAACGGCTTGACGTTAACCTTTTTTTTAATTTATTTATATTTATTTTTGACTGTGTTGGGTCTTCACTTCTGTGTGAGGACTTTCTCTAGTTGTGGCAAGTGGGGGCCACTCTTCATCGCGGTGCGCGGGCCTCTCACTTTCGCGGCCTCTCTTGTTGCGGAGCACAGGCTCCAGACGCGCAGGCTCAGTAGTTGTGGCTCATGGGCCCAGCCGCTCCGCGGCATGTGGGATCCTCCCAGACCAGGGCCCGAACCCGCGCCCCCCGCATCGGCAGGCGGACTCTCAACCACTGCGCCACCAGGGAAGCCCTGACGTTAACCTTTTTTTAATCTTAATTTTAGATTAAATATCTAAATATTAAATATTTAACTTTAATATTAGTTTCTCTAAGAAAATTATAACATCAGACATCAGATGTCAGAAAACAGTAACAATAATAAACTCTAAAAGTCACCAGACTTCCCTGTTGGCGCAGTGGTTAAGAATCCACCTGCCAACACAGGGGAAGCGGGTTCGATCCCTGGCCCGGGAAGATCACAAATGCCGCGGAGCAACTAAGCCCGTGTGCCACAACTACTGAGCCTGTGCTCTAGAGCCTGCAAGCCACAACTACTGAGCCCACGTGCCACAACTACTGAAGCCTGCGTGCCTAGAGCCCATGCTCTGCAACAAGAGAAGCCACCGCACCACAACGAAGGGTAGTCCCTGCTCGCCGCAACTACAGAAAGCCTGTGCACAGCAACGAACACCCAATGCAACCAAAAATAAATAAATAAATAAAAATAAAATTAAAAATTAAAAAATAAAGTTACCAAAGTTACCTTTAAAAAATGCACTAGGAAAAGAAAAACGCATTAGGGCTGACAATTTCATAGTCTATTAATGCTTTAGAGGAACAGGTAATTGCTATGCTACACCAATTCTTACAGAATAACATGGTTGCCTAATTCACTATATGAAGCTAGAATAACATTAAAAAATGGCATAAATAGTTTAAATAATAGCTAATCTCATTAAAGTAAAAAAATGAATCTTAATAAAGATATAAGCAATCTTACTTCAACAAAAATTAAGATAATCCCACACCATTAACGAATAGTTCTCCCTAGAAATGAAAAGGTGTAATAGTTTAAAATATATTACCATAATACACAGTACGTCCAAAGAGAAAAACTTTGAATTAATCTTAATAGATGAAAAACAACTGATAAAATAAAACAGTTATTTCTGATTTTAAAAACACAGTAAATTTTAAAGTTTTAAAAGAAGGAATGAACAGAAAACGTACTATGTTATCTGTTGAGAGATTTGACATAACAAACATTTAAATTCTTTTAAAATTAACTAATAGGTTTGATATAATTCTAATTAAAACCCAACCAAGGTTTTTTTGGGAGGCAATTTGGTAGGAGAAAAAGGACTCTAATGTTAGTTTGAAAGCATCAACAAGCACAAAGAGCTAAGAAATTCTGGAGGAATAAAAGCAGCAAAGAGGAAACTGTCCTGTGAGATACAGGAATAAATTATAAAGCAATAAATACTAACAACATGGCACTGTTACAAGAAACATAACAGTATAGAAAAAAGTTATAAAATAGACCATAATATAAATATAATGAATATAATAAATGACTAGCCACCTGAGGGGAAAAAGATCTGACTGGATCCTTGCCTTCCTAAGAAAATAAATTATAGATAGTTTAAAAGTTTAAGGTAAAACAAAAACTTTAAGAAAGCTACTGGGAAATATTAGTAAAATCTCTCACTCAGGTTTGGGAAAAACTGTATAAGTATAAAAACATACATACATAAAGGAAAAATTTGGCTACATAAAAATAAAAGCTTCTCTATATTAAAATTAATACACATATAAATAAATATTAGAAAAAGTTTCCGACAAATAAAAGAAGTTACTGTTTAATATATAAAGAACTCTTTCAAAATTAGAGAAACAACTTTAATACTTCTTGAAGTATAAACAATCAGGCAGTAAAACATATACTGGCAGGCATTACTCTGTAAAACTCACTACTAAATTAATAATCTCCTTCCTACTTCTCATATTCATTTGTATTAAATACTTGGAAGAAGAAAAAGGTTTTGAATAATGCATTATAAAAAAGCAATTCTATACTACTGTTTTTGTTATTAATTTTTTATTCCCAAGGTATACATTCAGTTTATATTTAAAGAGATATAGCTTAGATAAATCCACAGCTTTGTATGTTTACAGGCATACCTCATTTTATTGTGCTTTGCTTTATTGTGCTTCACAGATATTTCATTTTTAACACATTGAAGATTTTTGGCAATGGTGTCAAGCAAGTCTATGGTCACCATTTTTCCAACAGCATTTGCTCACTTCTTGTCTCTGTGTCACATTTTTGTAATTCTTGCAATATTTCACACTCTCCACCAGCAAAAAGATTAAGGCTCACTGAAGGCTCAGATGATGGTTAGCAGTTTTTAGCAATAAAGTATTTTAAAATTAAGGTATACATTTTTTTAGACATAATGCTATTGGGCACTCAACAGACTGCTGTATAGTGTAGACATAACTTTTATATGCACTGGGATACCAAAAAATTTGTGTGAATTATTGCAGTATTCACTTTATTGAGGTGGTCTGGAAGTGAACCCACAATATCTTTGAGGTCTGCCTGTATTTGGAAAAACAACTTACGTTACATAAAATATATCTCTCATATATTTTATAGTATTTTGGTATTCTAAAATCAGAAGCTAATCAAGATAGAATATTTTAAGTACTTATATACTTTAGAGAAGGACTTAGATATATTGAGAGCACATTCTTTAATATACAATGTCTTGGAATATTAAAACTTTTTATTATAAGAAGTTTCTATTTCACTCCTCATCTCTTTTTATAAACCACTTCTTTCACTATAGCCGATCATTAATTTACCTTGAAGTAGCCTTCTTCAGCAGCTTTTTAATCTCACTAACTTTACACGTGCGTTTCTCATGGATAACCACAAATGCATCACAGCCATCTGGTGGAGGCTCTTCAGCTGCAATCTAAGATTTCAAAGATTACACTTAGCTAGAGTAGTTGATAATTACAATATCATTTTTAAAACTTACACATTACTTTGATTAAAACAGCTTACCAACTACTATTAAGTTATTGCTCTAATTAAAGTAAAAATACATAGACAGAATCAAACATTTTAACAAAATCAACTGTATAGTAGGAAAACATGCTTTGAAATTGTTGAAAACATCCCATTAAATTAAAATTGTCACTACAGTTCACTTCACTGGTGATTAGTCTTCGTAACTGCCTTATCCCAAATAACTACAAAATTACCTAAAATACTCAATTATATTATAATCAATGGTAACAGTGAAAATATAATCGATGCTAGGCTATGGAACCAGGTATTACAAGTTTGGAGATTTTTAGCTAAAGATATTCACATTAAGATAGATGTATGTACATTGCTAGCATGCTTCTTTGTCAAATACAGGTTGGGTATTTTTACATACCTGTTGAAACATCTGAATAGTTGGAGAGTATGCCCTTATAGAGAAAGCAAACTTTAAGAGATTGATATGTAAATTGTCTAAAAACTGTCCAGCTTTCCTCAGGATTAAGTTGTAGTAAGAATAATCTGATTCTACAAAAAGAATTCAAAAGAAAAGGATGTTAGTATTTTGTATTCAACACATTGGCACATCTCTCACTGTATAGCTAATTAAATTGATGTCATATTTTAAGTTTGCAATAGAAGATGTTAGAGCAAAAGGGAAAATCAAGATCTCCAGTTTATTATTCATTTTTATCTTCCAGTGAAGTCCAGGCAATCAATACAAGTCGAGATGAAAATAATCTTGCCATTAAAATCTATTTGGAAGATGCCAACATATCAGACCAATTCACTCCAAGGTTGTAGAGTTATGATGCATAGATAAGATATAGGCCCTACTTACAATTTAAGAGGAGACTAAGAGTAGCAAAGGACTCTATACCATCTCTAGATCAATTCTCAAACAGTAATTAAAAATTATTTGTATAATTATTTGTTTAATGCTGTCCTTCCCATTAAGCTATAAACTGTTAAGGCAAGAATCTTTTCTAGCCTTTCAATTATACCTTTCTACTCTTGGCACACAAAACAGGCATCTAATACATTTCTGGAATTAATATTTAAGAAGTGAATAGACCTCTTCATTCTAGGCCAATAATACTTTCCTAATCCAGTAATTTCAAAGAGTCATCATACGAGAGTAGGTGTGCTCATTCACTTCTACTTTAACAAACTATAGGTGATTTTCTCAGGAAGTTATGGTGAGTTACCCCCCAAGAATCAAAAAGTAAGGCAATACTTGCCTTCAATAGTAAAAGCAATATGAAAGCAATTAGAGAAGAGATGTTATCTTAAAAATGGATCTTAAAAAAGACATAATAGCTATAGGGTCAACAAAACAGTCAAAATTAATGTAATAATATAACAAAAAAAAAGACTACATCAGTCAAAAGGACATTGGTTTTATAGGAAAACAGAGAAGAGGGTCAACAAAAACAAATGTGAGTAGTGCCTGACCACAGACATCCAAATTTGTCAAGGTCACTATTAAGGCTGTCTCTAATGTAGTAATGGATATAGGATTCAGGGGTTACAGAAAGTAAACCTATGTATTTTTAGGCTTAACTTGCAAGATAATCATGGATGCATTGGACTATTTTAGCTAATGTTTAAAAATAACTAAATCCATGCTGACCATCTAACCTGCTGATAATGATTTTGCTTTTTCAATTTCTTTCACCTTTCACTTGATTTTTTACCTATTGGCATTTAATATACATAAATCACTCATCTTTAAAAAAAAAAAAAGAGAGGCAGCAGTACGTGATGAGTCAGGTACTGATTCACCTTATTTGCTTCATAGTCAATCTTGAAAGACTTAACAATACTTATCTCTACTTCCTCAACCTACTGTAGTTTTTATTACTATACCAGTAAAAGCGCTCTCAAAGTCACCACTAATTTTTCTTTTGTTAAAAGCTTAGTATTTATATTACTTGGTTCTTCTTTAGTATTTGATAATGTCTGTCACTTAGCACTTCATATTCCCCTGGCTTTCATGACATCACACTTTCTAGGTTTTCACCCACCTCCACTGGTGCTCCCTAGTCTCTACTGCATGTTCTTCCTCTGGTTATCTCTTAAATACTGGTGTTCTTTATTTTCTTCTCATTCTATCTCTTTTCCCTATAACTGCAATTACCTTCTTGATGTTGATAACTCCCAAATTCTACCTTTTAGCTTAGATTTTTTTTTTAACCTAAATCTCTCACTTACATCAGCTTACTAGATATCCTCACTTGGATATTCCACAAGCACTTCAAATGTGACACGTCCAGATGGCAATCTTCCTACCCCAAACCTGGTTCTCAATTGTAAGTAACTGAGTTAGAAATGTCATAGCATTTTCTAAAAATCTTTCCATTAAAATATACGAGCAACTCTACTTGTGTAGAAAACATTAAAATCTTGAAGGACTTTGAGAATGAGATTTTTATATGCTGAGAACATGGAGAAGGGGAAATAAATAGGGGCTCTGGAGTCAGATAAACCTTGCTTGATATTTCTGATTCACCACACAAAACTACAAAGGTTAGCTAATATCATGCCACTTGAATCTTGAGACATCAATAAATATATAACTCTGTGGCAGACCCATACAAAATGATTTAAAAACAGGCAATTCAATGTTTAAAAGGTCTGAATATGCTGGCACATAATGTAAACTGTCCTCACGAAATGGCAGGAAACTAGCACCTGAATTCAAAGAGTTAATGTTCAACTTTTACAATTTTTTTAGGCAAGTAGATCACTGAAATTATTTTTCAGTGGAGAGTATTTAGAGGGTCTCATGGAGATTCAACAACCTAGAAAATTACAAGTAACTAAGGATTTTAAATGTTTCCTCTAGGATAACGTCTTGAAAACAAATTCAGTAAAATCTGATAGCTTGTGACATATTTAATTCCTCATGTATACCATTTCTTCCTACACCTAACATGGTCAGCAATGAGGCAGCAATATGCATTTGGCTCTCACCATTATGAACAAGTTCAACAGAATTATAGTTTTGTGTTAGTAATTCTTATTTAATACAATTCATTTTAGGTTCAACCCTGAAACACATACATCTCCTATGCTTAAAGTAGAGTTTAGGTACTCCTGAGCTTATATCCCAACTTGTTGATGACCTGCCACCAGTTTGTCCAGACATGCTGTTTTATTTAGGTATAAAATATGCTGACAAATTTGAGCAACTTAAAGGGTTCAAAATTTATAAGAGTAATTTTCAAGATTGCTTCTCCAGTAGAAAATGGCACCAAATAAGGCCATAAAGCATGTACTGAGAACAACAGATTTGGGAAAGGTACACCCAGGATTTTAGGTGAGAGCCAGGAAATCTGGTGTTGGATTTTTTAACTCTCATGAAAACCTGACATATTAATCTAGCTTATTTTTATCTCAAATACCCAAACTAAAATTACCAGGACAAATACAAAACCAACGAACAACAATCACCCATTGCTTTACAAGTAGACTCCTAAGTGGTCACAGTTTCTCCACATAATCTATTCCTGTGGTCTCTTCTGCTCGTCTCCTTTCCCTACGACCTCGTTAAATCCTATCATCCAAAACTCAACTCCAGCATTCACCACTGGAAAGGCTGTCCCGCTCTCTCTGAAATACTGACGGTGCCTCTTAACGCACTTCCGTGTTATACCTATCCCTCCCTATTAAAGTTCTGATCACCTAATAATACATGTAGCTGTTCTGCTGTCTCCATCACATTATAAGGTCTGGAGAACACAGATCACATTTATTCATCTTTGTATTCTCAGTATCTAAAGCAGTGCATACTGTCTCTCGTGACTCAAATAATGATTAATGAATAATGAAGCTTTTTAGTAAAAGTTTTTTGAAAGAGCAAATTACTTGTTTTTGGAAATATTTCAGTTTAAAATATCATTAAAGGCATGTCTGCTCCCTTTATCTTAAACCTATCTCATAAAATCATAAAACTGTTGAACTTCAAAGCCACTTAAGCCAAACAGGCTCTAGTAAATGAACACTTAAAACATTCAAAACCATTGTTCATCTTACATTTACACTCAGGAATAAAATCATAAACTATTTAATCACGGTAGTAAGAAGTTTTCTCTAAGTTAAAAGGCTAAAGAATCCCCTCTTGAGAGATTCCATGTTAATATCATTTATCCTATTCTCTGTAGAGATAGGAAACTAACCTTTTTCTTTAACCTTTCTTTATAATAATTAGTAATTAACCTTTTAGCCTCTGCCGTGAAAACCTAATTTCAGCATCTGATCTTCCTTAAGAAACACATTAATAAACATTAGTTCATTCTAAAAATATATGTATGTATACATAGATATATACTCTCATATATATTAAAAAAAAAGTAGGAATAATTAAGTCCATTTTCTAAATAATGAAATGAAAGCACACAGGTTACCTAACTCGATAAGAACAAGTATTAAAAATCTCTCTAAGAGTTCAGGAGTAAATGTATTCTGGCAAAAAAATCTCAGTATTACTAGATGCAAAACTAATACTATTTCAAAGAAATCTAGGTAAAAAGAAAACCATAATTCAACAATTTCTATTTCTGCTTGATTATAATGAAATATCCAAACACTGCTAATCATATGAGTTTTTTTATAACAAAGTATTAGAACCTTATATTTTTGGAAATGGATGCTTGGAATAGTTTCCATTAAAACATTTTTTTCAAATTTAATATTCAGACTTACTAACCCAATTAAGCATTTACACTTAAACTTTACCATTAAAAACAATAAACATATCTAATATAGGCACATAAATATTGATACATATCTTGAAAGTTGAAATATGTACTACATCACCTACCTGTTTGTTTATAAATTGCTAATTCTTGTACAGTTTCCAAAAACTGCCAAAATTTTTCATTACTTTCTTCTGCCATAAATTCACTATTAAAAAAAAATAAAAGTAATCAGTTAATCGATGGAAATAAAAAATGGTTTCAATACTATAAACTATATTTTAGAGCCAAATTACAACTTCTGGTAAAAACAAAAACCTCCTTAAATAAAAGTCACTGATTTCCATTTACTATAATGCAAAAAGAGAACAAATCGATGATTCTTACCTGAGGTATCATTCTTAACTACAAGCATATAATCATGACTGGAAAAGACTATATGAGAAATTACTTTTGGCTTTTCCTCTTTATTAGCTACAGCTAAAAAATGGATAATTTATTTTGTGTCTCCATGTGAAATGCCACTGAGAAGTATAATTTAACGGCAATAAAGAGAATGTTATATAAAAGTAAAAAGTTAAAAAATAGACTGCTTATTTTTCACAACCAAAACCTGGTTTTATAAACATTTTTTAAAAGTCATATTATCGATTATTTTCATTTAGCTACGTATTTGTGTAGACAATACTTTTATTATTTAAAACAGAAAATATCTTAATCAAAAAATTAACAGAAAATTGATGTATTGCATTAGGTCTTTGGTCTTGAAGCCCAAAGAAACTTCCATTTATCCACAGAGTGTAAGTAATAAAAAAAATAGCCAAAGCAATATAAAGCCTTTTGGAAATAATGAAATAAGTGAAAGATTATTCAGTCCTGTATGAAACAAAGTGCAAGACAACTAAAACAAGTAGATTTAACTATTTAAACCAGAAGAGACACAACCACCAAACAGACAGTACAGACTCTTTGTTACTGCCCACCTTATCTTTCTTTTTAGCCTCAGTAAACCTAAACTAATGCTTAATGTAAATGGGAGGTATTGAGGACATCCAGACACATGCAGAGTGAGAAATTCTTGTGAGTCTGAGATGGTCACTAAAGGGGGAAAAGGAGGTGAGAAAAACTGATTAATTCATCAACATAAACATGACAGACATAGGAATTTAAAGTAATAAGCAACTTCAAAGCAACTCTTGCTATTAATGGTGTCCAACTCAATGGCATTAAAACAAACAAACAAACAAAAAGACTAAAAGCAGAGGAAACTATGGGGATCACTAAATAGGATGTGACCTGAAAAGGACAGGGATGGTACAAAACCTTTAGAAAAGTAGAGTGCAACACTTATTCCCTAATTGACTTGATCAAACAACTACTGACATGCTCATTTATTGTGCAATCACAGGTAAAAGGCTTCTTCCATATGGCAGAATTTATACATGAGTAAATATCATCAGATGTCTCAAATCTTATCATGTGAATTATCTAAACTATGTATGAGTGAGGCCCTGTATGATCCATCCCGAGGCAAACTTCTTCTCCATACGTGGACCTGTAAAACTAAAAAATTATATGCTTCCAAAATGCAATGGTGAGATAGGTGTTCCAAATTCCAAAGATAGACATTCCAATTCCAAAAGGGAGAAAGTAGAAAGTAAAGGAGTCATCAATCCCAAGCAAGTATTAAAGCAATCAAGCAAGCAATCAAGTTCAAATTGCAGCAGAAGATTCTGTTAGGTTTTTAAGACTTGAGCATAACTCTCCATGGCTTATTGCTCCACCCTCTGTGCTGCCTGCCATGGCTTTGCCCTCAGTGTCATTCTCCCTTTTTCTTGAACTGTAGCACACATTTGCAGCCATGTAGTTCTATCAGCCAACTTCCTGCCTATAGAATTTTGGAAGTCTGGCAGCCTTCTCTCATTTCATCCTGTCTCTGTCCCTTTTGATCCAAGCAGGCAGTGTTTCTATTGATGCAACAATCAAAATCCTTGGGTTTCTCCTACGTATCTCACCAGGGTCATGCCATCACACAAGGATCCTCCCCAGATCCTTCTCCTGGATAAGCCCCTCTTTATTCCTGGCATCTGCTGAGATAGCTGAGTGGATCCACAAGTCACACACCTAATCTATACAACAAAAGATATCCAGCCACACATTTGGCCTTCTTTACAGAGCATGCATTCCCAACACCGAGTTTCCTAATTTTAGAATCCTTTGCAATCTGGATAGGCTGAGAGCCTCCCAAATTACCAAAGGCTGCTTCCTTTTTCCTTAACAGTTCCTTTTTCAATTTCTCTCTTTCCTCTTGCATGTTACAGCAACAAGGAGAAACCAGATGATACTTTGCTTGGAAATCCTTTAACACTTTGCTTGGAAATCCTCTTAAATATCCAAGTTCATCGCTTACATGTTCTGTTTTCCACACAACTGTAGAATCCAATTCAGCCAGATTTCTGCCTATATAACAAGGGTCATCTTTCTTTATTTCCAATAACACGTCCCTCAGTTCCTTCTAAGCCCTTGCCAAAAGTGCCTTTAATGTTCATATTTCTACCAACATTTTATTCATAATCATGTAAGTATTCTCTAAGATGACAGAAGCTTTTTTCTATCATGCTCCATACTTTCTTCTAAGTCCTTAACAGAATCACCTTTAATGTCCATATTTATGCCAACAGTCTCCTCAAGGCAATCTAGGCTTTTTCTACCACGTTTCTCAAAACTCTTCCAGCTCCTGCCAGATTCAACAGGTATTTCTACATTTTTAGGTATTTGTTACATCAGTATCCCCACTTCAAGGTACAAAATCAAATTAGTTTCCTATTGCTGCTGTAATAAATTATCAAAAATTTGGTGACTTAAAGCAACAGAAACTTACTGTCTCACAGTTCTGGAAAAGTCCAAAATCAAGGTATTGGTAGGGTTACACTCCCTCCAAGGGCTCTAGGGGACAAACTTTCCTTGCCTCTTCCAGCTTCAGGAGGCTTAAGGTGTTCCTTGGCTTGTGGCTACACCAATCCAATCTCTGTCTCTATTCATATGTCCTCCTCCTCCTTGTATGTGTCTTCTCCTCTTCTGTATCTTATAAGGAAATTGGATTTAGCACCCATCCAGATCCATAACAATCTTGTCTCAAGACCCTTAACTTAATTACATCAGCAAAGATCCTTTTTCCAAATAAGGTAACATTCACAGGTTCCAGGGGTTAGGATATGGACATATCTTTTTGGGAGCCACCATTCAACCCACTACAAGTAATGGGGTTGGTACATCAGAGTGTGGCTAGATTGTGAAGGGCCTTAACGAGCATCCTACAGGAGTTCCAGTTCTAAGACTCCTGAGGCAAGCAGAAATTGAAACATTGCAACTATCAGCCTAAAACTGGGAGAAGTTAGACTGATTCGGAACTGAGTATGAGATCAGATCCATGCAAGCTATGGGAGAAACTGGGGAAAAGGTAGAGGAAGGGGACATATTTTAAACTAGAATACTTTATTTAATAAAAACTGTTTTATTACATCTATACCACAGAAGTACAATGGATCATAAGAGACTATGAACAATTATACACCAACAAATTGGGCAGCCTAGAAGAAATGAATAAACTCCTAGAAATGTACAAACTATCAAGACTGACGCATGAAACAGAAAAATCCAAACAGATTTATTACTAATAAGGAGATTGAATCAGTAATCAAAAGCTTTCCAACAAATAAAAGTCCAGAACCAGACAGCTTCATTGGTGAATTCTACCAAACATTTAAAGTAGAATTAATACTAATCCTCACACTTGTCCAAGAAGAGAAGAGGAAGGAACACTCCCAAACTCATTTTACAAGACCAACATCATCCTGATGCCAAAACCAGAAAAGGACACCACAAGAAAATTACAGGTCAATATTCCTGATGAACATAAATGCAAAAATCCTCAACAAAATATTAACAAACTGAATACAATAATACATTAAAAGGATCATACACCATAATCAAGTTATTCCAGGGATGCAAGGATGGTTCAACACCCACAAATCAATAAATGTGAAACACCACATTAACAAATTAAGGATAAAAATCATATGATCAGCTCAATAGATGCAAAAAACAAAAAGCATTTGAAAAATTTCAACATCCATTAAGAGTAAAAACTCGAAGTGGGTATAAAGGGAATGTACCTCAACATAATAAAGGTCATATACAACAAGCCCACAGCTAAAATCATAGTCAGGCACAAGATCAGGAAAAAGACAAGGATGACCACTCTCACTTTTATTCAGTTTAGTACTTGAAGTCCTAGCCAGAGCAATTAGGCAAGAAAAGAAATTAAAGGCATCCAAATCAGAAAGGAAGAAACCAAACTGTCACTATTTACAGATGACATGACATTATACATAGAAAACCCTAAAGACTCCACCAAAAAAAACTGTGAGAATATATGAATTCAGTAAAGTTACTGGATACAAAAATCAGTATACAAAAACCTGTTGGGTTTCTATACATTAATAATGAACTATCAGAAAGAGAAATTTAAAAAACAATCCTGTTTACAACTGCATCAAAAAAATACCTAGGAATAAATTTAACCAAGGCAGTCAAAGACCTGTACACTGAAAACTATAAGACAATGATGAAAGAAATTGAAGACAACAGAAATAAATGAAGACAACACAAATAAATGGAAAGATATTCTATGTCCATGGATTGGAAGAATATTGTTACAGTCTCCATACAATGCAAAGCAACATCCAGAGTCAACACAACCCCTATCAAAATTCCAATGCCATTTTTCACAGATATAGAACAAACAATCCTAAAATTTGTATGAAACCACAAAGACCTCCAAAATTCAAAATAATCTTAAGAAAAGCTAGAGGCATCATGCTCCTTGACTTCCAACTATATTACAAAGCTATACAATGAAAACAGTATGGTACTGGCACACATAGATCAATGGGACAGAACAGAGAGCCCAAAAACAAATCCACGCATATACGGTCAATTAATTTATGATGAAGGAGCCAAGAATATACAACGGGGAAAGGAGAGTCTCTTCAATAAATGGTGTTGGGAAAACCAGATAGCCGTGTGCAAAAGAACGAAACTAGACCACTATCTTACACCATATACAAAAAGTAACTCAAAATAGATTAAAGACTTGAACATAAGACCTGAAACCATAAAACTCCTAGAAGAAAACATAGGCAGTAGCTCCTTGACATCAGTCTTGGCGATGATTTTTTTCTATTTCACTCCAAAAACAAAGGCAACAAATGCAAAAATAAACAAGTAGGACTATATCAAACTAAAAAGCCTCTGCACAGCAAAGGAAATCATTAACAAGATGAAAAAGCAAAAATCCAAAGCTGAACCCCGGGAGCTGTGCGAACAAAGAAGAGAAAGGGAAATCTCTCCCAGCAGCCTCAGAAGCAGCGGATTAAAACTCCACAAACAACTTGATGTGCCTGCATTTGTTGAATACCTGAATAGACAACGAATCATCCCAAATTCAGGAGGTGGACTTTGGGAGCAGGATATATTAATTTTTCCCCTTTTCATTTTTTTCCGTGTGGATGAAAGGCTCTTGGTGCTCCAGCCAGGCATCAGGGCTGTGCCTCTGAGGTGGGAGAGCCAACTTCAGGACACTGGTCCACAAGAGACCTCCCAGCTCCACATAATACCAAACGGCGAAAATCTCTCAGAGATCTCCATCTCAACATCAAGACCCAGCTTCACTCAACGACCAGCAAGCTACAGTGCTGGACACCCTATGCCAAAAAACTAGCAAAACAGGAACACAGCCCCATCCATTAGCAGAGAGGCTGCCTAAAATCATAATAAGGCCACAGACACCCCAAAACACACCACCAGACGTGGACGTGCCCACCAGAAAGACAAGATCCAGCCTCATCCACCAGAACACAGGCACTAGTTCCCTCCACCAGGAAGCCTACACAACCCACTGAACCAACCTTAGCCACTGGGGACAGATACCAAAAACAACGGGAACTATGAACCTGTAGTCTGTGAAAAGGAGACCCCAAACACAGTAACATAAGCAAAATGAGAAGACAGAAAAACACACAGCAGATGAAGGAGCAGGGTCAAAACACACCAGACCTAACAAATGAAGAGGAAATAGGTAGTCTACCTGAAAAAGAATTCAGAATAATGATAGTAAGGATGATCCAAAATCTTGGAAATAGAATAGACAAAATGCAAAAAACATTTAACAAGGACGTAGAAGAACTAAAGAGGAACCAAGCAATGATGAAAAACACAATAAATGAAATTAAAAATACTCTAGATGGGATCAATAGCAGAATAACTGAGGCAGAAGAACAGATAAGTGACCTGGAAGATAAAATGGTGGAAATAACTACTGCAGAGCAGAATAAAGAAAAAAGAATGAAAAGAACTGAGGACAGTCTCAGAGACCTCTGGGACAACATTAAACACACCAACATTCGAATTATAGGGGTCCCAGAAGAAGAAGAGAAAAAGAAAGGGACTGAGAAAATATTTGAAGAGATTATAGTTGAAAACGACCCTAATATGGGAAAGGAAATAGTTAATCAAGTCCTGGAAGCACAGAGAGTCCCATACAGGATAAATCCAAGGAGAAACACGCCAAGACACATATTAATCAAACTGTCAAAAATTAAATATAAGGAAAACATATTAAAAGCAGCAAGGGAAAAACAACAAATAACACACAAGGGAATCCCCATAAGGTTAACAGCTGATCTTTCAGCAGAAACTCTGCAAGCCAGAAGGGAGTGGCAGGATATACTTAAAGTGATGAAGGAGAAAAACCTACAACCAAGATTACTCTACCCAGCAAGGATCTTATTCAGATTTGATGGAGAAATTAAAACCTTTACAGACAAGCAAAAGCTGAGAGAGTTCAGCACCACCAAACCAGCTTTACAACAAATGCTAAAGGAACTTCTCTAGGCAAGAAACACAAGAGAAGGAAAACACCTACAATAACAAACACAAAATATCTAAGAAAATGGGAATAGGAACATACATATTGATAATTACCTTAAATGTAAATGGATTAAATGCTCCCACCAAAAGACACAGACTGGCTGAATGGATACAAAAACAAGACCCATCTATATGCTGTCTACAAGAGACCCACTTCAGACCTAGAGACACATACAGACTGAAAGTGAGGGGATGGAAAAAGATATTCCATGCAAATGGAAATCAAAAGAAAGCTGGAGTAGCAATTCTCATATCAGACAAAATAGACTTTAAAATAAAGACTATTACAAGAGACAAAGAAGGACACTATATAATGATCAAGGGATCGATCCAAGAGGAAGGTATAACAATTGTAAATATTTATGCACCCAACATAGGAGCACCTCAATACATAAGGCAAATACTAACAGTCATAAAAGGGGAAATCAACAGCAACACAATCATATTAGGGGACTTTAACACCCCACTTTCACCAATGGACAGATCATCTAAAATGAAAATAAATAAGGAAACACAAGCTTTAAATGATACATTAAACAAGATGGACTTAATTGATATTTATAGGACATTCCACCCAAAAACAACAGAATACGCATTTTTCTCTAGTGCTCATGGAACATTCTCCAGGATAGATCATATCTTGGGTCACAAATCAAGCCTTGGTAAATTTAAGAAAATTGAAATCGTATCAAGTATCTTTTCCGACCACAATGCTATGAGACTAGATATCAGTTACAGGAAAAGATCTGTAAAAAATACAAACACATGGAGGCTACACAATACACTACTTAATAACGAAGTGATCACTGAAGAAATCAAAGGGGAAGTCAAAAAATACCTAGAAACAAATGACAATGGAGACACGACGACCCAAAACCTATGGGATGCAGCAAAAGCAGTGCTAAGAGGGAAGTTTATAGCAATACAAGCCTATCTCAAGAAACAGGAAACACCTCGGATAAACAACCTAACCTTGCACCTAAAGCAATTAGAGAAAGAAGAACAAAAAAACCCCAAAGCTAGCAGAAGGAAAGAAATCATAAATATCAGATCAGAAATAAATGAAAAAGAAATGAAGGAAACAATAGCAAAGATCAAAAAAACTAAAAGCTGGTTCTTTGAGAAGATAAACAAAATTGATAAACCATTAGCCAGACTCATCAAGAGAAAAAGGGAGAAGACTCAAATCAATAGAATTAGAAATGAAAAAGGAGAAGTAACCACTGACACTGCAGAAATACAAACAATCATGAGAGATTACTACAAGCAACTCTATGCCAATAAAATGGACAACCTGGAAGAAATGGACAGATTCTTAGAAATGCACAACCTGCCGACACTGAACCAGGAAGAAATAGAAAATATGAACAGACCAATCACAAGCACTGAAACTGAAACTGTGATTAAAAATCTGCCAACAAAGAAAAGCCCAGGACCAGATGGCTTCACAGGTGAATTCTATCAAACATTTAGAGAAGAGCTAACACCTATCCTTCTCAAACTATTCCAAAATATTGCAGAGGGAGGAACACTCCCAAACTCATTCTACGAGGCCACCATCACCCTGATACCAAAACCAGACAAAGATGTCACAAAGAAAGAAAACTACAGGCCAATATCACTGATGAACACAGGTGCAAAAATCCTCAACAAAATACTAGCAAACAGAATCCAACAACACATTAAAAGGATCATACACCATGATCAAGTGGGGTTTATTCCAGGAATGCAAGGATTCTTCAATATACGCAAATCAATCAACGTGACACATCATATTAACAAATTGAAGAAGAAAAACCATATGATCATCTCAATAGATGCAGAGAAAGCTTTCAACAAAATTCAACACCCATTTATGATAAAAGCCCTGCAGAAAGTAGGCATGAGGGAAATTTCCTCAACATAATAAAGGCCATATATGACAAACCCACAGCCAACATTGTCCTCAATTGTGAAAAACTGAAACCATTTTCACTAAGATCAGGAACAAGACAAGGTTGCCCACTCTCACCACTATTATTCAACATAGTTTTGGAAGTGTTAGCCACAGCAATCAGAGAAGAAAAAGAAATAAAAGGAATCCAAATAGGAAAAGAAGTAAAGCTGTCACTGTTTGCAGATGACATGATACTATACATAGAGAATCCTAAAGATGCTACCAGAAAACTACTAGAGCTAATCAATGAATTTGGTAAAGTAGCAGGATACAAAATTAATGCACAGAAATCTCTTGCATTTCTATACACTAATGACGAAAAATCTGTAAGTGAAATTAAGAAAACACTCCCATTTACCACTGCAACAAAAAGAATAAAATATCTAGGAATAAAGCTACCTAAGGAGACAAAAGACCTGTATGCAGAAAATTATAAGACACTGATGAAAGAAAGTAAAGATGATACAAATAGATGGAGAGATATACCATGATCTTGGACTGGAAGAATCAACATTGTGAAAATGACTCTACTACCCAAAGCAATCTACAGATTCAATGCAATCCCTATCAAACTACCACTGGCATTTTTCACAGAACTAGAACAAAAAATTTCACAATTTGTATGGAAACACAAAAGACCCCGAATAGCCAAAGCAATCTTGAGAACGAAAAATGGAGCTGGAGGAATCAGGCTCCCTGACTTCACACTATACTACAAAGCTACAGTAATCAAGACAGTTTGGTACTGGCACAAAAACAAAACTATAGATCAATGGATCAGGATAGAAAGCCCAGAGATAAACCCACGCACATATGGTCACCTTATCTTTGATAAAGGAGGCAAGCATATACAATGGAGAAAAGACAGCCTCTTCAATAAGTGGTGCTGGGAAAACTGGACAGCTACATGTAAAAGAATGAAATTAGAACACTCCCTGACACCATACACAAAAATAAACTCAAAATGGATTAAAGACCTAAGTGTAAGGCCAGACACTATCAAACTCTTAGAGGAAAACAGAGGCAGAACTCCCTATGACATAAATCACAGCAAGGTCCTTTTTGACCCAACTCCTAGAGAAATGGAAATAAAAACACAAATAAACAAATGGGACCTAATGAAACTTAAAAGCTTTTGCACAGCAAAGGAAACCATAAACAAGACCAAAAGACAACCCTCAGGATGGGAGAAAATATTTGCAAATGAAGCAACTGACAAAGGATTAATCTCCAAGATTTACAAGCAGCTCATGCAGCTCAATATCAAAAAAACAAACAACCCAATCCAAAAATGGACAGAAGACCTAAATAGACATTTCTCCAAAGAAGATATACAGATGGACAACAGACACATGAAAGAATGCTCAACATCATTAATCATTAGAGAAATGCAAATCAAAACTACAATGAGATATCATCTCACACTGGTCAGAATGGCCATCATCAAAACATCTATAAACAATAAATGCTGGAGAGGGTGTGGAGGAAAGGGAACACTCTTGCACTGTTGGTGGGAATGTAAATTGATACAGCCACTATGGAGAACAGTATGGAGGTTCCTTAAAAAACTAAAAATAGAACTACCATATGACCCAGCAATCCCACTACTGGGCATATACCCTGAGAAAACCATAATTCAAAAAGAGTCATGTACCAAAATGTTCACTGCAGCTCTATCTACAATAACCAGGACATGGAAGCAACCTAAGTGTCCATCATCGGATGAATGGATAAAGAAGATGTGGCACATATATACAATGGAATATTACTCAGCCATAAAAAGAAATGAAATGGAGGTATTTGTAGTGAGGTGTATGGAGTTAGAGTCTGTCATACAGAGTGAAGTAAGTCAGAAAGAGAAAAACAAATACAGTATGCTAACACGTATATATGGAATCTAAGGGAAAATAAAGGTCATGAAGAACCTAGTGGCAAGATGGGAATAAAGACACAGACCTACTAGAGAATGGACTTGAGGATATGGGGAGGGGGAGGGGTAAGATGTGACAGGGTGAGAAAAAAAAAAGATGAAAAAGCAACTACTGAATGGGAGAAAATATCTGAACATCATATATCTGATAAGGGGTTAATAATCAAAATACGTAAAGAACTCATACAACTCAATAGGAAAAAAAGAACACCAAACAATCCAATTAAAAACTGGACAGAATTTGAATAGACATTTTTCTAAAGAAGACATACAAATGCCAACAGGTACATGAAAAGGTGCTCTCAACATCACTAATCATCAGAAAAATGCAAATCAAAACTACAGTGAGATATCACCTCACACCTGTTAGAATAATGGCTATTATCAAAAAGACAAGAGATAACAAGTGTTGGAGAGGATGTGGAGAAAAAGGAACCTTTCTGCACTGTTGTGGGGAACGTAAACTGGTGGAGCCACTATGGAAAATAGTATGGAGGTTCGTCAAAATTTTTTAAAAACAACTATCACATGATCCAGCAATTCCACTTCTGGGTATTTATGCAAAGGAAGTGAAAACACTATAACTGGAAAAAATGTAAGCACTCCTATGTTCAGTGCAGCATTATTTACAATGGCCAAGATATGGAAACAACCTAAGAATCCACTGAATGATGAATGAATACAGAAAATGTGGTACACACACACGAATATCATTCAGCCATAAGAAGGAAATCCTGCTATTTGTGAGAACGTCGATATACCTGAGGGCATTTTGCTCAGTGAAATAACAGACAGAACAAATACCCTATGAAATCTTAAAACAAACACAACATCAATAAACAAATGAGCTCATATACAGAGAACAGATTGGGTGCCAGAAGCAGGAAGGCAGGTGAAATGGGTGAAGGTGGTCAAACAGTACAAATGTTCTGCTACAAAATAAATAGGTCATGGGGATGTAATGTACAGTATGATGACTAAAGTTTTAATACTGTACTGTATATTGTGAAGCTGTCAAGAGAGATCTTAAAAGTTCTCATCACAAGAAAAGAAACTTTTGTAACTACGTGTGGTGACAGATGTTAACTGGACTTATGTGGTGATAATTTCACAACATGTAAATACATCAGATAATTATGTTGTACACCTGAAACTAATATGCTACATCAATTATAGCTCAATTTAAAAATCTGTTTTAGTATCAATATCTTACATATGTAATGTCACGTGGGGTGACGAAGACTCTTTTTAGAACCAAAAGCTGTTGCTTTGGTGAACTACAAATGCAACCGGCATTAAAAGTTCATGCCGGTTAAAACAGGAAAAAACTTTCAAATTTTGTTTAACTACTGGAATACTAAGAGCAAAATTCAATAGCTCCAAGTTTTGTTTCTCCACAATAAATGAAACCTTATGCACTAACCCCAGTGAATGAGATTCAGAAAGAAGTAATGGCTTTGGGAAGCTGTCTTCTCCACAGGAAGCCTAGGAGCTGACCGAATAATGTTATCATCTTGAAGCCAGGTGCTTCAAATACCGGTTCCTAAAAAGAACTGCCTACATCCATTGAAGAGCTTGCATTAAACGCCACGGTCTACCTCCCATTCTTCCTTTCCTCTTTCGTAAATGCTAAGAAAATCCAAACGAATTAAACAAAGTTTTAAAACCCGTGGGTGAGGCAAAGTACGAAGGCGGGGAAAAGGAATTGCAAGTGAGTGCGACGCACAGGGTAGCAGGGGGAGGAGGTGATGCTCTGAGGGTCAAAGCACCAGCGGCGGTGCAAGAAGCTGGCTGCCGGCGGGCTAAGAGACGGCGTCCCAGGCGCCGTCGGGGTCCCGGACGCCCCGTGCGTCCCGGCCCCGCCGGACCCTCCCTCCGCGCGGGCTCGGCAGACGGTCCGGCCCGCACTCACCTGGCCTCTAGCAGCAGCGGGGTCTCCGGCCACTTCGCGGCCAAGTTGGCAGTCACCGCCTTGGACGCGGAGGCGGTCCGCGCGCCGAGCAGCGAGAGCCAGAGCGCGGTGGAGCCCAGGAGCAGCCGCACCACGTCGCCAGCCTTCGCCATGACGCGGGCGCGGAGGAGGAAGCGCGATCCCCTCGGACCCGGCGCCCACAGCCCGCAGCCACTAAGCTACCGCTGGCTCCTCCCGCAGCGCGGCCGCCCACTTCCGGTGGAGGGAGCCCGAGTCCGTTACTCGGACCGGGGCCTGGCTTGGGCCGAGCGCATGCGCCGAGCGCTCTGGCGCCGTCCCGTGAGCCGCCAAGGACTGAGCCCTGAGCCACGTAGGTGCGGGCGGCGCCGGAATGCGGAGCGTGGTTGATGCTCCGGCGGGTCCACAACTGGGACCTCCGGTTCTCGGACAGAGGCTCTGGGGCACGCGGCCAGGAGACTGAAGTGGGATTTTGGCCGACTAAGGCTGGCTGGAGATGGCGAAATCTGGAAGCGAAGGCACGAACCAGCGTGGTTATTAGCCACATTGCACAGGCGGAAAACAAGGCCTATCAAAGTCAAATACCTACCTCGTGGAATTCTGAAATTGTATTGCATATTCGAGTCACCTGGTAGATCTTTTAAAAAGCCCTATGCCGAGACCACACTACGCAGCAATTACAGGGGAATATCTGGGGGTGAGATTCAGGCATCAATAGTATTTAGTCCGCCCTTCCCCCCAGGTGCTTCGAGTATGCGGAAACCAGTGACATCACCCGGAGGGCTTGTTAAAACCCAGGATGCTGGGCCTCATCCCGGTGTTTCTGATTAAGTAGGTTTGGTGTGGGGGCTGATAATTTGCATTTCACATCCATCAAGTTCCCAGGTTATGCTGATACTGCTGGCTGGGAACTATGCTTTTAGCCTTTGTCCTCAAAAGTGGTCCACAGTCCAGAAGCGTCAGCATCACGGGTGAGCTTATTAGAAATGCAGAATCTCAAGCCCCACCCCAGCCCTATTGACTCCAAGCCCCTAGATTAACAGGCACCCCACGTGATATCTGTGCTCCTTAAAGTTTTGAGAAGAGCTGTTTTAGAAGATTACAGGTGAAAATGCGTAGAAAGTTGTTTGCATAGATAGCTGTATGCGTAGATAGTTGTTTTTGTCATTATCAGCCAAAATGACACAGCTGTGATTGAGTCTCGATTTCAACCAAGGACTGTCTGACCCGAAAACTCATCAGGTTCAAAAACAAAACCTTGGAACAGAGTTAACTGGTTTTCCAGTACATATGACTCATCAACTCAAAATACTCAGTTTTATTTAACTGGGCAGTGGTGAAGCCTCAAGATTCTGGCTGCTAGTCAGGAATGATTCTTTTTCTATTCAGAAGAGAGGAAATTTATTGTAAATATTAAAATATATGGTAAAGAGACGCAGCAGCCGGGGAAACTAGTTTCGGGGGATGCACTGATCTATTCCTTTTTTCCCCCGTTACTCCCTTGCTCTATAGGAACTCTGGGTCTCTCCAAGTTGCTGAAACATGACCACTACACTTTTTCTTTTCCCCTCATTTGCTTAGTAAGTATATACCTTTTCTTGGAAGACCTTGCTCTGGAAATTCTACTCAGGTCTCACTTCCTGAGGTTAACCTTCATTTCCTGATTTCTCGCACTTGGTATGATCTATCCGTCCTTTAAATTCCCATAAGCTCTTGATTTTAACTGTCATATACCACTTATAATTCTCACTTTAGAATTTGAACACAGTGCTTATTTATTCTTCTACTAGAGATGATATATTCCCTGAGGGCTCATGCCTTATTCATTTTTAGCATCCCTTGCAGTACCTAGCACAGTACATGTTACTGAGGCTCAATAAATATTGAAGAGCACTTGTATTATGGATTGGTAAGCAGCAATCTAAGGCAGATGAGTCAGGAGCTTCATTTCTATCCATAGAGCATAAGAAAGAACATATTATGACTCCTTCACAGGTATTTAATTAACTCCTCATTTCCACTTATTTTTGGACTGAATTTTTGACTGAGATTGTGGGATGAAGGAAATAAACTATTGGCAGTGAATGTCTTAAATGTCAGCATATCTGATGGGTTGATTTGCCGTTTAAAAAGTCACATGAAATACACTATTAAAGGACACTACTAAAACATATATTATTATACATTCCAGTACATTTGAGTTCAGAATAGTGAGGAATACATTTCTCTTTTAAATGTAATGAAATTAATCGAATGCAGGGCTATTTGTTTACATAATTATTATACATTTTAGCTTATATAGTATTTTCCTAGAAATTTAAATGGGTTTGAAATATTCCTCAGACTGGTCATCCCTGGGCATAATCCTCTACTGCAGAACAAAAGAAAGAGTAGGACTGAATGATATTTAAGTGTTGGAAGAGGTCACTGAGAGGACATGACCACAGGCTGACCCTTGAGCAGATCCTGGCCATTAGAGACTCCTTACTCCCTCCTTGGAATGTATATTTCACTCACGGCTTCTGCACTAGGAACCACTTGAAGGAAGCAGCCTGAGAGAATAATGTTATTGAGACCATCTGGACTGTATACATGCCTGAACCCCATTAAGGCCTCTATTTGAACTTTTAAGATTCTGGCGGGTGGGTACAGAGCTCTATTATTCTTGTAGCCCCCTATAACAAGCCTCGTGTGTAAGTTTCCCTTGCTGATGAAGACTGCCACCTGCCAATCTGGAGTAATCTTCCTAATTCTCTGGTCTCTCTTTGCCATCTGTATATGGGGGCCAGATTCTAATTTCACCTGGGGAACTCCTGAGGCTGTGAACCAACATTAAGGTCTCTTCTATATGTCATTTCTAAGGACAGATAGAAAAACTAAAATGCAAAAATTAAGTGACTCAGTAAAAGTCACTCAAGTTAGTGGAGCACCCAAGTATTCCAAACTCTGTTATCCATAATCCTTTGGCACAGATTGGCTGTGAACTGAATGTAGTTCAGGAACACAATTGTGCTTTAATATTTCTTAGCAAAATGTTATTCAAAGGTATTCACATTGGGATAATATGAATGGAAATTGATGAGGATAGCAGTTTTCACTGTATGTGGAAGAAGTGATTAATGAATGCTTTATAATAAGAATATTGTGTTTAATAGAATAAATCATCTTGAATTATTTTTAGGCACAGCATAGACTATTTAATGAAAATAGTGGTTACTGTTACTGCCAAATTATCATGTAGTAGAATAAACCTTTAATTCTCTCCACCTAAATAAATTCTCACAGCTGCAATTGCTTTTAAAAATTATCACCCCTAGGTCTTCCAGATATCCCTTATTAAGAAAGACCCTATTCTCATTTTTTAATTTGAGTATCTTAAACACAACAATTTCCCCTTATCCTTGGGGAATATGTTCCAAGACCCCCAGTGAATGCCTGAAACCATAGATAGTACCCTGTCTATACTATTTTTTTTCCTATACACACACACCTATGATAAATTAGACACAGAGATTGACAGCAATAACTAATAATAAAATAGAACAATTATAACAACATACTATGATAAAAGTTACGTGAAGGTGGTCTCTCTCTCCCTCTCAAAATACCTTATTGTACAAATATAAAGCCTTTTGCATCTTAACTGTTTATCGTGCACTGTGGCCATAACTTTTGCAGCTTGAGGTGCGACAGCAAAACTAGCATAGATTTCTCTTTCCTTCTTCACAATTTCACAGATAGAAGATTCGTTCTTACCGTAGATCTTAGCAACCTCAGCATGTGATTTTTTTTCCTTATTAGGGCAAGAACTTTCACCTTTCCACTTAAAAAAATAACTTTATGGCTTCTCTTTGGCATACCTGATTTGCCAGCATCACTACTCTTGTGCTTCGGGGCCATTGTGAAGTAAACTAAGGGTTACTTGAACACAAAGCACTGCGATATCCCAACAGTTGATCTGATAACCCAGACAGATGGTTACTAAGTGACTTTGTTCAGTGGATGCACTGAACAAAGGGATGATTCACCTCCCCAGTGGGATGACTCAAGATTTCATCCCTCCGTTGGGAACGGAGTATGATTTAAAACTTATGAATTGCTTATTTCTAGAATTTTCCATTTAGTATTTTGGACCACAGTTGATTGCGGGTAACTGAAAGCTCAGAAGGTGAAACCACAGAGAAGAGGGGGCTACTGGACACGAAAATCCTGCTCTTCATTCCACGTGGGAAGAATTTATAGGCTTAAGTAATTTGTTATGCTTTTCCTCCCTTAGCCAGATTACCCCAAAATCATAACCAAAGAGTAATGGTTTAGTTTCCTTTAAGTATCAGCAGTAAACTTGATTTTTTAGGTTTGCATATTTTATTTAGAATAGATTACAAGTGCCTCACAAATGTTTAATTCCAGGTACGTTTGATGAAATTTTCAAATAGCAAATTAAGTATGTGAAATATGTAATTTTTAAATTAATCATTTGGGATGATATTAGAACTTTAAATCTGCTATTTAACAGCCTTCTGTTCTTATATACGTGGTCAGTATTTTATAATTATGCATTCAAAGTTTGCTATGTCACTATTCTGCTGCTTCTATTATTTGTTTTATTTCTCCAGCAAAACACCCAGGATTGAAATGTGTTGGTGGAAGACAAAGAAAAGTATATTCTGTGTTTACATCTTCTAGTAGAAGTTTGTATAGTTATGTGCACAAACATTATTTTCTTCAAAATATATTGTATATCATCTATGGGAAGAAGACTGTATCAAAAATTGGGAAAAATACTGAGATAAAACGGTTAGTGTCTTCAAAGGCCTTAGAGTGTAGTAAGAACATAAGAACTTATATCAATGTATTATTACAGAGAAAAGTTAATAAAGTTCTATGAAAGTCCAGAAGAAGACACATTTTTAAGAAATCTTGTTGAACCAATAAACCAATGAACAGCAAATTTTCTCATTAAAATTATTTCCTGAGTTTAAATCTAGCACTTTGAGAAGCTGTACAAATTCTTTCAATCCCTAGGGAAGCATCTGAAAAATACTGTCATGATTATTGACCACAAAAACAGTCATGTGTAAAGCAGCTACTTTACATTTATGTCATGAAACACGGTCTCAAACCCTAAGTGACACTGTCATTTGGTTAGGAAGGGAGTACAGTACATGTAAAGTACATAAGATTTATGTGACAAGATCTGAAGCTCTGCCACATTACAATAACTGTGAGAGGAATTAAAGGAGGAGACTGTCTTAAGAAAAGCCTCAAAGAATAGGTAGTGTGACTACACTTTGAGGAAAGTATAGGTGACTTAGGTGTCAGCGCTGTCATTGCAGCATGAATGCAGCCATAGACAATATGTAAAGAAATGGATGTGAATGTGTTCCAAAGAACATTACTTAAGGACACCAAATTCCCTATTTTCACATACCATGAAATCTTCTTTTGCTTTTTTTAAAATTAAAAAAAACAATTCTTAACTCTCGGGCTATACATATTTGGCCCATGAGCTATAGTATGCCAACCTTTGCTTTAAAGAAAGTTTTGCAGGAAATCTATGCAAGAAAGCTTATAGAATTATTGTTTATAATAATAACACCAACAACAAAACTAGGTGCAGCTCAAATATCCATTGAAGTAGAATAACAAAATACTCAAATATCCATTGAAGTAGAATAACAAAATAAATTGTGGTTTATTCATTCAATAGAATACTAACAGCAGTGACAATAGTCACAGCTATATAGATAAACATAGATGAATCTCAAAAACATATCAGTGAAAAAGCAAGTCACGAAAGCATACATGTACTAGGAATCTATTACACGGGATTCAAAAAGAGATAGTACCAAATGATATAAAATTTAGGGATACATATAAACTCTAATGAAAGTAAGGGAATGATTAACACAAAATTCAGTATATTTGTTATCTCTGGGTAAGGAAAAAAGATGAGATCAAAGATGGACCCACAGAGAGCTTCAAAGATATTGGTAGTAGTCTAAGTCTTAGGAAAGGTGGCGGGTACATGGACATTACTTGCCGGTGGTGTGGTTCATAATTTTTACAAAGTGAAATAAAAAGCCACAAAACGAATTATGTCCATGTCTTCCTTAAAAAACCCTGACGCTTCTCCACTGCCTACAAAATTAAGATGAAATTCCTTATGTATATACTGCTTGAAACACTTTAGATTTTTATAATGTTTAATTGAATATTGGCTATGGTTTCTTCATTTCCTGGAAGATCCTCTGCTGATATTCTAAATCTTGCAGTGTTGTTTAGAAATACCCTCTGCTGAACCTCAAATGTGTGTTCTGTTTGCTCCACAGATATCCTGGCCTCCATGTAAGTGAGGCTTGTAAGTGGGCTTTTCTTTCGGTCATTCTGAACATTTCCTGAGAACTGGAAGCCGCCTGCACATTGTATTCATGATGCTTATCTGTTGGAACTTCAAGAAAGTTGTGTTGTATAATTTCCCCTGTGCGTCCCATAGAGCCTCACCTCTGACTCTGAAAGGGTGTTTTATTACACAGCTTGGGCAATTGTTAAATTGTATATATTACTCATTTTAATATCTTCTTACTGCTGTCCTATCATAGCCTTTGCCACTTTTAAAATTTGGGTCTTGACATTTTTTATTGATTTGGATGACCTCTTGTATATTAAGGTAATTACCTTTGATTATTTGTTGTAAACATGTTTTTTCTTACTATCATTTGACACCTTTGTTTGTCATTTGCTTTTGTTCATTTGTTCATTTAAAATTTATTCAAAAATACTTTCTGAACTGTGGTATAACAACCATACAGTAAAGTGCACAGCTCAATATCAAATCATTTCTAGCCCCCAGAAAGCTGCCTTCTGCCTGTTTCCAAAAAATACACCAAAAGTTCACCACTAGTCTCACCTGTATCATCATAAATTCATTTTGCCTGTTTTTGAACTTCATTTAAATGGAATCATGCATTGTACACTTGTTCTGGCTTCTTTTGTTCAACCTTAAGTGTGAAAGATTTATTTTTATTGTTGTGTGTAGTGGTACAGTATTTTGTGCTTTTTTTTTTTTTATTGTTGTGTAGTATCCCATTGTATGACTATTCCGTAATAAATTTATCTGTTCTCTTGTTAAAAAAAAAAAAAAAAAAACAGAAATACCCTCTGCTGGAATGGCTAAGTTTTTAGAGAATCTGTCTATGGCTATTTTATTTTCCTTGTGTTTAAAAAACTAACAAACATTTAAAAAAATTTAACACTCTGATCCCATGTACCCATACACCTTTGTCCTCAATCTCATTACCATGTTCCTTATTCTTAAAATTATTTTCCCTTTCCTTAGCTTACTAGGCCCTTTTGTGTACTCTGTTTAATGGGAATGTTATACCTTTTAGCTAGAGTTCACTTTCATTCTTTTGCATCTGGTGTAACAGCAAAGCCCATGCCTTTTCTATTATACCAGGATGTAGAGATAATGTCTTAGTCACCATGTAACTCCAGTTCCTTGCATGGGGTTTAGCTGATAATAAGTGCTCAACTAATATATCCTGAATATTAAGTGAGCAATGGATTAGAATTGTAACTTCTCTAGAATATTTCAGTTTTCTTTTGGTCAATTATTTTCAGTGCTTTCAATGAAATAACTACACAAAATGACTACAAAGCAATGAAATTAATTTTTCAGACAAACATTCCAGAACTTTCCTATTTAAACAAACCTCCTAGAAAGTCCACTTCAGTGGATATGTACATTATCAGATGTTACAACTGGTAAAAGTATTTTTTAATTGTGGTAAAATACACATACATAAAATTAATCATCTCAACCATTTTTAAGTGTATAGTTCAGTAGTAAGTATAGTCACATTGTTGTATAGCCCATTTCCAGAACTTTTTCATCTTGGAAAATCAAAACTCTATATGCATTAAAACACAACTCACCATTTCTCCCCCTCTTCAGGCCCTCTCAACTACCATTCTACTTCTGTCTGTGTGAATTTGACTACTCTAGATACCTAATATAAGTGGAATCATGCAGTATTTGTCATTTTATGGCTGGCTTACTTGGTTTAGCATAATGTACTCAAGGTTCATCCATGTTGTAGCATGTGTCAAAATTTCCTACCTTTTTAAGTCTGAATAATATTCCATTGTATTTACATACAACATTTGTTTACCTTTTCATCTGTTGGATACTTGGGAGGCTTTCATCTTTTGGCTCTTGTGAGTAGTGCTGCTACGAACATGAGTGTCTCTTGGATACACTGCTTTTAATTTTTTTGAACATATAAATATATACCCAGAAGTGGAATTACTGGATCATATGGAAATTCTATTTTAAAAATTTTGGGGAACTGATACTGTTTTCCATAGTGGCTGAACTAGTTTACATTTCCATCAACAGTGCACAAAGGTTTCTGGGTTTTTTGCTTGTTTGACTGTTTTGTTTTTTATAGTAGCCATCCTAATGGGGATGAGGTGATAACTCACTGAGGTTTTGATTTACATTTCACTAACTGGTCAAAGTATTTTTGAAATATAAGTTTTGACACTAATTCGAGAGCTAATTTAGGAGTACCCAAGTAAGTAACTTCCATAATTGTGTGAGCACAAGACGCTCTCCTTTGTTTTTGTCCCTCTGTCAGTGCTTCACTCAGATTATCTCTCAGTGTATCACCTAAGAGATTGAGTTAGGCTGACAGTATCAACAACCCCAAAAGAGTAGCTTAAGCCAGTAAGAGATCATATTTTTTCTCATAAAACTGGCAGTAGGCAATCTAGAGCTATTCGACAGTTCAAAGGTGCCCAATCTTTTGTGTCTTTTTGTTCTGCCATTTTTAATGTGTGGATTTTAACCCATCATAGATGACTCCTATGTCTCCAGGCATCACTTATATTTTCTTGGCAGGAGGAAGAAGAAAGAGAAAGGACAAAACGTAAAACCTGGATGCCAACTGAATTGGCTATATTTAATAAACTTTCCTGGAAGCCCTAGCAAATGACTTTCTCTGACCTCCATTAACTAGTTCTCTGCCACCTGGTCACATCTTGGTGTGGGAAATGCTGGGCACATTTTCCCTATTTCTCCCAACTAAATCGGGATTCTGTTACAAAGGAACCAGAACATCATGTGTATCATGTAGACAGCTGGCTGTGTTTGCTCCACCATGTATCCCTTCTGTTTTCAGCGTTTTCATTTTGAGGCAATGAATTAACCTGGAAACTATAGGGAGTTAGAGTCTAGAAGCCAAAGGCCAAGTTGTAAGGCAACATCAGGAAATGGACTGTCTGCCATAAGTAAATATCTTCTAGCCTAATATAAGTACCATAATGTGGGTTTAATTTGTTGAAGAAACACTTGAAAGTCAAATGCAGTAAGTTAAGACATGCCTTTACTTAAAAAATACTACAATTGAAAAGTAACAAAATGTCAAAATTTAGTGTTGTTATCTTGAATCGGTTATATTTGCAGCTGCAAGTGCTAAAAAATCACTTTGTCTAAAATTAGTTGTATCAAGTATCATGAGCCAAGAAAACTTACGTCATTTGTGTTATTTTGGTTTAAAATCCTCCTGACCCAGCAACTAATCTAGATATAACTAAATAACAATTTGTTTTATTTCAAAAGCCAAAACGATTATTTTTGCCTAGCTAAAGGAAGACCAGAAAAATTCATTCTTCCCATTTACTTTCTCATCTGATTCTGAGTGCCTAATTCAGCTCTAGAATTAGGAAGGAAGGATTTTGAAAATTAGAGAAAGAAGCATGAAGGCACTTCCAATAGCACATCAAATAGGGAATTTATATTATGTGTATATTGTGTCCAATGGAGATACTGAGAGGGAAACAGGGATGGAAAGAAAGTGAGAGGAGATTTTACAATATTAGCCGACTTGGTATACCTTTTTATTAATTTATTATTTATTTATTTATTTAACATCCTTATTGGAGTATAATTGCTTTACAGTGGTGTGTTAGTTTCTGCTTTATAATAAAGTGAATCAGCTATACATGTACATATATCCCCATATCTCCTCCCTCTTGCATCTCCCTCCCACCCTCCCTATCCCACCCCTCTAGGTAGACACAAAGCACTGAACTGATCTCCCTGTGCTATGCAGCTGCTTCCCACTAGCTATCTATTTTACATTTGGTAGTGTATATATGTCAATGCCACTCTCTCACTTCGTCCCAACTTACCCTTCCCACTCCCCGTGTCTGCAAGTCCATTATCTACGTCTGCATCTTTATTCCTGTCCTGCCCCTAGGTTCTTCAGAACCTTTTTTTTTTTTTAGATTCCATATATATGTGTTAGCATATGGTATTTGTTTTTCTCTTTCTGACTTACTTCACTCTGCATGACAGACTCTAGGTCCATCCACCTCACTACAAATAACTCAATTTCGTTTCTTTTTATGGCTGAGTAATATTCCATTGTATATATGTGCCACATCTTCTTTATCCATTCATCTGTCAATGGACACTTAGGTAGCTTCCATGTCCTGGCTATTGTAAATAGTGCTGCAATGAACACTGTGGTACATGACTCTTTTTGAATTATGGTTTTCTCAGGGTATATGCCCAGTAGTGGGATTGCTGGGTCGTATGGTAGTTCTATTTTTAGATTTTTAAGGAACCTCCATACTGTTCTCCATAGTGGCTGTATCAATTTACATTCCCACCAACAGTGTAAGAGTGTTCCCTTTTCTCCACACCCTCTCCAGCATTTACTGTTTGTAGATTTTTTGATGATGGCCATTCTGACTGGTGTGAGGTGATACCTCACTGTAGTTTTGATTTGCATTTCTCTAATGATTAGTGATGTTGAGCATCCTTTCATGTGTTTGTTGGCAATCTGTATATCTTCTTTGGAGAAATGTCGATTTAGGTCTTCTGCCCATTTTTGGATTGGGTTGTTTGTTTTTTTGATATTGAGCTGCACAAGCTGCTTGTATATTTTGGAGATTAATCCTTTGTCAGTTGCTTCGTTTGCAAATATTTTCTCCCATTCTGAGAGTTGTCTTTTCGTCTTGTTAACCTTTATATTTATTTTCTTTTTTACCTCCATTCCACTTTGGGGCCCCGTGTCTTTTTTTCCTCTTCCCTCTTTTCATTTCCCTTCTACTGCTAATCTGATATTACTCATTTTTAATTTAGTGTGAATGCATTTCCAAACCTAAGCTAGAGTTGCCGGAGGGCAATTTGGAAGAGCTGTTCGGTGTGTTCGAAGGTCATTCACTGCTCCTGCTCGCAACTGTGCTGGAAGAAAAAGTGACCTGGACACAAACTGAGAGGGCACAGGTTTTTCTGCTTTACAGGGTCCCCGCTTTATCCATCCTTGGCTTCTATACGCTTTTCCCTGTAGTTCAGGCTTCTCTCCTCACATCAACACCTTTAGCTCAGTGGTCCTGCTTCCTCCTCGCAAACTGTATAAACACCCAGTAAACTAGCACTTTTGTCTTTTGCCCCAGAATTTTTTTTTTATTTTGAATCATTTTGCATCCAGAACATGTGGGGCTGGGACTTCTAAAGATAGGTGAGATGCATATGAATGTACTTCTCAGAAACATCTAAGAGGGCGCTAGGCAGTAGGTAAATACAGATCAGAGGGTACACCCTGGCTGGGGGGAGACCATCAGTCATGTGTGGCAAAATTTCCCGACAGTTGGCTACTGGGGACTTAGGTATTTTTGTGCATTATGTTAATATGTTAACTTATGTGATTATAGTGAAGATTAAACTACCAATGTGAGCACTTTATGGGTACTCAAAAAACAATAAAGAGTGGATAAAAACTCTAAGAACAATGGCATTGACTTGGGAGAACTTCTCACTGTTTTTTACCTCATTGTAATGCATCACAAGAAGTATGTGTAAAACTTCATTAAATAAAATAATCTCTATAAAATGCCTTGTGCATGGCTAACACATGGCAGACACTAAAATGCAAATATATAATTAAACATATTATCCTATTATATATTTATCATATTATATTACAATTATATCATGTTATAATGCATTATATCACTTCATCATTAATAGGTGCTTTATGAGACTTTCAGTTTCTTATTGTTATAACTTCGTGTTCCCATAGCAGAGTTTTCTAGTCATACATTTCCCTAATCAGTGGTTGCATTAGTGTGGATTTTTATTAAATCCTACTGAGAATTTTAAGTCATATCTTCACCTAAAATTTATGTTCCAAGTTCCTATAATTTAAAATGTCAGAATAATGTCTGTCATTGACTCAGAAGGTGTCTCTTTGCCCACCAGTTTTTCTGCTGTTTTGTCTGGATTTATGTTTAAGCATTTGGCTTTCATTTTTATCTCGAGTTCAGCCAGGCTGGAAGAGTAGAATAGTAATACCAGCTGGCATAGAGTTGAGCCTGTATCAGCATGTTGATGTTCCTGCGTCAGCATATTGATGCTAGTGACACCAAAATGTCTCTCTGTCTCACAAAACTGCCGCACATCGGCATTAAACAGTGTGGTGACAAAAGGGAGCGGATAAGAATCATCCCGTAGAGTGGATGCACGGTTGCCCATTGGAAGAGAGAATGTTTCACGGTGAGGTAGTGCATTATCACAATGACATGAAACAAATCAATAGATCCCAACTATCTATAATAAATGAGCATTTGACTTTCTGCTGGTCATTGATGATTAACTATTGAGAGCAGAACACTTTTGATTTTGAGTGTGATTAAAACGGAAACTCACCATGATGAAGGTGTTTGTAAAAAACTGAAACTATTTCTCAATCATAATAGGAAGGTAACTGGCTAATTAATTATTTTTTAATTTTATTAACTTTTAATTGAAGGAAAACATATATACAGAAAAGTGTCCCCATCATACTTGTATAGGTCAATGAATTTTCATATATCTATCAGATTCATGGAACCTCCACCAGGATCAAAAAATAGTACATGTTAGGGCTTCCCTGGTGGCACAGTGGTTGAGAATCTGCCTGCCAATTCAGGGGACACGGGTTCGAGCCCTGGTCTGGGAAGATCGCACATGCCGCGGAGCAACTGGGCCCGTGAGCCACAATTACTGAGCCTGCGCGTCTGGAGCCTGTGATACGCAACAAGAGAGGCCACGACAGTGAGAGGCCCGCGCACCACGATGAAGAGTGGCCCCCGCTCACCGCAACTAGAGAAAGCCCTCGCACAGCAACGAAGACCCAACACAGCCAAAAATAAATAAATAAATAAATAATTTAAAAAAAAAAAAAAAAAAAAAATAGTACATGTTGGCAAGAGCCCTCCTGCCTCCCAACAGTCGTTACCCACAGCTTTCTCTCCAAAGGTAGCCACTAACCTGAATTTTTGCACAATACGTTAGTTTCATTTGTTTTTGAACATAATTCTATGCCACTTTTGAGAGTGGTTTAAAGTGGAGAGTATATTATCAGACATATGTAATAGAAAGGTTATTCTGCAGCAATATGAAGAACAAACTTGAGCCCCAAAGATCAGGAAAGAGATGATTGAAATAGTGCAGGTAAGAGAGGATGAAGAGTCAACAAGGCGGTAGAGTAGGGCTGGAAAAGAAGAAACACATGGGTGTCTGGTTTGTGTGGAGCGTGAGGGATCCAGACTGACCTACGGTTTTCTAGCTCTGACAACTAGATGGAGGGGTTTCTATTCACCTGAGAAGATGGAGCAGGTTTTAGGGGAAAAGAGGCGAGTTCAGTATTGGACATGTTGAATTTGAAGTGGAATGTGGCGAGGAGGTGGGTAGGATTCAAGATATTAGGATGTCAGAATGCAAAATCTTTGTTGGTTGAATGTGTGGGAAAGAACACGTTAAAGAAAGAACTATGAGTGCTGAGCCTCAGGACTCTGTCTTGGGCAAGTTGACAATCACTGAGCCAGGAGAACTGATGAGTTTTGGACATACTGAGTTTGAGGGATTTGTGAGGAATCCAAATAGAGATAGGGTATGGGTAGTTGGGTATATAGATCTGGGCTCAAAACATGGATTATTATTATTTTTTTTAATTTAATTTTATTTATTTAGTTAGTTAGTTAGTTATGGCTGTGTTGGGTCTTCGTTTCTGTGCGATGGCTTTCTCTAGTTGCGGCAAGCGGTGGCCACTCTTCATCGCGGTGCGCGGGCCTCTCACCATCGCGGCCTCTCTTGTTGCGGAGCACAGGCTCCAGACGCGCAGGCTCAGTAATTGTGGCTCACGGGCCCATTTGCTACGCGGCATGTGGGATCCCCCCGGACCAGGGCTCGAACCCGTGTCCCCCACACCGGCAGGCAGACTCTCAACCACTGCGCCACCAGGGAAGCCCAAAACATGGATTATTGTTTGAAGATTAAGGTAAGGTATTCAAAACCACTCTGGAAAGTATAGACTGCGCCATAGACTACTATTAGCTATTATTTTTTGTTGACTCAGTTTAAAAAGGCTCTGAATGTGATATCTAACTAGTCCATGATTAATTGCTGGAAGAGAAACATCATTTGTGGTTTTGTGGAGGTAAAAGAAGACATCAGCATTTTGTCACCGATACCAATGGCATCGTGCCAGTCTTAGAAGCCATTTTAGCCAGGGTTCGTCAGAAATTATTCACCTAAATTTTAGCTGTGAGGCAATTCAATTCTGTAAGAAAGGGATACTAATTTATTCTTTAAAATTGGTTACTATCAATTGTGGCACTAAAAAATGCCTGTAGTTGAGCCAATAATTTGTGGGAACTGAGGATTCTTCCATAGTCCAGAGTGAAAAACTCTGTTATTAAAAAAAAAGGTTTTGCTATGTCACAAAAAACTAATAGGACATTGTTGTCACTTTCATTTTCTGATCCTGGTGATTCACCTGGAAACCAGGGAAGCATCAATAAGAAAGCAGGGTAGTGCTTGAGTTTGAGGTGCTTGGACTAAATAGAACAATCTGAAAAATCTCTGTAAGAACATCACTAGTTGTTTTAGATCGACCTCAAATGTATGTATAGGGTATTTCTATATAGGATATATGTGTGTATGTATATATATATATATATATATATATATATATATATATATAAAATCCAGTTATGAGAAAGAAGGAAATCCTGCCATTTGCAACAACATGGATGGACCTTGAGGGCATTATGCTAAGTGAAATAAGCCAGACAGAAAAAAACAAATACTGCATGGTATCACTTATATGTGGAATCTAAAAAAAGAAAAGAAAAAGAAAGTCAAACTCATAGAAACAGAGAGGAGAAAAGTTGTTGCCAAAAGGTGCAAGAAATAGGGAGAGGTTGGTAAAAGAGTACAAACTTTCAGGTATAAGATCAATAAGGTCTGAGGATCTAATGTATAACATAGTGACTATAGTTTAACACTGTATTGTGTAATTGAAATTTGCTAAGAGAGTAGAATGTTCTCACCAAAGAAAAGAGATAAATATGTGAGGTGATGTATGTGCTAATTAAGTAGATGGGGCGAATCCTTTGGCAATGTATACATATACCAAATTACCACGATGTACACTTTAAATATCTTATAATTTTATGTGTCAGTTATACCTCAATAAAACTAAAGTAAAAGAAATAGGAAAAAAGAAAAGGAAAAGGAAGAACAAACTTGGAGAGGAATGATAAACTGAGCAAGAGAAACCACTGATTCCTTCCACCAGTCAGAATTCATCTTCATAGAGACTATGCTAAGTATAAATATGTCTCTTCTTTCAGGGTCCACATGCATTAGTGGAGAGACAAACCTATAAATAATTACCATGCAAAAGTATTAATTATGTAAACGGAGATATAAGCAACACACAATAGGAGAATAGAAGAAGAGGGCACGTAACACTCCCAGTAAAGAACACGTCACAGATAAAATGGTATGAAATAAGGGTAGAGAGATGAGTTGGAATTCAAATAGGCAGGAAAGCTTGGAGAGGCTCCTACCAGACAGATTTATGATAACCTGAGGTAAAAGATGACAGTAATTAATAGTAGTAGATTGAATAAAAAATACCCTCAGCTTCACAATGATTCTCAAGTAAGAGAGAAGGGGAAAAGAGGTAGGAGTGGAAGTGGTGGGGGAAAGAAAGCTATAAAATGTAAAAGGAATGGTAACATCAGAAAACCAACATTTAAAACCCCCAGTGTAATATTCCATTCAGACACAACTCATGAAGAGGTGCTAAAGCCACTGCGTAAAATGATTTTGGAGAATGTGGTATTTGAACAGTGCCAAAGTATCACCCCAGAGTTTACTTATCAATTACAAAGGGAAAGGTGTATCTTTATAAGAGTGACCTGGGGACACTGCCTTAACTGAGTGATCACACTCGGCATCTCACAGAGTGAGACAATGTGATGTCATGTGCCTTCTGATGAGGTGCAATCAGATGTACACAACATCACTTATGGAGTATTTTTGGCCAAAATGTTAAACCTGAATCTATTCAAACCTCTCAACCTGATTTCCACCTTATAGAAAATACAGGGAAGAGAGGAACAAGTTAAACAATGTTGTGAGAAACAATCAAACAAATTCAGGACAAGGGGGCATTCTGCAATAAAACTGGCCGGAACTTTTGTAGGTTAATGCCTTATGGGGAAAAACGATGGGACTGTCCTAGATTAAAAGAGATGCTCAAGAGAGTCAGCAACAAAATACAATGTGTGAGCCTTGATTGGATCCCTGTTAAAAAAAACAAATAGTTATTAAGCACATTTTGGGGAAAACTGAGAGTAAATTTGAATATAAACTGGATATTTCGTTATATTGTAAAAGAGTTAATTTTCTTAGTTGTGATAAGGAGACTGTGGTTATATAGGATAATAGATTTATTCTTTGGAGATGCATGACGTTTAAAATGCCTGTGACACACTTTTTTCAAATGATTCAACAAAAGAAGGTGTATATATTTGGCAAAACTGTTGAAACGAAATTGAGGGTTTATAGGAGTTCATTGCACTACTCTTTCAAGTTTTCTGTATGATTAAATTTTTCAAAATAAAAGTTTTAAATATCATAAACTAGGAGAGAGCTTAAAATGATATTTGATCCTAACAAAATCATTTTGGTGCCATTTCTGTCTCATTATGTTTATAAATGAACCATAACATCTATCCATACCAGTTATTTCTTGAATTCTATTTGCACAACTTAATTTCCCTGCACAGGCATAGTAAATTTTTCTTATACGGTATTATGACTGCACTGTAGCTTAATGACTATGCGTGCAGACTCTGGAGTAAGTTTTCTGTTTCAGTTTCTAAATTCCACGAACAAGGACTTTGCTCTTTTCACTACTGTGTCCCCTGGGCTTAGAACCCACCTGGCCCATAGAGAGTGCTCAAATAATACTTAAAAAACTTTTAATTTTGAAAAATTTTCAGACTTACAAAGAAGTTGCAAAAATAATAGCGTTCCATTTACCCTTTCACCAAGAATCCTTAAACGTTAACCTCTTATTAAACCATAGCACAATGATCAAAACCAGGTAAATAACACTGAAAAATGCATAATCTACATCAAATAATACTTTTCAAATGAATGAATCTGTAGAATAGGCAAAATAATAGTTGCTACCTCAAGCACATAAACCTCAGTAAGTGTTCACTATCATTTACAATAAATAGCATCATTCTGATTATTTCTGCCCCTCTAGATTTTCTACATAGAAGGGCCAGAGGGACAGCAATCTGGCTGGAAGCAGAACTAGGGGACATGAAGATGAATTTACGGAACAAGCGTTGTTTGTGTTTAGCTTTTAGTTTATCTGGCACTGCGCTCATGCCTCCCCTGTCAAGTTGTCTAGGTCCTGGATCACTCGAGATTTAGACATAAGAGGGAGCCACCTCCATCGTGTGCTCCAAGGATCCGTTCATTCAAAATTCACTGAGCCCCTACTACAAACCCTGGGCAAATGCATGGGGATTCAATGATCAACCAACTAACCAACCAACCACATGTATAAACAAACAAACTAACAACCAAACCAAACAAAAAACAAATACAAAAACTCTTCCCTTCAGGGAGATCAGTCCAGCTGGGGTAAAAGATAAATAGCCACTGATAAAAATAACTAATGAAGCAAATGTGATCAGAGTCACTTCTCCAAGACCCCACTGAATGTCTCAGGGAACAAGGAGAGAGCTGCTGACAGCAGGTAATACATTACAGAGAAGCTACCAGCGTTCCGAGGAAGTTGTACTCACATTTCCACCAAAACAAAGTGGCACTGCCTCAGTATGTTGGGCTTCCTGATCTTGGGAGGATACTGCTTCAAAGATAAGATGGAGTCTTAAATAGTCCTTTTCATGCTTGCCCAGGGCTTCCTGTGTCAAACCTATGACTTGCTTCCTGATTTTACTATCCCAGACCCCTTGTGACTGCCTGCTCTCCCTGGCCTGACATCAGATCTTTCTGGACTTTAGACCAGCGTGAATGTTGGCCTGTATTACTATGACATCGTGGTTTTAAGTCCTTCTAAGAGCCACCTAATATCGTCTGAGCCCATTCCAGGCTCCAATTCCATGTCCGCTGTGTGACAGAATGTTTAACATGTCACCACAAGGTAATGTCTCTAACAGACATCCTCAGACTTTCTGGTCTTATTGTAGGAGACAGTTCTTTTCTTAACTTTCTGTAGATGGCTCTCTCATGCCATGTATAAATGGAGACTAAACCATACTCAAGCAAAAACAAGCAATAACGTTATTCTCCATTTGCTGCTATTCAATTCACCACTGCGATTTCTGGGTGCTGAATTTCTAGTGAGTATAAGAAAGACATATTGCCCCAGTTCTTGTATTATATTCAGCTTTAACCAAATGAGGATTGAGGCTCATACCCCTATTAAAATCAAATCCTCATATATTTCAAATGCAGTAAGATAAAACCAAACAATATACTGATAACTAAGACCAAAACATTATCAGGCAATCAGGATATCTGATTCATGCTTTGGGAAATACAGTAAATCACACCCTGATTATAACGTTTCAAATTGGTAGACTAAAGAGTCTGTTTTGAGTGAAATACTTCCTTCTCAAAAACATTGAGTCTATATAACAACTTATTTTCATGATTCTAAACATAGCATTTAAGTTACAGTCATTTAATCATTGAGTCCATGCAATCACTTATACTGAGCATAACTATGGTGAACATGTAAAAATTACTTTTCAATAATGTAAATGAACGTGTCATATCTTTTCCCATTAATTTGAATATGTAAAATTTTTGACTGAGTTGATTTACATGGGGTCATGGGGCCAAGAAACAGCTTTAAAATCAATGCAAAATATAAAAGTTACACATGAATAAGTATAAAAAAACTGCAGCCACAAGCTATTAAACATATAATTAAAATGGATTTATTGCTTTTGGCTTTGATTTTTTTTCCTCTCTGTTATTGAATCATTATAGGGATCCCTTGAGTTCAATTATAATTACACACATACACATTATAATGTTTCATATATACATATAGTACATATATAGTCTTTAAAGCTGAAATAATGTAACAATATATATGCAAATTTAAATGTGTAAAGTTCAGGTAATTAAAAATTATGATTCCCTAAGCAGCATTAACATACAGATAGTTATGAATCACTGCATTGTTTGTTAAATTTATATCACAATACATCTCTGTGGCAAGGTGGATTTATGGTGTAGGTGGTGAATTCTTTAAATTTCATAACTTACATTCTTAAAGTATTAGGCATAGGTTTCTATGTCTAATAATTCTATTCTATATTTACAGGCTTTCTTTGTGTCCTAGACAGCCAATCATTTCCTGCACAGGGTCCCCTGCCAAGCAAAGTAGCCCTAGATGACTGCATAAGTTTAAATGGCTATAGCGACATCTCTCGACCCTGTTCCCTTGGCCACAGGTGAGATAAAGGGTGGGTGGGCACCCTACCCAGCTTTCCACAATGAATCGACTTGTCAAAGGCCTGAGTGGTGATTAGAATTGAGGGTTTTGCACAAGAGAAGAGCAGGTAACTCACTAGAATAATCATATTCTCTCATTGATTTTGAATGTGAGATTCAGAGAAAGCTGAGCAGTTGGTAGGTGGAACAAAATTATTAAAACCGTGAGGATAAAGAAGCTGAAACATGTCAGTAGTGGAATACTGCAAGAGGGGTCCATAAAATTTTGTTCCCTGAGGTGGCGGCAAGGTAAGCTAGTCGCTAAAGCTGGTCCTACCCAACTTTCTAGGTCAGACTCTGTGATGAGTTGAATTGTGTTCCCCCCCAAAATATATGTTGAAGTCCTAACACCCAGTACCTGCGATTGTGACCTTATTTGGAAAAAGGGTTTTTGCAGATGTAATCAAGTTAAGATGAGGTCATTAGGGTGGGCCCTAATCTAATATGACTGGTGTCCTCACAGGAAGGGAAGATTGCCTTGTGAAGATGTAGGCAGAGATTGAAATGCTGCAGCTGCAAGCCAAGGAATGCCAGGAATGGCCAGCAAACAAACAGAAGCTGGGAAGAAGCAAGGAAGGATTCTCCCTTACAGGTTTCAGACACCTAGATTTCTGACTTCTAGTCTCCAGAACTATGAGATGATACATTTCTGCTGCTTTAAGCTACTCGGTTTGTGATACTTTGTTCTGGCAGCCCTAGGAAACCAATCCGTCTCTTTGAGTCACCTCGGCCAAGTTTCCTGTCCTCTCACGAAGACTGGTTGTCTGACTTCTGAATCCCATCAAACATGACTCTAAGTTCCTTGCAAATAAAATACGAGTATAAGTTGGAATCAGGAATAGGGCTGTGCGCAACAGAGGCTGACGGGAAACGAAGGACACGTGGAACTGGTTATGGTGAAGGGGGGCGGTAACGGCAGTGAGAGTTCCCTCCATATCATGGATGAACTGCTGGTAGCCTGCACTCTGTGGTGATGGAAGAATTCATTAAGCCATAACCTGCTGTCTCTAGATACTTAGATAATATGTACACCAAAGGCAAGTCTTTGAGGGCTTTTGTAACTCTAAAGACTAGGTCCCAAAGGCCTGTAGAATTGCAGGCTCAGCTGAATTCCTGATTAGTCCATATCTCCATGTAAGAATTTAGGGCATAAGTGGCAGAGTTTGGAATCCACATAATGAGAAAATCTGAGAAACAGAAGAGATGTAATGAGTTGCTCAAGGTCGCATTAATTTTATGTTATGTGCATTTTACCACAATTTAAAAAAATAAATAAAAGCACTTAGCTTACTATGAGTCGGGCAAAAAAAAAAAGTAAAGAAAAACAATTATTTGAAATGCAAAAGGATGTATTGAGGATTATATGTGTGAATATTTAAGGCTGAATTTGGAACAAGATCTGTGCCAAAGACCTCATATTCTCCACTGAACGTGATCTGTTGGACCAATGAAGGACTTATCTCTATGGAAGTTTTATTACTGTAGTATGCATGTTTTGCTGAAATGTCCTAGTAGGGGATGGAACAAAATTTAGGATAATCTAATCTTTATGATCTTTACAGAATAGCTCAAAAAATGGAGAGTGTCTTACTATATCTAATACTTTGGAAATATTGGGGGAAATAAAATTATAAAAGACGTAAGGAGATAATGATCAAGTACTTATTTACTTTTTAATACTTTGCCTAAAAGAACTCACAGAATTCAGTTCCATAGTGTTTACCTGAAATATGCAGTCCGTTTACCTGAAATATGAGAAAAGAATCTAACTTTTCTAGCCTATGTATATCCTATGTATACCTGGTGCCAGTCTGTTCCTTAAATAGAGGATTCGAAACAAAGGTGGAAACCTTAGTGTTGTCACAAACTGTCTTTGTCCCATTCTCTGAATGTCCCATTCGCTTAAATATAATTGAATATTAGACATAAGCTTGATTCCTGAATGAGGAGAAGGGAAGATAAAGCATCCTCTAGTTTTCTTTTGGTAGAATAAAAATTGCACCAACCTGTAACCTTTGCCCCCATATCAGAAAAACCAACCAACAAGCCAACAAACACAAATTCTTATACTAAATGCTCCTGTGCTCGTCTGAGCATCTTCTCACATTATGCAGAGATTAGTCCCCCTCTAGAGACAAGGTTTTCATTCTTCACCGAGGAAATGCACATGACTGGTCAGGGATAGGCAAGAGAGGGAAAAAGGGGAACAGACATTTTTCAAAGGTCAATTCTTCTAATTCTTTCAATCCCACTGTGATATAGGGAGTAGGACTATCTCCATGTTACAGAAGCGAAGGTGTTTACTCAGTCAGGATCACTCAGCCAGTGACAGAGCTTGTTCTGTCTGACTCCAAGCCAGGTGTGTTTTCTAGTACATCACCCAGACTCTCATATTAAGAGAATATTTATTCAGGGATAAAATGATTTTTGTTTAACAATTTCCATAAATATCCTGCTCCCTTCAGATCTTGCAACAGCTAAGACCCCTTTTCTTAGGATAGATACACATGCGCACGCATGCGCGCACACATACCCCCCCCACAAGTCATAAAAGTGATAACAATCTGCTAATTGGTGATTTCCAACTTTCCTAGGTGCCTTTGATATTCTTAATAAGTCAGCTTATGCCAGTGAATGGCTTTTTAGGCATAGCAGCTGGATGATACGTATTTTGAAACGATGATTACCAATCATGATAAGGCTCCCATTGAGGCTATCTAAAATTTGATATTATATGAAGCACTCCCTTTGAATTTGGAAAATCTTAGTAAGCTGATCATAGAAAAAGGACTAGATCATTATTTAATCGACAGATATAATGCAAACTTCGCTATTTTAATTTTACCGTATCCGCTTTTCCTTTTGCTTATTAATCAAAAACGATTCTGTTTCTTGGCTTGGAGGAGTTGATGCTAACAAAATATACTGTAATTGTTTAGAAGTGATTTTCTCCAGAGATCCAGGAAGCTTAAGCAGTTGAGTTTCCTATTACTTTCCGCCCCCTGGGTTTTACATTAGTTCTGCACTGACTTTCTTGTCTCGTGTGTTTGTAGGAGTTAACGATTAGGCAGGAGGGGCTCCGGGGGACTGTTGTTGGCAGGTGCAGGTTGTGCTTAACTACCTCCTACTTACATGAACCTGATGCTGTCGGTTATTAACAGAGTTTGTGGAATCAATGACTACAATATCTCTTTGCTTAATAGGTGTACACAAAGGAAAAAAAGATGTAATAACATTTATCTGCAGGTGCATCCTGTGGTCTTAATCCAAGAAACAGAATTTTGTAGAGTTCTTGACAGCTGTTTTCCTTGTTCTATGTTTTCATTACACAGGTTGAGCCATGAATATTCAAAACATGGTCTACCCAACAATGCCACCCATGGGAAAAATCAACAAGAAGAGACGTACGTGGTAGAAAGCAATGGGCAGCAAAGGCTATTGCAAATGGAGTGGTAGGAATTAAGCATAGACAAACCAGAATAATGACAGAGACAAAATGAAATCTTGTCTTTACAAAATGAAATCTTGATACCAGTGTCAAAGTTATATCAATGAGTGCTCTTGGATACTTGGAGGACCCTGCTGACCTCCAATTCATCTCCATTGTCTGGACGCTGGAGATGAAACCAAGTTTTGTGACTGTTCAGAGAAAATATCAAGTGTAAGTTTTTGTATTCTTGTTCTATCATCTTTCTAGGGAAGACATTACTTACCTTTCCTGTCTCTCTCTTTCTTTCTTTTTTCCTTACTTCCTTTTCTCTTCCTTCTCCATCTCCTCCTCTTTTTTCTACTTATCTTCCTCTTCTTTTTCTGAAGCTACGAGGCCTTCTTTGCTGCTGGGTGGGAAGAAAAACTGGAGAAAATGAAAGCCAGATGGGTCTTCGTGATAAAAAGGGAAGGAGAAATTCAGAAGGGAAAATCTAGTTCAGGTGTTGGAAGGCTAGAGGCGAGATGGCCAACAGGAGGCAGGGAGAGGGAAGAGGAGGTAGGTTCAGGTGCAGAGGTCTACAGAAGTGTGGAGCTAAATGGCAGACGGGACTTCTGGGGGGAAAGGAAATGCATGGTAAAGATTTGTTGCTATGGGACGCGTGATGTAATCTCCGTATCTGTATATCCAGCCAAACTACTGAATTTTGCGTGTGTGTGTGTGTGTGTGTGTGTGTGTGTGTGTGTGTGTGTGTGTATCTGTTATGTCAGTACATAAGGCCAGGCATTAGGTAAAAGGAGAGCTGACCCACTAAGACCCAAGGAAGAAACGGTAGGAAAAAGTTATTTAAAAATAGGAATCACTTCCTTTACTGTCCTCTAAATCAGGGGTCCCCAACCCCTGGGCCGCAGAGCGGTACCGGTCCGCAGCCTGTTAGGAACGGGGCCGCACAGCAGGAGGTGAGCGGCGGGCAAGGGAGAGAAGCTTCACCCCCCGCTCCCCATCGCTCCCCATCACCCGCGTTACCGCCTGAACGCCCCCGCGTCCGTGGAAAAAGTGTCTTCCACGAAACTGGTCCCTGGTGCCAAAAACGTTGGGGACCGCTGCTCTAAATTACCTACTACAGTCAAATGAGACTCCTCACTGCTTCCTGAACTTTTTGCCACTTCTTACCTCTGCACTCTTGGTGCTGGTGCTCTTAGCCTTAATATCCTCTGTCACTTCCGTTCCAGTAGGCTGTCAAAATCCTACTAAACTTAACAAAGTTTAAATACCTTCTTTCCCTTAAAGCCTTCTCTGACTCCACGGCTGGAAATTATTTTCCCCTTTAATTCCTGTCCTTTGTTTGCAGCTCTTGCAACTCCCTCATCATCCATTGCCTTGTATTACAGCCACACGGGTGGGTCTTTTCTCTGCTGAGCATGTGAACCCCTCCTACGAAGGGATCCTGTTCTATGCATACACGTCCCACCTAGATCCTGGATCAGTACACTTAGCAGATGCTCAGTAAACATCTATAAAAGAATACATGCCTGGTTCACCAACTATAGTTTTTTGCCTGCATCTTCTTTTATAATATATGGGTATTTTTTAAAAGCTCTTTTGCGGGTAAAATTTCCTTCCCAGAGTACAACCCTGAAAGGTAACATTGGCAATAACAAATTGCAATAGTCAATATAGTTCTAAAACAGGCAAGATGAAAAAAATAATCAAGAAATCCTTTAGACGACACTATTTGTATTTCAATAACTAAATTATAATAGGTGTTCATCCATTTGGGAAATGTATTTACAAACTAAAATGGTGTGGAAGCGAAAGACAGCAAAACTGTCATCCTAAAGATTTTTATGAGAGTGGAAGGGGGTTTATGCTGTTATCTATCTTTGTCTTAAATTAAAAGAAGAACTGTAAAATGCAAATTACTCCAGAGTCAGAAAATGTAAGTAACCTGAGGTGATAATTAGAGGTGGTTTTCATATTTCCCTTGTGGAAAGAATGGATGCTTATGGCTGTGCACATTTCTCAGTTTTCATATTGTCCCTGTGCCCTCTGGCAAAAAGTAAGAAGAGAAATTCTGACTTGAGACACTGCTTGGAAGAAATAACAGGATCCCAGAGAAAATGAATGCACGACAGCCATATATATCAACACAGATGAATTCCAAAAACACATTGATTAGTGAAAAAGCAAATCACAGAAGAAAATGGGTGGGCTGAGTCCCCATACACAAAGTTAAAAAGCAGATCAAACAAAACAACATGTTGTTGAGAAATATATTTATAGTGCTAAAACTTAGAAAATAGGGAATGTGAATGCCAAGTTGAAGAAGTGAACCTTATACCTTTTTGAAGGGGTGGAAGGGAAGGTAAATTTAGGAGGGAATAACAGGGGGCTTCAAAGATGCAGATAATATTTTCTTTCTTAAGCTGGGGGGTGGCTTTGTAAAACCATACTTATATGTTATGTACACTTTTGTGTATATGATATTATTAATGTTTAAATATAAATATATATTGTAACTTCACAGCCCTGTTGCAAAATTGGTGTATATATAGCAGCTTGGTAGAGAGTTGTGTTAAGGGTTATGCAGGAGTACCAGGTCGACATAGCATTTGGCAATATCACTTTTAGTCAAAGTGTTGCGGGCAAAACATTTTAAAATGAAAGTATACTGGAATATTTTATGGAACGAAACAAAGCATTTGCATGAGGTTTCAAAGATAAAATACAAGCCTTGCCAAGAAAGTCATTGTGTGCAGTGAGCCATTTTAAGCTTGACCCCATACTACGTGAGATGCTCATTCATTGTCCTCTATAGTATCGGATACTGCAGGGAAACAATCTGGGAAGTCCCAAGCAGTCAAAGAGAGGTGTGTCCCCTGAGCCAGAAGGGAGAGTAGACTCGTGCCTTGTCTCAGAACACAGCAAAGGGGTATTTATAAATATAACCCTGTAGCATATGGTGGTACACAAGCTGGCTTCCTTTTTGCTATTTTAGAGAACACTGAGCAAATTGCTTTAGAGTTCTTTGCTGAAATAGCTATTATTTTTGGTTCCCCCTAGAGGTTACTGGGCATACAATAATAAATCAGTCTCTAGTTCTCAAGTGACAAACTAGTGACTCTTCTAGCAGAGGGAGTGAGGGATTCTGGAGAGTTTATAGGGGCAGATAACACACCTAAGACACAAGAGCCATCAGCAAGGAAAAGGAGAGTTTAGGACACAAGAAACAGTCATCCTTAAAATGCAGAAAGACTTCGTTAAAGTCCTTCATCCAAATGTGAATTGAGCTCTCTCTTGCCAAAAGAGGGAATGTCGGTCTTCCTAATGTATGTACGTCAAGACAGAGTAAAATTTGTCTCTCTAGACTAGCAGGGTAAGGATATTCAGAAAGTCTAGATTCAATCATTCTGCAAATATTTATTGAGTGTCCGCTATGCTAGCCAGCGGAGTTACAGTGATGAGTAAAAGCATTATCACTGCCCTTTGGAACATATGTCTAGTAAACAAAAGGGAAATTAATCAAGTGACATACAAATAAATGTACAATTAAAAACAGCTAAAATGCTGTGGAATGAAGGTACATGGTGCTAGAAGAGGAGGTGCTAGAAGATATGGTGGCGGAATGAATCCAGAAGAACTTCTCTGAAGTGACACTTGAAGTGAGATCTGCAGGATAAGCAGAAATTAACTTGCTGAATTGGGGGTGGGGTGCTACGTTCTAGAAGAGACACCATATATGCAAATGTTCTGAGGCAAAATACAATATCCATGGTACATTCTAGAAAATGAAAGAAGACCAGTGTGACTATAGTGCAAATAATGAGGGGGTTGGGTGAGGTGGGCATGAGAAGGGCCTTGAGGGCTATTTTAAAGATTTAGGTCATTATCTTAAAAGCAATGAGAAACCATTGAAGCACTGTACACAAGCGAATGATATGATCAGATACATGAGGAGAATATTATGACTTCAGGGTAAAGAATAGATTGACAGATACAGAAATAGGAAAACCAGTTAGGATGAATTGTGAACCAACGGAGTGGATAATGGTACCTTACCTTATTATGCTAATGGAAATTAAAATGTTCTGAGAAATATTTAAAAGGTAAAATCTATAGGGCTTGAAAATGGATTGAATATCAGGGGTGAGGAAGAAGAATTATCAGGGATGACTCGCAGGTTTCTGGCTTGAGGTGGTTTTATGCCATTGACTTGGGGCACACATAAGGGAAAGATCGTGAATTTGGTTACAGATATGTTGAGTTGGAGATATTAGTAAAGCAACCAAATAGAAATATTGAGAAGGCAGTGGCTACATGCAGGTGCAGTTGAGGGGAGAGTTGTCACTGGAAAAGAAGCAGCTGTCATTTGTATTTTCTGGGAGAAGGAGATGTTTGGTCATTTTGTGGTTGCATGGTGTCTTTGTTTTGATCTCTGTTCAGGCTTGTTTATGGGGTGGTCTTGTTTTTGTCTTGTTCGTAATCATGGAGTCCTCATCTGATGATGATATTATGGGAAGCTGTTTATATAAAACAGGAAAACACCATGGCCTAGCTTGTAGCAATTAAGCCAGCTACTGGCTGACAGGTTTCAGCGCTGTTTTTCTTTCTCACCAGACAAGTTGGTGTCAGGTCAGGGTAGGGATGACAAAATGGTCAAGGATAGATTAAGGATGAAGAATGGGATGGAAGTCAGGAAACACAAATAGAAAAAAAATCTAATCTAAACAGACATAATACGTCTGCCACACTTGTTCGGTTCAGAAAGGCCCATCAATCATTGTAAGAAATTCCTTTATTCATTCGCTGAAAATTCACTTGTCCTTGAATGCGCCACAATACAAGCCCTTTTTAAAATAATTAATTAATTTTATTTTTTGCTGCATCGGGTCTTCGTTGCCATGTGTGGGCTTTCTCTAGTTGCAGCGAGCAGGGGCTACTCTTCGTTGTGGTGTGCAGGCTTCTCATTGCAGTGGCTTCTCTTGTTGCAGACCATGGGCTCTAGGCCTGCAGGCTTCAGTAGTTGTGGCTCACGGGCTCAGTAGTTGTGGCTCGCGGGCTGTAGAGCGCAGGCTCAGTAGCTGTGGCGCACGGGCTTAGTTGCTCTGCGGCATGTGGGATCTTCCCAGACCAGGGCTCGAACCCGTGTCCCCTGCATTGGCAGGTGGATTCTTAACCACTGTGCCACCAGGGAAGCCCCTACAAGCCCTTTTTCTAATTAGTATATTTCTTTCTCTTCCCTTCCTTCCCCTCCCTCCCTCCCTCCCTTCCTCCCTTCCTTCCTTCCTTCCATAACCTCATTCACTAATTGAAACCATCCACCTCGTAACTAACCAGCCAATATTTTATTATGTACCAGGCACTGGGCTAGTGTATTACATTTCTGTTGCAATGTAACAAATTAGCACAAACATACTGGCCTAAAACAAGACAGTTTGTAGGTCATAGTTCTGTAGGTAACAAGTCCAGGCTGGATTCTCCACTTAGCGTCTCACAATGCTAAAATCAAGGTGTCAGCTAGGTCGATGTCCTGGCCGAGGAAGAATCTGCTTTCAAGCTCATTCAGGTTTTGACAGAATCCGGTTCCTTAAGGCTGTGTGACTAAGGTCCCTGTTTTCTCCCTGGCTATTGTTCAGGGACCCTCTCAACTCTTGGAGGCTGCCTGCAATTCCTTTCCACATGGTTCCTCATGGACAATTCACAACATGATTACTGCTGCTTCCTCCAGGTCAGTGGGAATGAGGTTTTCTGACTTCTTCCTCTGCAACCAGCTGGAGAAAACTTTCTGCTTTTAGAGGACTCAGGTCTAACTCGAAATATCTCCCTTTTGCCATATAACATAACAGAATCACAGCTTCTGCCCACACTCAACAGGACTGGATTATACAAGGGCAATGGTCATTGGCGGTCACCTTGGAATTCTGCCTACCTGAACTAGATAGATAGAGCGATCAGTAATCAACAGTGCCTGCCTACAAGGAGTTCACGATCTCACTTAAAAGTCAGTCATATAAACATAATTTAAATACAGGATGGTACAATACTAGAGCTACAAAATTGTAGTGAGGTAGAAAAGAGGAAGGGACAATTAATTTCACCTGCAACAGAAGGCTTGTGGCGTGTCCAAATCGCTTTACGGAAAAGATGTTTCAGCTGAATGTGGAAGGGTGAGATGGATCCTGAGGTGGAAGAGTATTCCTGATCGACCTTTGCCAGGAAGTGTGTGTGTGTGTGTGTGTGTGTGTGTGTGTGTGTGTGTGATGGGGAGGTACGGGTCCTTGGTACTGGAGTGTGGTAGAGTGAGACAAGGGAGCTGATGATCCAATCGAGACAACGTAAACACGTAAGTTCTAGAACAGGAGCTGGTAAAGCAGACCCAGGGAAGAGCCCTAGTCAAAGAGCTAGTGTTTGTTTTCACTCTCCACAGCAAACAAAGCTCCCAGCCCACTCCTCTCCAAGCGTGGGTGAGGCACTTGGTTTGGATAAGGAGCCATCGTGTGAAGCACATGATCGTTTTACCTTGCTCTGCCATTTTGTGCTTTTAGCAAACAGAACTTCTCACAACAAAGACCCAGAAAGACAGATGTTTTAATTTTGTTTTTTTTCCAGGGGAATGAGATGTTTCTGCATTTGCTACATTAGGACATAGGACAGCACGTTAGTGTTAGACACTTAAATGATGTATTATTACCTTATAAAATCAAAGAACAACATTTAACCAACAATGGTTGGGAAGCATTAGCATTAAATGCTTAAGAGCAATTCACTGGAAAGAATCCTCAGTAGACAGCTCCACTCCATGGAGGGAGGAAAATGAAAGAGCAACTGTTTTGAAATGGCTTTTTCTGCAAAAAAAGTATATTGAATTTGGGTGTCTGGAGCACAATTAAGAATTAATTGATAAAACCCCATGCATTTCATAGCATGATTTTAAAAACAAATACTTATATTTTTAACTGAATAAAAATAGATATGCACTTCTGAGGTTGTGTGTACGACCTTGACTTGGGTTTCGGTAGGCAGGTTTGTAGCTACATTAAACGGTTGATTTTTGCACTTAGAATATGCTTTCTTGACGAAATATAAAACTAAAACAATAATGAGAAGAACTGAAAGTTTTAAGAAAAGGCTCTGAAGATAATAATTCATTGCCAATGTGGAAAAAAGGAGCATTGCATCCTGATTCGTCATATGAAACATTAGGAAAGAGAAAATAGTCTTTACAAAATACACTTCTATTTAGACTTTAGTTTCCAAAGCTAGTGATTAAACTAAGTTTATCTGGCTTACTGCAGAAAAATGAAAGTATCTTTTTAAAGCCTTCTTCCTTAAAATGGAATGTAAATGTTTTGAGGCTCAAACCCTTTTGAAAAATGCAAACACTTAAATTTGCTGAAGGAATTAATAATTATCTACACTGATTTCACTCCTAATCTTTTATCTATTTCTGCTCCCACAGTAATGGTATTACCATCCTTGTAGCTTTCCAAGCTGGGATACCTTGAGTAATCCTCAATTTCCTCCTCTCTCACGCCTTCAGACTTAGTCACTAGATCCTGTTAATTCTACCTGTGAAATGTTTCTCAAATTTCTGCTCTTTTGTTCCAGTACCATTCCTTTTGTTTGTGTCTCAATTCTCTCTTGGACTATAGTAATTGCTTACTTAGTCTTTCGCAGATTCCTTCAACAAATATTTACAGAGCACTCATGGCTATGTGCTACCTATGTTATTAAAACCACCACAATTTTATCTCCTGTCCAGTCATAGCTGAGCTCCAGATCCTATATACAGCCATTTATTTAATATCTCCATTTGGCTGTCTCATTAATACTTTACACATAACTTATCCAAAGCTAAAATTAGAATTCACCTTTCCTGAATCCCAACTGGTTTCTCCTTAATTTCTAGCCTTTCAGTAAATAGAATGTCAGCATTCTATCTAGTAGCTCCAATGAAAAACCTCAGAATCATCGCTGAGTCGCCCCTTGTCCACTCCCCCTTATCCAATCTATCAGCAAGTCCTATTGATTTGGCTTCCAGCATCCATCTGGAATGCAGTCACTATCTCCATCTGAAGCAAACCACCTGGTTCAAATCCAAGTACCATCACTTACTAGCTGTGCAAGCTTGGGTAATTAATGTCTGCAAGTTTTGGTTTCAAATGCAAAACCATACTTTCTGAAGAAAAAATAGGTATCATTTCAAAAAAATTCTAAAAGTGTGGCTTTACCTATCAAGAACCAAAGTCTGACTGAGTGAGGAAAAAATGAGTGCTGATTTGGTCTCTTTATCTCCCCCAAACTGATTCATATTGTTAGGAGAAAGAAAAGGGAGTTACTAGATTCTCAGTGGGAGTGGTAACAATGCTTAGGGGGGTGTTTGGGCTTCTCACAATGACGGAGAGACTACTGCATTTATTTGGTGGTTGCAGTGATAGAACTGTCTTGCTTCCATATGACTTTTAAATATTCCACTACATTCAGAAATCGGATTAGCCTTGATGTGTAGCATGACTTCAAGATAGAAAGTGTGTTATTTTGAGATACTTGATATTATAGAGAAGTATTTTGACCCAACATTGAAAAAGAAAACCTAGCTCATTTATGAAAATCATATTTCCCTATTTTCCTCACTCCAAAAATCTGCAGTTTGTCTTGGTGTATTATCTTTGCTTCTTTTTCTTATCGTATGTATATTTATAAATCAGGACTATTCTTACTTATTCTAAGACTATTTTAAATTCTAGTATCCACTAACATCTCTGCTCTTTCAAATTCTTCTTGAAAGGGTTGGCTTCTGATTTTACTTCTCTTGTATTCAAACAAGATATTTAAGAGACACAAGCATCTGACTACTTCTTTATGTTGTCTACTGTAGTCAGGTCTGAGCATTTACATGTTAAAATATACAGTGTTCTATTATTAAGTACTTTCTTTTTGTATCTCAACATTAAAGTTAGGGCATTTTAGGTTAGTTTGGTTAATTATGTGTGTGGGTAGATTCTATTATCTATGATATTTAAGTTTGGATTATTAAAGGGATTATTTAAAAATATCATTAAAAAAAATGAGTGCTGGGTCTGTTGGGGTTGAAAACCACTGATTTAGATGCAAATGTGTCCCTGAGAAAAGGCCATAGAAGAGCCTAAGGGGCTGACAGACAGGGCCCCATAGTACAGTTGAGTAAGATGCAAATCGTGTGGACATGACAGCTGAGGTCATAAAACGGCAGCAGGAGACCCAGCAGAAATCAAGACCTACACTTCGTCCAGGTGAGACTAACTATACATTGTCAGGAAAGGCTGTGGAAACAGGATACTCCCCGCAGACCACATCTCCTGCAGCCAGTGTGAAGATGCTACATAAACTCCCTTAGCTCAGACCACCCTAGAGAGAGGCAAAGAGAAAGGGAAGGGGAGAAGCACCAACTTCACTGTTTACCGTAAAGAGACAGAGGGTAACTGAGCAGTGACTAAGTTGGATGCTTTCATTTTCCTCTATCTCAGGAAATGGAATCTTTAAGGCAAAATTTCTTTCTGTTATTAAAAAATGAAAAAAGTTACTTCTTTTCACACTAAGTTTGTGGATTCATGCCTGTAAATTATTTCCTCCACTGCTTCCATCCTCTTCCAAGTCCCCGTCATCTCTTGCTTGGAAAACTACACTAGCCACTTAACTGGTTTCCCTGCTTTCTCCCTTCCTAATCGTAATCTATTCTTCACAGAGCTGAGTGAGCTTTTAACATCCATCAGTCATGTCATTTCCTTACTGTAAAATTTCCCCGATGGCTCCTTTGCACCGTTGTCATGGCTCTGAATGATCTGCCCCAACCGCTGTCCCTAACGTCCCATTTCTCCCTTGAGCCTGCCAACGTCTTTCCCACTTCAGACCTTTGCACATGTTGTTGTGCATAGAAAGCTCTTCTCCAGGACGCTTGGCATGGCTGGTTCCTTCTAATCCTTCAGGGCTCAGCCCCTTGGCCTCTGCAGAGCAAGTCTGTTCTGACTGCCCGGTGGAAATGACTGCCTCCTTCTCTCCATCCCTGTCATCTATGTGTTGAACATCACTCTCCTTATTTACCCTGATAGCACTGGCAATGGTCCCAGCTGGCATCCCGGTTGATGGCTGCTCCATCCTTCTGACTGCAAGGGCCCCAAACCTTGGCATCATCCTTGGCTCTGCCTTCCTCTAACACCCCACGTTCAATCCAGCAGGAAACACCGATGGCTCTGCCCTGAAAGTGGACGGAATCTGACCACTTCCCAGTGTCTCCTGTGCCTCCTGTCTTGGTCGGAGCCATATCGTCTCTCATGGTTATGGAACACCACTTAACTGGTTTTCCTGCTTCTATGTTGACCCTCCTACAGTCTATTCTCAACAAAACAGTTAAAATGACCCTTTAAAAACTGTTCAACGCCCCCAGTGGCTCCCCATTTCTTTCACAGTAAATGTCGTACAGTAGCCCACAAGGCCCAACTATTTTACCCTGCTTACATTTAAACCCTTGAGGGCAAAAATTATAGTCTCTAGTGTTCACTAAATTATCCCAAGTACCTAGAAGTACCTGGTAACATAGTAGGGGCTCAATAAATATCCTTGAAGTAAATGGATGAATCTTGTTTCCTTTTTCATCATTTATTTTTCCACCCTTGGAATGTAAGCTACACGAAGGCAGGGACCTTATTGGTCTTGATTAATGCAGTATCCAAAGCACTCAGAAGAGCACCTGGTATATAGTAAGTGCTTAACAAGTTCTTGTTAAAGAAATAAGTGAATATCTACTATGAAAAGACTATTGCATCTGCTTACACAATACTGACTTAGTGAATACATCGTGCATACAGGTGGCATAAGTTCCATTCATCACTTTCAGGCGGCTATCAGTGGTGGATGAAGAGTATCATACAATAAAGCAAAGAATGAACTGTTCATATAAATAGAACTTTATGGGAAGCAGTATGTAGGATTATGGTTGCCCCAAAGTTACAATCACATAGTGAACTGGAATACATTCAGTAAATATCACCATTCTTTCTGCAATTTGCCCTGTCTATACAAACTCTTCTGCTTAACTTCCTCTGGAAAAAGAAAGCTATTGCTTTGCTGGTTATTTGCAAAACTGCTTACCCTGGGGGGCTTTTTTTTTTTTCTTTTGGTTTGTTTACAAAAATGAAAAAAAAGTCATTTCAGTGTATAAGAGCACTTTGTATCCTTGAAGGAGAGATTTACCCTGCCAATGACTTACACAATCTAGTTTGTTTTTCATCTGTATTGAAGGGCATTCATATCCATATACTCCTGTGTGCAAATGTAGGGAATCCGAAACTATTCTCTGTGATTGTTTGGATTGTTCATCTCTCCAGGGTTTCCTCAACATTCTCAAAGGCAGTTTCTGGCACCAAAGGGAAAGTGGAGAAGTTGAGATGCAATTTCATCTCCCAACTGAACTTGATTAAATGGGGACTGTTCTAATCAAAAGTTTGAATCCTAGGGGAGTGCAATGTTGTTAATGTGTTTGAGAATATTTGAGAAGAACAGGGAGGAAGAGTACTAAAGTTAAGGCAGAGAAGGAATCAGGCAAGAACGTAATTGTAGTACAGTTTATTAAGGCATAAAATTAGGTGAACAAATTGCTTCGCAGACAGTGTCAACCTCATCGCAAGACTGGCAAAGGAAGTGGAAGAAAGCTCTTTGAAAACATTATTTTTATTATTTTAATAATTTGTGTAGGAATCATAGTAGCTGCAATCTATTAGCCAGAAACAATTGCCAGCTGGTGTCATTGTGGAGTAACCGTAGTAAGCTGAATGCAAACATGTTTTTCCTTTTACCTGGAGAGCATTCAATTTTAGAAACTTTCTATTCATTTTCACCTGAACGTGAGGTCTGCCCTTGTAGATAAGGAAGCATGTTTATTGCATGTGATTTAAGAGCTTTGATTAGGTTCACACCAAGTTCCACAACTATAATAGGAAGAGCACACCTGAGGCAGACCGTTAACACAACCAAAGTTACCTATCATTAAAAAAACGAATATTTGGGTATATCCCTGAATTATCTATGTAATTGCTTGATTCTGTGAATTGCTTTCCTTGTGTTTACCTCAAGGAAATTATGGCATTCCATTAGTTATTTTACTGAAAGCAGAAACAGATCTTCTGGGATAATGTTCTTTGAAAAAAGTTAAAAGTGCACTTGTTTATGGAAACGTGCATTTTGTTAGCAACATAGCTGTTATATTTGTTTGCTATAATATCTTCTCCTGAAATTCTCCTAAATAATTTAACAATGATATAATCATGTTAAGATTGTCATTGTCTTTCCCCTGTTTATCTGGAAAGTCACAGACTAGGTTCCAAAACAATGCAGGATGTAGCAATTTCTCAGCTTTGCCTGTAAAGCCAGAGGGGGAGGGAAAATAATTTAATTGTTCTATTGCAATTCTGTGTCTCTTCCTGCCTCTTGACTCAAAGGATCTCAAGAGAGGAGAGCGGAAATTATGGGCTCTGTGTTGATGTTCATTGGATTTCTTAAATGGCAATCTGAATGTATTTCAGGGATGTAAGTGGTTTCTAATTGTCTTTGCTTTCACCTAGTTTTCCTTGGTTAAGTTTCCTCATCTTTGAAATGGGATATTATTCAGTTGGCCTTCTGTATCCCAGGTTCTGCATCCACAGATTCAACCAAGGACAGAAAACATTTGAAAAAAATTCCAGAAAGTTCCAAAAAGCAAAACTTGAATTTTCTGTGTGCCAGCAACTATTTACCTAGCATTTACAGTGTATTAGGTTTTATAAGTAATCTAGAGCGATTTAAAGGTATATGGGAAGATGTGCATAGGCTATATGTAACTACTACATCATTTTATATAAAGGACTTGAGCATCCCAGGATTTGGGAGAGGGATCTTAAAACCAGCCCCTTTCCCCCCAGCCATAAAAAGGGAGGACTGTACTTCTCTTATCTCCTTAGAGTGTTGTTCTGAGGAGCAAATGAGACAATGGCTAGGAAAGTGCTTTCCACTGTACAAGTTACCGCCAGTACTCAGGTTATACATTTGGGTAGCTAATGAGGTTGTATTTATCCATTTGATATCAAGTGATTTTATAGAAAACAAGAAACTTCTCAAATAAAGTAATACAAAAAGGTATAATAGATTTTTACTTTGCTAAAGCAAAGGCATATTTAAAAAAATAAGTAACACCATTAACTAGATGCATTCAGGAAATAATTGTTGGATTTTATTGGATTTTGTTCTATCACAGTTTCCTGCTTTGGAGAGTAATGTGATGCCATTAATAGGATTTTAAACTTTAAGTGAGAAAAAGAGACATAGAATCAAGTAAGCTTTAAAGAAACTGATTTATCTTACCCAACACCTTTCTTACTAATATAGTCTCATACAGTTTCAGGGAGGACACGGTGGTTGTTTATAGAGTTGAAAAGAGGAAAGGAAGCAGAAGAGGGACGTTTTCTTAGAAGAATCCAACCTGCCTAGAACAATAAAAATAACTTCCTTTGGGCAAGCGTTAGCATCGTTGAAAGAAATCTGGATCTTAACTAATGGCTGTGAAGGGGACAGTCTGACAAATGGAATAAATCAGCACATTGATTGATTGATTGATTGATTACAGAGACAAATACCGCATAGATCCAGAAAGAGGCCAGGTGGGAAGGCTGGATGCTACGAAGACTGGGATGTTGGGTGTGGGAAACTAGGACTGGCCGGGTACCCAGGAGGGACGTGTTGACCTGAGTCAGGGAATCAAACTGCATTGTGTCCACCTTCAATACACTGCCACTCTCAACCTGGGTCAAGCAAGTCCAGGAATTGTGGAGGGGTAGTTACTCCAATATTTTACTCCATTCATTATCTGAAGAAGAGAAACTGTTGTTAAAGATTTGTTTCTCAGAACAATGCAAAATTTAGATGTTTGAAAAATAAAGTTAAAATCTGCACATGATCAAGAGCTTTTTAGCTTGTGAAATACAGGTAAGTAGAGGTCTTATCGTCTGCAATGGGGCGGGGAGAGGGGGTGAATCTCGCACATCTAGGAGCTCAGCGTGTGTTAGTAGGATGAATTTTACGAGGTGACCCCTAAACTCCTCCTATGATCTAAGTGCTGCATGGTTGTGGGCTGGACTTATCTGGTACTGGAAGAAACGAAGTGTGCATTGAATACAGAGCCTGATAGACAGTGGGCGCCTCATGGACAATTGATGAATGGATGCTGGTTGAATAAAGTTGTAGAGTTGAACACACCAAGTCTGTACGTGCGGAAGGACCAGAATAAAACTTGAGCACCAGTTACAACGTCTTGTGTCGAGATTAAAAGCAGTGTAGAGCCAACATCCCCTGCCGGCGAGGGACCGGCCAACTCCTGCAAAGTCCTGCCTAGGTGAGTCTGCCCAGCAGTGGGCAGGTGTTATCCTTGCAGACAGACTGGCCAGATTTCTGTCCACTCTCAGATTGAGAAAGCTGCGGATTTGGAGGTCTCGGATCAGCGCCAGCGACGATCTCCTCGGATCCTCTCCTCGCTCCGCCTTTGCCTTTCTCCCGAATCTCTCCTGGCTCTAGGCTGAAGAGATTCCCACCCCCAGTTGCCTGCTCCGAGCCCCGCGGAGCCGCGGACTCCTCCCCTGGAAACTCTTCGGGGGCTGGGGAAGGCTTTGGCGCATGCTCCGTACCTAGGGCAGGTTTTCGCTCCGGGGAGCAGGGCTCCTGTCTCACCGGCTGGCGGGTTGTGGCGGCGCCAGCCAGTGAGTGCGAGTGTGTCTGCGTGCCCGCGCCTGGGCGGACCGACCCGGAGCAGCAGTGCGCCTCGCCCGGGGAGGCGGCTTCGCACCGGCGCCTCGTCCGCAGCCGCTGCGGGGCGGGGCGGGGCGGAGCAGGGCGGGGGGGAGCTCCTCTGGTAACTTGCGGCGGGCGCCGTCCGTCCTCGCGGCTCCGGCGCCTCGAGACCTGAGGGCAAAGGCGCCGGGCGCGCGTGCGGGGCGCAGGGCCCGCGTGCGGCCGGGCCGCGCCTTCGCCCTTGGCCGGAGTCCTAGGAGAGCCTCATGCAGCCCCCGAGCTCGCGGCCGCAGCTGCCCGGCTGCCCGGCTGCCCCGGGGCAGGTCCAGGACCCGAGCCGCGCTCTGCAGCGCCTGAGCGCCGGCGGCGGGGTGCCCCGCGCCGCCTGAAAGCGCGCGCCGCGCCCGGGCGGGAGCAGGGAGCCGGCGGAGCCGGGCGCCCCCGGGAGCGCAGGGCGCCCCACGCCGCAGCCGCCGCGGCACGCGCCGGCGCCCGCCTCCCCGCTAGACTCGCAGGCCCGGCTCTGTCAGCCCCGGAGCGCCGGTGTGCCGCGGGGCCGCCAGCCAGCCGCACGCCTCGGCGTCAGGGGCATGGAGGAGCGGCGGGCTCGGAGCCGCGCCCCGGAGTCCCCGAAACTTCCGAGCGGGAGCCCGACAGCGTCGCTGCCGCCGCCGCTTAGCCTGCCGGCCTGAGAGCGGGACCATGGATGAAAGGTTCAACAAGTGGCTGCTGACGCCGGTGCTCACTCTTCTCTTCGTGGTCATCATGTACCAGTACGTGTCCCCCTCCTGCACCAGCTCCTGCGCCAACTTCGGGGAGCAGCCCCGCGCCGGGGAGGCCGGCCAGCCTGCCGCCCCGGGTCCCGCCCGCCCGGCACAGGCGCCGCTCGAGGACTGGGAGCGACGGCCCCAGCTGCCCCCGCCACCCCGGGGGCCGCCCGAGGGGCCTCGGGGGGCCGCGGCGCCGGAGGACGAGGACGAGGAGCCGGGGGACCCGGAGGAGGAGGAGGAGGCGGAGGAGGAGGAAGAAGAGCCGGACCCCGAGGCCCCCGAGAACGGATCCTTGCCCCGGTTCGTGCCGCGCTTCAACTTCACCCTGAAGGACCTGACCCGCTTCGTGGATTTCAACATCAAGGGGCGCGACGTGATCGTGTTCCTGCACATCCAGAAGACCGGGGGCACCACGTTCGGGCGGCACCTGGTGAAGAACATCCGGCTGGAGCAGCCGTGCAGCTGCAAAGCCGGCCAGAAGAAGTGCACCTGCCACCGGCCCGGCAAGAAGGAGACGTGGCTCTTCTCCCGCTTCTCCACCGGCTGGAGCTGCGGGCTGCACGCCGACTGGACGGAGCTCACCAACTGTGTGCCGGCCATCATGGAGAAGAAGGACTGTCCCCGCAACCACAGCCATACCAGGTACTGTCCCCTGCCGCGTCTCGCTTCCTGCCAACTGCCACCCCCCTCCCAGCTCCCCCCACCCCAGTCCCGACCCCGGCGGCCCCGCGCTCACTGGGCGGCGTGCTGCTGGTTCCCCAGCATCTTCCAGCGGTTCGGCCAGAGGCTCTAGGAGAGGGATAAGGAAGCTTTGGATAGTGCCCTGGCCTTGAACTCGCTCCCCCCCTCACCCCCATCGATTCCCATCCCCCCTCCCCCAAAGGTGATGGGAGCCATCGTCGTGTGTGTGTCCTTCCTTTTGCCTAGCATGGTGTGGCCGGCCTCCCTCCCAGCCGATGCTCGGAGAACCGTGGAATGGCCAGGAGGCCTGGGTTAGACTAGCGAGGTCGAATCCTGTACCTAAGTGCTGTGAGTCGAAACTCAAAGCCGGTAGAAGGCAGGGGGAGCTGGAGGTAGAGAGGCAGGGCAGGAGTTTTCCAGGCATGGGGAAGCCGGAGACGAGTCTAGTGGCTCTTGGGTGGCTGTTCTCCAGCTCAGGAAACAGTCCTCTTGATGCCACTTTGAAGACACACGTTCAAATTCCTGCTCTACCTCGATAACCCTAATTCTGGAGATGGGCTTTGTTGCTGAGCAATGCCAGGGTTTGGACTCATGCTGTTCTCTGCAAGATTTCCACTCTCCCCCAGGCCGATCCATCAACTCATTCTGAAAGTATGTGTTAAATGCCTACTGTGTGCCTGGCAGTGTGGTAAATGTTAGGTGGATTCAAAGATTTAATAAGTAAAATCCCTTCTTTTCCGGATAGACTAGCTTCCTCTCCCACCCCCATCCCCACCCGCTTTTAAATAGTAATGCTGCTGAGAATTAGGAAAGTTTGAAATCTTAATAGCCAATGAAACTGCATACCTTATTAACATCCTCTGAGAGAGGCCTGGGCTTAAGAATTTTGGTTGAATGTTCTTTCTGCCCATTGCAATTTGAAGATTAATCTGACATGCTTGCTCAAGGGACTAAAATATTAAAAGCTTGGAATACTAGTTTATTGAGGTTTGTGTCTCAAAGGTTTCAAACAATTTGGTGCGAGGAAATAGGACTTTAAAAACTCAAGCTCAATATGTTGATATCAGATAGCTTTTGCACCTGATGTTATGGAAAAGCTTCATTTACTGGAAGCTACCCAGATTCTGGAATTCACCACCACTGAAGCATCTAATTCTACTTCATTTCTCCAAGAATGAGCAAAATTTCATTATGGGATTTTTTACTCTGGCAGTTTTTCAAATACTTTCTCTCCTCCCTGCTCCTTTCCCTGTTTAATGGAAATTGCTTAGAATAAGAAACTGGTTGGACTTGGAATGAAAGCATTAGGCTCCTTTCTTAGTATGTTTTAAGGACCTTTTACTTTTAAAGATTTCTAATTGGGTAGTGTTTTAGATCCCGCCCTTCTATTTTAGCTTAAAACAATTTTTCAATTGATAATTACTTACAAACTTTCTACCAAAAGACATTATTATTTCATGAGAGAGAGTCTCTGCTACATTTCACCCCAAATTGTACTTTTTGTATTTACACCTTTATGTATTAATTCCTGAATGACCCCAAAGAGTTTACTAGTCTGATTCCCAGCTTCCATTTCACTTAAACTAGAGACTGACTATCACATAGAAACATCTAGTGATTCTTCAGTAGGGATTGGCATTATTTTCTATCAATGTATATAAAACTGTTAGTGAATAGATGAAGATTTTAGAGAAATTAGTGATTATGGAATCTAAAAACAATTGGATTTTTGCTTAGTGATGAAGTGCTGCTGCTGCTATAGACCCTGTGCAGATTACAGCAGTGAGGTCTTCTATAGAAAATACTCACTATCTCTCTACTGTGTGATGTAGGAAAATGCCACCTTGGCTATTTGAACATATGGTTTCTATTGCACAGTCAAGTGCTTTTCTTTGTTTAGTGATGGACTCATTTCTCTCAGAATCAGAAGTTATCAGATAATCACCTGCGCTGGTTTGCTTTTTAAAAATTTTTTAAAATTTTGTGGTAGTATTTTTTTTGGTACCATTTTTTATAATCCTTCCTCCTCTTCATCCTCACCCTCTCTTTCTTTCCTGGAATTCTCAATTACTTTTCTTCTCTGGATACTTTAGGAAGGAATAGCTGTGGTTTATGCGAAGTGCCCTGCATCAAAAGCGATAGGGAAAAAGTTGAAGAGATGTTCAGCTGCATCTTCTTCACAGAGAAGATTGAATTAGTTGTCTGTCATGAGAATGTCTGTGTACAGCATTCTACAGTCAACTAGATTAGCTTGGATAGTGGAGGGTCCATTTCCACAATGCAAAATGGCAGATAATCTATTGCTACGTAATGGGAGCAAGGTTCTACTTCAAATAGGGCTGACTCTGAGCAAAATCAAGAAGTAGATCATGTTGACTTTGGTGCCCTAGTCTCTTGGCTTTTGGTTCCCCCAATGTCCCCTCCTTCCCCACTTCTCACAGGGATCAGTGTCCTTGTGGGTCATGTTACACGTAAGAGCAAGGATTATCGAGTCAGATGGACGTGGCTCTTGTGCTTACTAGCTGTGTAAGTTAGTAAGTTGCTCTTTCTGAGCCTCAGATTCTTCATCTTTAAATATGGATAATATTGGTACTTTCCTCTTTGAGGTGTTATGAGAATTAAATGAGCAAATGCATGTAAAATACTTGGTATAGTATCTGTGCCTAGTATAATATGCTGGTACACAGCACTCAATACTTACTATGCAGGTATATAGTAATACTTAAATATTAGTTGCTAATTGTAATAGCAGTATTTCCCCTAATCAAGGCCTTCTTTCACGAAAGGATGTGAGGTCAATTCCTTAGAGCAGCTCAGTGTAAATGGGTCACCTTAATTCGTAGAGATGCCATTTTATGATTATTTGTATGGAGACAGAATTCTAAGTTCAAAACATTAAGCAATAAATTGAAAATTATGGATGGCCATTTGGGCATCAGTCATTGCAGAGGACAGGATGGGAGACAGGGGTGGGAGGACACAATATAATTGAGTATACACTCTGTTGGTGACAAGAAAAACTGGTTGGAATGGTGAGAGAGGAGTTGGGAACATCTAGGACCAAAGGCAGAAGCAGGGAGCCAACTCTGGAAGGAGATTTGTGGTAGAGTGGAAGGAACTGTCATATGGGTTATAAGGGGCCAGGAAGGGGCAAGGCTCTGGGACTGGCAGTTTGGATCCAGTACAGAGGGCATTTCTGACCACAGAAACTGGTTAGAATAAGATAGGAAGCCAAGAGGAAGACGGCTTATCTGAATGACCTCTTTTATCATATTAGTGATGATTTCTTCCCATTCTTTTTCTTTCTTTTCTCTATTATTCATTTGGTAGGATATGCTTTCTCATTATCTTTATACTTCCTTCATTATTGCAGTATGTTTCCCCTTTTTGTCTGCATACCCGGGTCTTTGGAAGACTCTTCTTTACCATTGTTGAGTGTGGATAAAATCATAGCATTTTATGGCTAAAAAAGACTGAAGAGATAATCTAGTTCCATAATTTATATGGCAAATGGGTTATCTAATACTAAGGAGGTGAAATATGTCTAAAGTTTCCCCAGGGAACTCGTGTCTTCATTTTGATAATTTATATTCAATGTTTTGCCTACTGTTTCTTCTGTTCACTATGACAACTATAGTGGAGAGTGTTTAAGCACCTATAGTGGAGAGTGTTTTAAGCACCGACTGTGTGCACCTACTGTGTGATAGGTCTAGGAATACAGTTTTGAACAAATAGTGTCAGCCCTATGAGCTTGGGCCATTAGGCAAGATGGACCTTGATCTTCCTCAATAAGTGATTATCTCTCTCATTCTTAGAATGATGGAAAGAGATTCCATCCATACCTTTTGTAGGGTAGGATGGCAATTGTTTTCTTTTATGACCGCATTCTATTGGTCCTGTTAGAGTGCCTGGAACCTTATGAACATTGTATTAGATAGGACCCTCTGTGTTGCAGATGATACAAACCTGACTCGAGCTCAATTCAGGCAGAGGGGAATTATTGACTTAATAACCAGAACACAGGAAAGATAGGGATAGAGTTGGTTTTAAGAATGGTTGGAACTGGAGATTTGGGAACTTTCTCTCCACACCCCTTTTCATATTGAACTCATTATATCAAATTGGCTTATTCCATGAAATGAGTAAATGGCTATCAAATCTAATAGCTCTACCAGCTAAGAGGAAAGCAGGCCTTCTCTGAGTTCCAGTTTAAAACCTTGGGGAATGACTCAGATTAGTCCAGCTTGGAACTTGTGACTATTCTTTCAGCCAATCAATGTGACCAGAGAAATGAGGGTCTCTGACCCACTTTGTATCACAGAACCATCCCATCAGTAGTGTGTATGTGTGTGTGTGTGTGTGTGTGTGTGTGTGTGTGTGTATGTGTGTATCACAAGAAGGAGAGCTAGCATACAGCTTCTGGAAGACCACTGGGTTCTGGATAGTCCTTGTAATTGTGTCAATTATAGTTGTAAATAAGCCTTCAGATCTCTTTTAAAAACCTTTTAAGAAAAATTTTGAGTCAAGCTACTACTCCAGTTTATTCGCAGCATCTGGAAATCATGTCATATGAGGAGTAATTGAAGGAGCTGGTAATATTTAATATGGAGATGGGAAAAATAGGAGAGACATAAAAATTGCTCTCAAATTCTCAAAGAAGGAAGATGTGGAAGGTGCAGGAGATTTGTTCTGTATTTCTCCAAAGGATAGAATTAGGATAAGTAGGATAGAAGTGATGGGATAAGGATTTCAACTCAGAGGAAGAAAGAATTTCTTAAAATTTATAACTGTCTACAACGAGAATGAACTCTTTTGTGAAGTGGCGTGCTCTCCAGCGGTAAACATTTTAGATGTAGCTAATTAACCACAGATGTTGTAGAAGGAATTTCTTCCTGGGGGAGGGCTTAGCCTGTGCGGCCTTTTATTTTAAGGTTCTGTGTTCTAATCTAAGCTGAGTTCACAGTATCTTTCTTCTCCTCTTTCTTGCCCTGTACAGAGAAAACAAAACAACCTCCACCACACACACACAAAAGGATTATAAATGAACTAGTTAATTCTCAAAGATTTGTAAGCATTTCTACCAAGGAAACTTTTAGTATAGCACAGTCTGATGGTATAGACTATTTTACACATTCAAGGCCAACAGCAATAAATAGGTCCTGTATACTAGAATGTCTGCTTCTTCATAATAAGTATAAAAAGGTAAGGTGAGAAAATATAACAAAACTTGCCGCAAAAAAGCCATAACCACTTTGGAACACCATCTGGTTATTGCTTTTCCTTTAGACAGCAGGCTAAAATATATAAGGAGGCTGCAGAGCTCTGTTTCAAGGCTATCTAGAATATTATGGCCCATACTGCTTTCTAAGGGATAATCTTTTTGATGTCTCTTCTAATTAGAAATGTGGAGCTGCAAAGAAGGTTAATTTTCACCATCAGGTTTGTGTGCAGTATAAAACCAAGGAGATAAGAGATTATTCTGTCTATATGCCATATCCACTTATATGTTCATTACAGGGTCTCTTAAAGTATTGCTTCTGGTTCAAACCACTGATATTTGCTATAAATCAGAAGGAGGTTGAACTAAACCCATTCAGGTTTTTTTTTTTTTTTTGAGTTGTGAAGATAAAACTGGAAGTGGTAAATGGTAAGAGATGATTTATTTTTCTGCATTTTTCTTGCTGGTTACCTTGGGATTTTTGAAAGAGTTGACTTCAGAGAAATATAAATGTTCATGTAATAATTGGAAGGCAGGTCAATTTAGCCACTAGCGATACGGATTTGCTTAAACTTAGACTCTTATTATTCCCCAAAGGTAATTATTATTGTCTCATTTTGACTAAGGACAATCAGAAGCTTATGCCATTTGAAAGTTATTTATGCTTGATAATGAATTAAACAGGTTTAATTGAGACTGGCAATTCCTAATGTGATTTTAAGAGTCATGAAATAAATTATTAGGCCAAGAAATAGGTTTAGTATGAAAACAAGTAAATGCGGAACCCAAATTAATATTTTGTAGTAATCAATTATCTTGTTTTTGAGTTTGTTAAATTATAGATATCATAGATAAGTCTCTGTTGATTTTAATTGGCTAATATAACTTTGTTTTAATTATAGCTAAGCATTTGACTGTGTGTTGGGAATTATTCTAAATACTTGTTGAACCTAGACAAGTGTTATTTGTTTATATCTTCCTCTAGCAAATACAGTTATTCAGTAAACATATGTAAAGTTCCCAGTACAGAGACTGACCTATAGATATTCAGTCAATGTCGGCTAAAAATATGCTCTATGTTCTAGATTACCTTTAAAAAATATCGGCATAACTTGACAAGACTTTGGTTCTTTGAAAGATGGGATTATCAAACATTTGGTGTCATCCCTCTCTTCTTTTGTCATGCAATTTCGAATTGTTAATAATTGCCTTTCATAATTAACAAGATGTCAACTCCCCTTGTTCGCTAGAAGAAGAGTCAAAGTATGTATCAAGCCCAAGGCTTATTAGAACATTCTAGGAGCTTTCTCCTCTTAGTATGCCACAGATCAGACATTCATTTGGGTACAAACAGATGTTCTTGCCTCTTGGGAAGGTTAATCTCATCATTCATTCTCACTTCACGGAAAAATCAGCCTAAACCAAGAGCGTGAGAACTCTGATGTAGGATGGGAAGATGAGAAAAGTACCAATAACGTAGACTCTGGATTATTACTGGTCAAAGCGCGATGGTCGAGGCGGTTGTGGTTAAGGATTGTGATATTGGAGAGCAGTGGAAGGAGACCCTTAGTAAGGAAAAAAGTCCTCAACAGAAATTGGAGAAAATCAATGACAAATATATCAGCCCCTGAATATTCCTGAAAATCGTGCTGATGCCCAGTTTGTGAATGTGATTAGGGTCATGTTTACAGCATGGGCTGTGAAGTCAAGGTAGCTCGATTTTAATCCAGTTCAACCACTTGCTGTCACATAACCCTGAATAAGGCAGTTACCTGCACTGTACTTCAGTTTCCTTCTCTGGAAAATGGGAGGAATAATAGTACTATCTCATGGTGAGCGCTGAGAATGCATGTGACACTCTTCAAACAGAGCCTGACACAGACAAAGTCACTATTTTAATTCTCTCATGGGAGTCGTCTTACACATCTGCGTTGTTTTGTGTGAAACTAAAATGATATGTAAACCTGTACTGCCCTCTTTGAATCTGGAACTTTTCATCCTGAACAATGCAAAAATGAACTTGCAAGGTGTGATGCAAAAGAAAAGCCATAAATGATAAAAGTAAATGTTAATTCTCGGGATACCATGGGCACTCAATGGGCACTTAATGCTGTGAATAGAAACTTGCGTTCTTTCTTTTCTTCAGCATGTCATTTTATTTTTTATGGGATATTAATGAAACAGCAACAAAAATGTTTAAACACATACAATTAAATTCATAAATGAAGCAATCCTGCAGTGAAATTGGATTAGTCGCCTGTGGGCACATAAATATTTGTAGTTCATTGCTATTATTAATATAGTACCGTGCTTTATTGGTAAGTACTGGGTCATTTATTGTCAGACGCTTGCATTTAACACCGTATGTTCACTGCTGCCCCTGCATTCTAGTTTTTTTTATAAACATAAGAGGGTAGAAAAGCTAAGCACCCTGATGTCCTCCATATTTATTTATTATATTTTACAGAGTATTTCTTTCAAAGAATTCAAGGTTATGGATATATGACTGTAAACCTGGACGATAGCTTCTGTATTTTGTGGACTCTAATTAGGAACTTGTAGAATTGTATAGATTTACTTAAAAAAATGAAAACATAGACCCAGAAGGAAAAGTAAACATGACTTTAAATATAGGTACGTGGTAATGTGGCCTGTGTGTGGAAATCTGCAGGTAGGATCCATATAATACAGTAAAGAACAAGGTGACATGTCAAGGAAGAGAGAACAGACAGTGATAATGCAGAGAGTAAATTAGAAGGATGTTACGGAGGAGGGAGAGGAGAAGGACAAAAGTAGTCAAGGTGAAGAATGAAATCCGTAAAGAACTGAATCAGAAAGACGGTGATATTGAGAGTTGAGGTCAGAAATGCATCTTGTATGCAATGGTTTGTCTCATTAGTACATTTATGGGAAGTAATCACGTATCTAAGAGGCTATCTGATTCGCAGTGCTGGTGTATGTGAATGTGGCTGATGTTCTTTTATTTACTTATACATTATTCTTCTGTATCAGGTTGCTGTTTCAAACGTTAGTAGCTGTATTGTAGGTCCTGGCAGCAAACAGAGGTACCCTCTGGTGTTGCCAATGGACTAGTTACAGAGGTATGGACCGAGTAAGGGCACCGACATTGGACATGAGGTTCCTTACAACTAGTAACAAGGGAAGCAGTTAACCACCCTGGGCATGAAGTGGGGGAGTCAGGCAGGCAGTGTCAGTATCCCATGTCTGCAGGCGCCTGACAGGAGCTACAGTCTTGGAGGTAGGAAGGGCTTCCCCAGAGGAGCTGTTTGTAGAAAGCAGCCACTGCCAGCAGTAAGGAGCTGAGGGGGGTGGGGGGAAGGAAATATCTTGACTCCTTTCTCCTCCCACCTGTCTGTCTCCTCCCACTGTCTTCCAGTGGCTGGATTTACCTGGAAGCTAAAGGACAAGCGAGCTCCTCCTTCCACATGCCTCACCAAGGCAGAGAAAGGTGGAGAATGGATTTGGGGTTACAGGGGTAGAAGGGGGGAAAATGGAGAAGAACTTGCACAGTGGCTTAAAATAGTTTGAAGTTTCTTCTAATTCATTTTATGAGTGCCCAATTCAATTCTACATATGAGACTAAGAACAAATACCCTTTCTTTTAGTACCTGTACCACATATTTTCTGTATGGACCATTAGTCTCCACCCAAAGAATGGTGGATGCAGCAAAGGACACTCAGCAATGGAGCTGTCACCATAACGAGGGACTTTTCACTGAGTAATAAAAATGATGCTAGATTTGGGTGTTTTGTCCCCGTAGTGCTCCAGAATTGACTGGTGATCGTGACACATTTGGACAGTTGGATCTGTATTATGATACAGAGTGGATAATATACATTTTATCTATATTATATCTGTGTGAGGTACTTTATAAATTTGAAGTTATATAACAATATTAGTTAAGACATGACAAAATAATTTGCAAAACTGGCTCTAGTTTGCAAAAGCATATTCACGAGATGAGATGCTTTCTGTTGCTTAGATTTTCTTCCAAGAACATTAAGCACATTAAAAATAATATTAATGTGGCTTTAAGTCACTGAAGGTAACAGGTGAGGGAAGAAAAAAATTATATCACACTTGAAACTATTCTAATGTTTTTAGTTTTAATTTTAAAGGACTTTTGAAACACTATTTCCATCTTTATTTGGGGGGAGATAGGATGTGCTTGAAAGTATATATTCATGCAACTCTGTATAAAACATTATGAACCTGGAATCTCCTAATATTAGATACTGAAAAATAGTTAAGTGAAGTTGGTATCTGAGAAAACTCCGATAGAAAAGATAAGAAAAGAACCATCGATTCACTGCTTTAATTTCTAGAGTCAAAACGCCATGAGCAAGACGCTATTCAACATATGAATGACAAAAGCAATTTTCAGTGCAATGTCTGTACCTAGAACATCCATTGGGATTGGTGCACATGTGTTAAATTCGTTTCTCCCATCTGTAGGAGGGGATTTTGAGTTGCTGGGAACACCGTCATCCATGAAGAACACACCAACCTCCATCCTCTTTCACAGCCCTTCTTATGCACAATACTTTTTTGTTGTTCTCTGGGACAGCATTTTGTGACAAGGTTAAAGTCAGCAATAGTGTGTAAACAGGAAGATCATCTTCAGGCCCTTACCTCCGTATGAAAGTTACTTGCTGTGAGAAAATGGCCTTAGGGAATTGTTTTCTGCTGGCTATGAAAGTTATTAACAATAAGGAACCTGCACCCTGTTCAACTGGATTTAAGTCCAGTTAACTTAAAGGTTCTGGGAGAGGTTTCAGAGAACGTTTTCTTTCCCATGTGGCTTCAGCGAATTTGTCATTGTGCCTTTCATATAAGCCATGAAAGAGGTGGATTAATGGATTGTTCTGTTTCTAATATTTCTATTTATAAGCATTTCTATCAATACTTCTCTTGATAAATAACTGTTAAAAGTATTGTGTATAAAAACGTTGGGCAACACAAAGGAACTTAGCTACATTGGAAGTGTCAAATTTATTACCTGATGCATTTTTAGTCTAAAAATATTTGTCAACTATCCTGGTCCATTCTTTGTCTTTAAAGTTCAGACTTAAGCCTACAATACACCACGGTAGATAAATTCCTTTGCTTTGAAAGTTTTATTCTCCTAGTTCCTTATGGGTGCTGTAAAGAATAATTAATGTAATGAAAAAATCAATATCGTGTATAAATTATTTAGGCTTTACTATCATTGTAATTTTCTCTTCAACACTTATTGATCAGCAACAATTCATTTGTTAATTTCTTCCTAATAAGATATTCATTGTATTAGGCCTGTAGTAGTGCTGTCCCTGCACTTTCACAAATAAGTCATGAATTGCTAATGATACATGGGACAAGTTAACCTGCTCGTGAGTGCTGTGAGATGGAAAACAGGCAAGGGCAGTCATTTGAGATGCTGTCCTATAGAAACCCTGTGTAGCCAGACACCTGCTGATATCTAAACGAGCAGACTCTTGCAGAATATTAATTTGTACTTCAAAACTTAATGTGAACCTATTTTTCCAGGTAAAAAATGGTCTTAGCATTGGCTGATACTGTCTCAACAGCATTTTCTAGATCCAGTAAAGCATAGAGGCAAAGAACCTAAGTTCTGAAACCCAACTTTGGGTTTAAGTCCTGACTCTACCATGTATTACTATGTGACCTCGCACACATTGCGTGCATTCTCCAAGGTCTCAGTTCTCGATCTGTAAAATGGTGATAAAACATTCCTCTCTGGTGTTAGTGTGGGTTTGCCACCTGGGGGACTTCCCTGGTGAAATCTGAAGGTGGCTCCGTACACAGAGGGCAGGGAGGGACGGAAGAAAGACGCAGATCAGTCCAAGTGAGTAGGTGGCAGGTGTAATAAACAAGGGAACTTACACGTGAAGGTAGACCTCTGCACCCACCTGCTAGAATCTTAGGAGTTTATGTAGAGGTTTTAACGAGGTTCAGGCATGTAGGCTGTCCAGATGGTCTCAACAGCACTCTGTTCTCTCAAGGCTACGTTCTTGAAACAGCTTCTAGTGTGGGAATGGTAGATGGAGCATTCATTCCAAGGACAGGGGAGTGGGGCAGGAGCCTTCGATTGCCCGAGTCCGCTTTTGGGTCAGCCAGCTGTTGCATCCTTTAGATGACCTCCTCCAAGGATTAGCAATGAAGATCATATGAGTTAAGGCACACAAACAATTACGTGTGCTTATGTTTCTTTTTTAATTCAATTTTAACTCCCTTCTCGATTCTCTTGTTTGGGGGAATATAATAGTGCTCTGAATGCGTTGGTTATTAAACGCCATTTTGACTGTTGTCCATTGGATTACTTCAGGGGAGTGGAAAACATCTGAGACCTTTTGGAAACCCTAAGAGATTCAAGTCCAAGAAATCAAACTGCCAAAATTCATGGCAAAGAGAACATTTGCATCAGTGAATTTGGACCAGGGAGGCAGATTGGTATCCTGTAAAGAGCTCTAAAGTTTTGATCAAGCAACCAGGATTTGAATCTAGGCTTCCTCATTGATTTGTTTACTTGTTTATTGTGTGGCTTTCCTGCCAAAATTTAAGTTTCCCGAAGATGGTGACTGTTTTGTTTCCTTCTGCATCCTCAGCTCCTAGAATAGTACCTGGTACATAATGGCTGTCAAATAAATGAATAAATGAAAACAAGCATAAATAAATTTACAAATTTATTGGACAATTTGGATAAGAATATATGTCCTATCTCTTTTTTTAGAGTTGTTGTGAATTAAGGAAATGACTATGAAGGCACTTCGTAAAGTATAAAGTACTATACAAATTTAAATTTACATTGACAGTGAGAATTCTTTGGACACAAAATGGGAAAGGAAGGGAAGTTGGATTTTGAAAGTGCGATGCATAGATAATTCACCTTTTATAGAGATCTTCAAAAATCGGGAATGACAAAGATGCAGTTGAAAAATATGCAGCATACACATTCAGCTCAACAACTTGTTAAAGTAATGAGCAGTTTCTTTTAGAACAGGACATAATATATCTCAAAAGACTTGTCAAAATGTATAAGTCTTTTCCTTAGACCATCAGGAGACCTTTTTCTCCAGGGATTTGGCACAGATCAAGGTACGAAAGTTTTCTTTCTTTTCCATTGCTTTACCCTTTTGGGAAAGTTATCCAGGAGTTAATATTTTAAATTTTGTAGTCATACTTTTTCCTTATTTTCATATGATGGCTATAAATTATAGCTATCAGTTAATAATATGTCATGACAGTGAGCTCAGAATGTAACTCTTCTTCATTTGAGCTGATTTAGGATGTGATAATCCACTGAGCTCTTCACTACATAACTTGATTTTGCAGCTAATTATGAAAAAAGAATAGAGAATAAAATCTTCCTGAGTCTAGAGTTTGCATTATAATACATATCTGTTAGGAGAATACTTTTCCTTGGTAATGAGTTAGTTTTTATACATGAGGCAATACCTGGCCACTTCCAGGAGGATATATACATTAGCATGGGCAGAGACCTAGAAGCACACGTAGCTCCTGGGCTGGGGTGGAGTCTTGGAATAAGACTTTCCATTCAGTAAACCTGTGGACAACCGCGAGAGGTGTGATGCCTGTGGTCGGAGTCCTCAGAGGAACTGAGGACGGCATTTTCATTTATTGAGCTCTTCTTAATCTTAACAGCAACCCTAGGAGACATAGAGAAGTATCTCCATTTTAAAGATGAAGAATCTGAATATATTTATTAGGATGCCATCAGCTGCATTTAGCAAAAACTCAAATTCAAATTGCCTTAATAAGACATTTAAAATCTCATAACAAGCCCAGAGGGAATTGGTTGATTCTGTCTTAGTAACATTTTCCAGATCCAGGTAGGCAAAAACATAAATCCTGAAGCCCAACTATAGGTTAAATCCCAACTCTACCATGTATTACTACGAGACTTTGCACAAATTGCTAAATTCTTCAGGTTTTTCATTGTGTAAAACAGTAATAAAAACATTCCTGCCAGGTATTAGTGATGAGGATCGTATGAGTTAATGCACACAGACATTTAGGAGAATAGCTGAAGCATAGTAAGCACCTATTAAATGTTAGCTATTGTTATTTTACTGAGGACCCAGGTGGTTTTACATCTTTACTCTGCCACCCTGAGCTTGCTGACTTGGGCCATAGGATGCCTCCCTCATGGTTGCAAGAAGACTACAGCTACACAGGCAGAATTTCCTTGCCAAATGAACAATGACTAGAGTGGAAAGGGTCACATTCTCATCTGGAAACCAATCACTGGCAATAGGAATGGACCCTCCAGGATTTGTCCCTGAATATGGGGATAGGATTGCCCTCCCGAGTCACATGTGGACAGCAGAACAAAATGGGGGCTCTCCCAGCAAGGGAAAGGAGGGATGGATGTTGGAGAGGCTACCTGTAGCGTCTCCATCCTGTCCTAGAAAGTCACATGGGATTAAATATTAAAGCTAGACTTCCATCCCAGGTCTCACTTCCAAGTTCTGGCCTGTCGAGTATTCTAACCTATGTCTGCTAAAAGTGTTGCATTTCTATGATTGGTTCAAGAACTAGGATTATTTATTGATTTTTTTTTCATTCTTTTGTTGGTTCAGTCAACTTCAACATACATTTATTGAGTATCTACTATGTATCAATCACAGTACAGTTTTAGGGAAATCAGAGGGAGAAGAAATAGTAATTATTGCTGACACATTTTGATTGCTTCCTCTGCTCTAGGCAAAGTGCTTTAGGGATGTAAGTACCTGCATTAAGTAGGTACTACTGTCATCTCCATTGTCCAGATGAGAAGATGAAGTTCAGGGATATTAAGTGACTTGTCCCTGGTTGCAGAAGTAATCACTGGTGGAGCAGTCAGGTGTTTTAACCCAGGCGTATCTGATTTTAGGACCATCTCTCTTATCCCTAGGTTGTGCTGATACTGTGTGTATTTGACAGCTGTCTGGGTAGGTAGTAAGAGTATCAGCAGGAGGAAGGCAGGACCAAGGTAGACCTAGGTGGGTTACTATTATAATAGCCTCGTTTTCTAGTTTTTGTATTTCGTGCTTTGACATCTGGGGCCTTGCTGATGCTTGAGGGATTGCTCCTCCCAGGGTTAGCTAATTTTTTGCGACAGTAAATGAGCATGGCTGTGAGCATGCCTTCAAATGCAAACCAACCAATCCAGAGCCCATACGTCCAACTGTTTCCTTTTTCAAGCTCTTATGCTCTAGACCACTATCCCCCTTGCCCTAATCACCCCCAGGCCAGGTATCAGACAACTTGGGACAACCCCTATTCCCCAAAACCCACTGAAATTATTCAAACTAGCCAGTCCTGAACCCATTTACCCTGCTACACTTGTTCTTTCCTTCGGAATCCCCAATAAAGGCTCTTGCCCACATTTCCCCCTTGCTTCCTCTGCCTCCTGAACGACCCTGCTGCTTCCCTGCGTGGCCCTGTGTGGCATGCTGTGCCTCCTATTTCTAGGTATCTGTGAGTATAAACAGCTTCTTCATGATAGTCATTTCTGTGTCTGCTTGTCCTTCCATACCTGATTAAACAAATCCCAGGTATCCTTAAAACAGTCGCCAAGAATGGAACTCAAACATAGGACAATGAATCTAGTTAATCAGAAGCACAAAAGTGATAAAAAGTGGATTCTGAGTCAGTGTAGAAACCAGTTGTCGGAGTACAGGTGCAAGGTCAAGTTGAGACGAGGTCCAGGATTAAACTAATCAGTGCCCGCACATCCATGGTCAGGATCATGGATTGGTTATAGAGATGGGAGCAAGTCTTCAAGCCTAATGGTTCTAAGCTATAGGAGGACATGGATGTAGGCAGAGGCAGGGAGAGAAGGGAAGGGTTGCAGAGCTGCAACACCAAGGAAAACCTGAGACAGCCAATCCCTTATAATTTAAACAATGCTGTAAAAACATTGCCTGGTTGACAAGAGAGATATAACATATCTAATTTTAGTTTGAGGTCATTTTCTTTCTATAGCTAGCTAGCTTGATTGATTGGTTGATTCATGGTTATACATAGCCTAATACCAGGCACTGTAGAGGATGCAGATTGAGGAGAAGACTTGGTCCTGGCTCTCAAGGAGTGAAATCATAGTGTATGTAAGTCATAGATAAAATGAACTGGAAATATTTACATCACAGCATTTAAGTCAATTCATGGTATTATAATTAGAACTAGACATAGAAATTCTGAAGAAGGTGTGCTAAAAGAAAAGAGTGTGACTGTTTGCAGGAGTGAAGAAGGCACAGAATAAAGTTTGAATTGGCTGAAGAGCTGAGTGATACTGGAATGGTTGAAGGGCAGTTTATGGAGAGCCCTGAATATATGCCAGACTGAGGAAATGATTTAGTATCAAATTTAGAATAACTTTAAATTCATAAACAGTGATGGTTTTACAAATATGTCTGTAAACTCTGATACTCTTCTCTTCGAGAGGTGAAGCCTAATTCCTGTCTTCACCCCCCAGTATTGACTTCAGTAACTTGATCCTAAGGAATCAAATACAACTGAAAGGGTGAGATGCCACTTCTGAGGTTTGGTTGTAGAAGGATTGTGGCTTCTGTTTAGGTGTTCCTCTTTCTCTCTTTCGGATCCCTTGTCCTGGGTGAGGCTGTGTTCTGTGCAGCATTATGGGGAGGCCCACATGGCAAAGAACTAAAACCTCCTGTGAGTGAGCTTGGCAGGGGGTCATTCAGCCCCCCTCTAGTCTTCAGAGACGGCAGCCTTGGCCAGCTGCTTGACTGCAACTTTGCGAGGGACCCTGAGCCCTGTTTGAATGCTCACAGGAATGATAAAGCAAAGAGGGGTGATGGTAGGAGAGCTGTTTTTAAGAAGATGAGAGATTATCTGATCACAGGACACAGGATCTCATCTATCTTCTTCCCTTTTTAACAGAAATGAAGGCAGAGCATCTGAGTACCAGATACAGGAAGGTTGGTGAATTGATATTTGAAGAATGAGGTCGTTCTAATCTGATTGCATCTCTTTTCTCTATGAGACATGAAGCAAGGTCATTAGCTGAGAGTGGGGAGGAGAGGAAGGAATGTTGGAAATTTGAGGAGAACAGAGAACGTATGAATAATTATCTCGGAAGTTGGGAAAACAAATTTCCTAGGGAAGTAAGCTGTCTGACAGCTTTGAGACCTGTGATTATAAATTTGAAACCAGTCCATTTGGCATGGTTCTGTGATTTTCTTTAGCAGCATTAAGCTGCTCTGGTGGAGACATGGAGTAAGTACACAGTTGGGTTTAACCAGGATTGGGGTTTTACGGAGGAGCAGGAGGGTTATGGCTGTTTGCCTGGAGGCATTTATAGTGCCAGATCGTGTAATTTAGGCTGGTTAGGAGAGAAGTGAGGCTGTAAGGGTGGGTGATGGATAGGAAGAAAAGTGGTAAGGTCCACAGTGTTTGGTAGGATTGATAGTAGACTTTTGTCTGAGGAGTTGTAATAGGAGAGCTGGAGTGCTGGTGTGAGTGTGCTGGATGAGAGGAGATGGTCAGAGAACAGGGTGTTTGAAGTTGAGATGCTGGAGGGAGGGCTATAACTTGTATGATCCAGGTGAATGGGGACCTGGAGTGGGGCAGGAAGTGATCGTGGGAGCTAAGAAGGTTGAAGAATGGCAGGGTCAAGATGTTGAATGGATTATTCATGTGAATGTTGAAGTCAAGAATGATGATAAAAGTCGAGTAGGAGAGGAAAGTAGGGAGCCTGGCGAGGGAGGTCAGGAGGTCCATGGTGATAGCACTATGGGTAAAAAGGTGATGAAGAATGACACGTGGGCATGTAATCCTCAAGTCAGACTGCTAAGCTGTTGAGTTTCTCAGGACTGTGATGAATCAAGAAGGAAAGGGACAAAGGAGAGAGAAGAGAGCAGAGAATAGAAATAAGATAGAAAAGAAGTAGAGATAGGAAGTTAAAAAAGAGGTGGAAGAACCCGGATATTGCTCTGCAGAGAAGGGCAAAACTCCTCCTCCTTCAGTATCCCACTAGGGTCATAGGAACTCCAGGACCGTAAGTTCAGAGAGCAGCATTTCAGGAAAGCTTAAGTCTATGACTTCTACTACCTTTATATATGTCAATTAATCACAGTTATCAAAAAACAGTTTTGTCTGGCATTCTTTCTTTATGAGTGGAAATGTGAATGCTATTTGTAAAGTTTTCTGTCTAAAAACACTTTTTATTTTAAGCCTTGGTGCCAAAGGGCCTGAAAATCTGTTATGTCCCTTGTGAGGCACGGTTCTTTCCCTATATTGCCGGATACATGAGATTTTCCATTGGGCAGATAACTTCAGAGGATATAAAATCTGACCATGGATGTGAGCTGGGCCCTAGAATCCAGAAACAAACTGTGACTCAGCAGATCATATGTCAGTATCTGAGTAGATAGTTTTTAGATAGTTTTCTGAGAAATAAAGTTTTCTTGAGGGGACAACTCACATTCATAAAGGAGGGTCAGACTATTTCAGACCACTTGTGGTTTTGATGAGATGCACTGAGAGAAGGATGCATTAAGGGATGATTATTATGGTTTCCAAAAGATCATGCATTGCTTATACGTGGAAGGGGCCTTGTTCATAGATAGATTGACTTGTGTTTTGTCTAAAGCTTGATTCTTTCCCCGTTTGGAGAACTACCGACATTTGTTCAGAATCTGATGTCCTCCTGTTCTGTTTTGGAGAAGGGATGGAGGTGGTACAATAGTTACACTGGTGTTAATGACTTTGAGGCATCAGAAGGGTTTAGAGGGACCAAGGACGGACCTAGGAATAAAATCCAAAAATGGCCCAAGAAAGCTTAAATAGGAAGGTAGAAATGGCGGAGGGGTACAGCACTCAGTGTTTATTAAGCCCTTCCCCTTGATGTTCAGTAATATGACAGGTTTGGGCATGCCGAAGTGGCTAAGGCCCTGCTGATAAAAAAAAAAAGCTCTCTTTCTTTCTTTCCTGATGGAAGACAACAGTATGAACAACTAGGATACAATGTGAGTAGGTGGGAAGTGCTAGGCCCTGTGCTGGGCACTGGAGATACAGGGTGACTGAGACATTGTCCCTGTTCTCAAGGACCTTACCGTGGACAGACTAAAAGGTGGGCAATTGTAGTATAACAAGGGATGGGCTGTAAGGTAGGTGCAGTGCAAGCAAAGTAAAGGGATAAGGCACAGCCTGCACGGGCAGGAAAGGCTTCCCCGGGGGGAATGGAGTAACTATAAGGAGTCATCAGAACTCAGAATAAAGAATGGATGATTTTGCCTAAAGGGGACGGTAAAGACTTCACAAGTTATGATTCGGGAACTGCACACGGCTTACTTAACCTTGTCAAGGAACTTCTCCAAAATCATTTTCTCACCATTCTTCACCCATCTGTGTCCAGATGTGTCTTGATGACATGCTGTTTGCTGCACTTCGACCAGTTACATAAGTGATTTATTACCCAAAATGTTGGAAGTACCAAAGTTTATGAAAAATGATTATATTTTTCTTGTAAATTACAGAGGACCCAAGGTGACCCGTGGGATTACTCTCGTGTTCTGTAATACTTTCTTGAGCAGGATATAAAGGGGTAGATTTATAGTGCGTCCTGAAGGAAAAAGGTTGATTACTCTGTTTTTAGCATATATAATTAGGAACAGATGAACAATACTATTCAATTAGCATATAGCTTAATTACTTTTGAATGTGAATATTAAGGTGCATAACCTTCCTAGGCTAACTGCCTACCTCCAAAGACAATTTAAGGTGGATTACAGATTAAAATAGGACAATTAAAAATATGAGTAAAACCAAAACAATTTAAAAGGAGCAGAAAAATGTGTGGGCCAGGTATGTAAGTTTAGTTCACTTGTGCAGTTAAACATGAACTTAAGCTTTTAATATCTTGCCTGCTAAGACAAAAAACAAGATACTTACAGAGCTTTTGTCATTGGGTTAAGTTTGTCTCAGGGATAAAAACCTTTCTTTCTGACTTCTGGAAGGAACTTATTTATTTTTTTTTAAAAAAATATTTATTTATTTATTTTTGGCTGTGTTGGGTCTTCGTTTCTGTGCGAGGGCTTTCTCTAGTTGTGGCAAGTGGGGACCACTCTTAATCGCGGTGCGCGGGCCTCTCATTATCGCGGCCTCTCTTGTTGCGGAGCACAGGCTCCAGACGCGCAGGCTCAGTAATTGTGGCTCACGGGCCCAGTTGCTCCGCGGCATGTGGGATCCTCCCAGACCAGGGCTCGAACCCGTGTCCCCTGCATTGGCAGGCAGATTCTCAACCACTGCGCCACCAGGGAAGCCCCCAGGAAGGAACTTATTGCTTAAAGGGACATGTGATGACACCAAGAACAATGTTTTCACAACAGTTTTGCAGAAGATACAGAACAGTCTTCAAAAGGCCGTTACTTACATCAACTCTATAAAACAAAGATTTTGGTATATCAGCAGTAAGTGGCTGAAGAATATAATGAAAAAATCTTATTCACTATATTGACAAAGACATAAAATACTTAGGAATTAGCTTTATTAGGGATGCCTGTGAACCATGTGAAGCAAACTACAGCACTTCATTGGAGATATACGTGAACATGGATGGAGAAATGTTTCCTGAATGGAAGAATGAATATCGTAAATATTGTAAGTTTTTTATCAAGTTAATTAATAAGTTTAAAAATAAAAAAATCTAGGCCTTTTCTTGATAAAATCATTTTAAAACATTTTGAAAAAAAAAATCTCAGGATACCAGCGATATTATTAAAGAAGGGTGATGGGGTGGAGTTACTCCCAGATATAAACCATGTTAGAAACAATAATTAAAACTGCATCTACTGATGCATAGCTAGAAATATACATAAATAGGATAGAAAGCCCCAGAAATTAATATAATTATATTTATGAATTGAATGTGTGATGTAGTAGTTATCACAGGACAATAGGGAAAGGAATAGTCATTTCATAACCAGTTTCCCAACAACATTTAGAAACACAGCAAACTCTTTCAGATCCGTGTTACATATGACATAACAAATTATCTTCCAGATGAACTCAATAGTTAAACATAAAAAAGTAATATAATATAAGCTTTGGGGTAATATAAAATTGGGCATATTTGAGTGCCTTGGAAAGAGTGACCCTTTCCAAAATATGAAGGGATAAAGGAAAGCACAAGAAAATGCCTAAACGATTTATCTATGTTAAAAATGTGAAATGTGTACAGTGAAAACAACAGAACTGAATTAAAATGGGAAAGAAGAGGGCTGAATTTCCATGGGTGTGGGTTGGTTGGAATACCATAGATATACATACACACTGGAAGATTAGATTTGTATCTAGCCAAGGATACAGGGTTTTATTGTGATAAGGAGCAGATGCAGTGGATTCCAACAGCTGTCTTCTGTCTTTGGAGCTTCTAGTGAGGTGTGAGTGTTGGTGGCACTGGTGGACCCTATGGGGTGCCCGCAGATCTGAGAAGCTCCAGTCTTGCTTCCTCTCAGATCTTTTATCATCAGGGATTAAATCACCATCCAGGAATAAATTACACAAAACTGATTCTCATAGAGTTACCATATGATCCAGCAATCCCAATCCTGGGCATATATACAGAGAAAACTCTAATTTGAAAAGATACATGTGAACCCCAATGCTCACAGCAGCACAATTTATAATAGCCAAGACATAGAAGCTACCTATGTGTTCATCAATAGATGAATGGATAAAGAAGATGTGGTACATATATACAGAGGAATAATAGCCATAAAAAAGAATGAAATAATGCCATTTGCAGTAACATGGATGGACCAAGAGATTATCATACTAAGTGAAGTAAGTCGGATAAAGACAAACATCATATGATATCACTTATATGCGGAATCTAAAAAATGATAGAAATCAACTTATTTACAAAACAGAAATAGACTCACAGATGTAGAAAACAAACTTATGGTTACCAGAGGGGATAGCAGGGGGCAGATAGTGGGGGGAGATAACTTAGAAGTTTGGGATTAACATATACACAATACCATGTATAAAATAGTGAAACAGGGGCTGATCCCCGGAGAAAACCATAATTCAAAAAGATACATGCACCCCAATGTTCATTGCAGCAGTATTTACAATAGCCAGGACATGGAAGCAACCTAAATGTCCATGAACAGAAGAATGGACAAAGAAGATGTGGTACCTATATACAATGGAATATTACTCAGCCATAAAAAGGAACAAAATTGTGCAATTTACAGAGACGTGGATAGACCTAGAGACTGTCATACAGAGTGTCTCTTTTTGACTTACTTTTTGAAGTAAGTCAAAAAGAGAAAAATATCGTATAATATTGCTTATATGTGGAATCTAGAAAAACGATACAGATGAACTTATTTGCAAAGCAGAAATAGAGACACAGACGTAGAGAACAAACGTATGAGATACCGGGGTGTGGGGAAGGGGGGGATCAACTGGGAGAATGGGATTGACATATATATACTACTATGTATAAAATAGATAACTAATGAGAACCTACTGTATAGCACAGGGAACTCTACTCAATGCTTTGTGGTGATCTAAATGGAAAGGAAACCCAAAAAAGAGGGGATATATGTATATGTATAGCTGATTCACTTTGCTGTACAGCAGAAAATAACACAACATTGTAAAGCAACTATACTCCAATAAAAATTAATTAAAAAATAAAATAGATGAGCAACAAGGACCTACTGTATAGCACAAGGAGCTGTAATCAATGTCTTGTAATAACCTATAACAGAAAAGAATCTGAAAAAGAATACATGTATATATACAAAGCTGAATCACTTTGATGTACATCTGAAGCTAATACAACATTGTAAATTAACTATACTTCAATAAAAAATGGTTATTGAAAAAAATAAAATTAAATTAAAAAAATTGATTCTCATAAATTTAAGGAGACATTTTACAAATATCAAGTTTTCCTGGTTCTTGAGCCAAACTCAGTGTCCTCAGTGTCACAGCTTCATTTATGAGCAGAGAGCCGACTCAGAGCCCAGTTGTCAGTGAGCAGCGTCTTAGCACCTGGCTTTTCAGGACCCTAGAAAGCTCGCTTTCCCAGTAAACAGATTGAGGAAAAACATACAAAGTATGACAGGAAAGAATTAATGACTGTCTTAAAGGCATTCAGATGGGTAGAAAAACTATTATATTATCAATAGATAATTGGGCAAAACTTAAGTACAGTCTTCTCATTAAGAACCTTGGTAAGTAAACAGTTAGGGGGCTGGGGGCTTCCCTGGTGGCGCAGTGGTTGGGAATCCGCCTGCCAGTCAGTGCAGGAGACACGGGTTCGAGCCCTGGTCCAGAAGGATCCCACATGCTGCAGAGCAGCTAGGCCCGTGGGCCACAACTGCTGAGCCTGCGCCCTGGAGCCCAAGAACCACAACTGCTGAAGCTCGTGTGCCTAGAGGCTGTGCTCCACCATGGGAGAAGCTGCCGCAGTGAGAGGCCCGCACGCCGCAGGGAGGAGTGGCCCCCGCTCTCTGCAACTGGAGGGGGCCTGCACACAGCAGCGAAGACCCAACACGACCAAAAATAAATAAATGAAAAAAGAAAGGAATCAAAATAAAATAAAGTAAAATAAAATATATTAAAAAAAACAATTAGGAAAATATTAACCTCATCAGTAAACAAAGCAACTAAGATATAAATTTAAAAAAAATAACACAACTTACATCTACAACATTAGTAAACATTTAAAAATGTAGACATAATGTCCATTCTTCATGAAATTGTGGCGAAATGGGTTCGTTTGCAGGTTTGCAACCTTCCATTGCTGATATTTGGAAAATAGTCTGACTAAATATCAGGAATCAAAAAACTGCCCATGGACGTGTATACCAGGGTTATCACCTTTGGGCGGAGAAATGGAAAACCAGGGGACACCTAGGACTTTGCATGGTAGGGGAATGGTTAAGCTATGGACAAAAATTGATGGAATGTAATGCCCATTAAAATGATAATTATGAAGATCAGCATATTACGGAAATTTGAGGCATTATTAAATTAGGACACAAAATAGTATCTATTCAGTGATGAGTTTTTTTTTTTAATTGGAGTATAATTGCTTTACAATGTTGTGTTAGTTTCTGCTTTGTAATAAAGTGAATCAGCTATACATATACATACACCCCCATATCCCCTCCCTCTTGCGTCTGCCTCCCACCCTCCCTATCCCACCCCTCTGGGTGGTCACAAAGCACAGAGCTGATCTCCCTGTGCTATGCGGCTGCTTCCCACTAGCTATCTATTTTACATTTGGTAGTGTATATATGTCCATCCCACTCTCACTTCATCCCAGTTTACCCTTCCCCCTCCTTGTGTCCTCAAGTCCATTCTCTACGTCTGCGTTTTTATTCCTGTCCTGCCCCTAGGTTCTTCAGAACCATTTTTTTTTTTTAGATTCCATATATATATGTTAACATACGGTATTTGTTTTTCTCTTTCTGACTTACTTCACTCTGCATGACAGACTCTAGGTCCATCCACCTCACTACAAATAACTCAATTTCGTTTCTTTTTATGTCTGAGTAATATTCCATTGTATATATGTGTCACATCTTCTTTATCCATTCATCTGTCGATGGACACTTAGGTTGCTTCCATGTCCTGGCTATTGTAAATAGAGCTGCAATGAACATTGTGGTACATGACTCTTTTTGACTTATGGTTTTCTCAGGGTATATGCCCAGTAGTGGGATTGCTGGGTCGTATGGTAGTTCTATTTTTAGTTTTTTAAGGAACCTCCATACTGTTCTCCTTAGTGGCTGTATCAATTTGCATTCCCACCAACAGTGTAAGAGGGTTCCCTTTTCTTCACATCCTCTCCAGCATTTATTGTTTGTAGATTTTTTTGATGATGACCATTCTGACTGGCGTGAGGTGATACCTCAGTGTCAGTGATGAGTTTTGTATCTCTGCTGTCAAGTTCTACAAGGGAACATCATAAAATGAAAAAAATTGTGAAAGGGTAGGGAATTTTAATTTCATTCGTATTTTTTCTTTATTATTATTAAATGCAGTGTGGAGTACTGGTTAAAAATGTGGTTTCTCCAATTTCCGGGTACATAACCCAGTTCTACTTACTAGCTGTGGGGAAAGTTACCTTTTTGTGCCTCAGTTTTCTCATCTGTTAAATGGGGATAATATGTAATAGCACCTATGTTATAGAGTTGTGAGAATTACATGAGTTTATATTTGTAAAGTGTTTAGAAAAGTGCCAGGCATATATAAAGGTCTGTGTGAGTATTAGCTGTTAGTACACTGTTGATTCTAATAAGATATAGAAGGGTGTAAAAACCCCCCCCCAAAACAAAATATTGTTCTTCTCACAAAACACCATCACCCAGGGCCTAATAAGTAGGCATTGACTTCTCATAAATCTTCGTGTAGAGAGCAAAGCCTTTGGCACTGGACTGGGACTTCTTCTAGTATAAGGACTCTGATTCTACCCATGTCTATAACATGCTGGGTCACGGTAGGCAATCAGTAAATGTGTTTTGACTGAATTGCCCAGATATGTGGCTTTTTGATGATCTGGCTTAATAGTTAGGCAAACATAGGAGTTGTTCCTCCTTGACCTCGTGCCTACCTTTAGCCTTATGTCTCTCTATCTACTTCTGTGCCTTTGTTCATCCTACTAGTTTTTCAGGATTCATTTCAGGTGTCATCTGTTGAGGCTTGGTCAAGAACTCTTTCTTGGCAGACATGCAACTCTGTTAATATGTCCGTTACAACATTTATCACATTAGAGTTCCATTTTTGCATTAGTTGGGGCTCACCTACTTCCAAGTGACTGAAATTAATCTAACTAGTTCCTACGAAAAGTGATATTTGTTTAAGATGCTGGCAGACCACAGTAACATCTCTGGAGAGCAGAGAATAATACAATAGTTTTTTGGTGGTGTGACAGGTGTCAGGAAGATTCTTAAGAATCTGGTTAAGTTTGGGAACTAGGCAGCAGGAAGGCATGAAGCCTAGTTCTCCTTCATTGACATGACTACATATTCTCTTCATTTGTTGGCTTCTTTTATGCTGCTGCTACCTGACTTGCTCCTCATAGCCGTAATTATAAATTTTCAGCTGAGAAATCTGACGGGCCCACCTCACCTGACCCACCTGGGGTGTGGGGGTAGTGGGAAGGGGTCGTATAGTGACGAGGTACACGTGGCTGTCTCCTAATCAGCAGAGATGGAGCCTGGGGCAGGTTCCTTGAGAAGGGAACAGTAGCACAGAAAACATCTCCAAACATGTTTAACGTGTAGCCATCTCCCCTCCCCACTCAATTCCCAAATCACAAGTTTTTCAATGGCAAATGGATGTCTTATTCATCCATGTATCCTAAACTACTGGTGTGGTCTCTGGCATGCAGAAAGTGCTCAGTGTACGTTTATTGAACTGAACTTTCAAATATCTGCTAGTTCATTCATCATAGCAAGTACTAAATTGCAGTAAATTTTCCATTGAATGCCTGCACACCACTATTTTAAACTTGATTAAAAAGGAAAGCTAGAGAGGTGCAGGTGGCAGAATCACTGTCCTGTTGTGATTCTGGTTCACCTGATTTGTGTTCTAATCATTCCCCTTATGCAGAAAGGCTTAGGGGAACTTGGAGGTAGGTCAAAATGTATTTAGGGATCAAAGGGAGTTTGTATGAAGTCATGGGAAAAGCATGGGTGTTGGAGTATACAAATTAATTTTGACCTGAGCTTTATCATTTACTACATATATATACTTGAGAAGGTCACTAAGTTCTCTGAGCCTCAATTTACTCATGTGTAAAATGAAATAGATAATTTAATCCAATTTTTAGGATTGAATGTTAAATGAGATTGTGAAATGAATTTTCTATGATGTAGTAGGTGTTAGTAATTTAATTCCCTTCCCTTTCTCTCTACTTGCTTCTTACCTTCTTAAGTGCTTTGAGAGTTCTCAAAGGAGGCTTAAGAGTCTTGATTTCTGTAGCATGAAAGAGACTGTTTTGGCCTGAATATTTCATAAGACAAGGACTTGCAGGAAAATGCTAAAAGGATTAACATGGTAAGATGTCCCCTGTGGTCTAAACATATCAAAACAATAGCAAAAGAATTACAAAAATCATAAGTATCATGGAGGGAAAATAACCTTTGAAAACAATAAGTGAAAATTTAAAATAAAATTTAAAAAACAACTAGATCTCACTGTGAAAATATTTTAACACCATAGAGCAAGAACACATTTGCAGGACCAGGTATTTGCACTGGTAGAGGTGGAAAACAAATATTAAAAATTACAAAGAGACAAGATTGAATGATGATATCCACTTGAGAAGACAGAAAAGAAGGTATAATATCTATAAAAACATGTAGTGATGATGAATGACTGCAGCACATGGAAATGCTGCAGAAATACCAAAAAACAAGACAGGATGCAAAGGATAGGCTTAGAGCACTGGAGTGAAGATTACATTAGTTATAAACGGTAACACTATGTGATTGAATTAAAAATATGTAGCAGACTGCATGAATCTAGAATATAGTTGGAGATAAATCTGTAAAGAATAGGGACACTGTTATGGGCTGCATTGTATCCCCCCCCAAATTCATATGTTGAGGTCCTAATCCTGGTACTTCAAAGTGTGATTGTATTTTGAGATAGGGCCTTTAAAGATGTAATTAAGGTTAAATGAGGTCATTGGAGGAGCCCTAACTCAATATGACTGGTGTCCTTATAAAAGAGATTAGGACACAGATACATACAGAGAGAAGACAATGTAAAGACAAAGGGAGAAGATGGCCATCTACAAGCCAAAGAGAAAGGCCATAGGATGAAATCAACCCTGCCAAAACCTTGATCTTGGACTTCTAGCCTCCAGATCTGTGAAGAAATAAATTTCTGTTGTTTAATTCACCTAGTCTGTGGTACTTTGTTCTGGCAGCCCTAGCAAACCAATACAGACACCAAAAGAAAAAGTGATGATGAAAACCGTAGGAAGGCAGTAGATACTTATTCTAACCTGGAAAAGGAGAAATTATGAAAGGAGAACTAGGAAAAGTGTTGAACTGCCTTCTATCAATACTCCTAATTAACAGTATTTAGAGATGCTTGCCACAGGACTATGAGTGGAAAAAATATGAAGGACCAGATGAATAACTCATGTTGCTAAATATAGATATCATTGTATATATAGAAATCAACTAATAACTGTTATAGTAATAAGAGTTCAGTATAATTATAACATAATATAAATCCATAGATTTTAGTGCTTTATACACCTATGAAATGTAAAAATTAATCATTTTATAAATAGTAAAATTGGATTAAATACCTATCAATTTAATCCAGGATATGAAAGCTATTTAAAGGAATTTAAAATAATGGGAAACATTTAAAAAACTGGGGAAAAAAGAGTAATATTTTACTCCAGAATGATCTTACTAAGTATGCTAATGATTGTAATATCTCTTTATTAAATAGAATTAAATATAGTAATAGATATTGGTGTACTTTATAAATTATAAAGATTTGGATGCTAGATATTCTTTTATCATTAGAATTTAGGATATCAAAATTGAGACTTAAGACAACTTTTAGGGGAAAGTAGATTTTAAAATGGTCTAAAATACTTAAGGATTGAAATCAATAAAGAATGCCTGATTGCTGGGTCATATGGTAGTTCTATTTTTAGTTTTTTAAGGAACCTCCATACTGCTTTCCATAGTGGCTGTCCCAGAAATCCCACTACTGGGCATATACCTGGAGAAAACCATAGTTAAAAAGACACATGCACCCCAATGTTCATAGCAGCACTATTTACAATAGTCAGGACATGGAAGCAACCTAAGTGTCCATCGACAGATGAATGGATAAAGAAGATGTGGTACAAATATATAATGGAATATTGCTCAGCCATAAAAAGGAACAAAACTGGATCATTTGTAGAGACATGGATGGACCTAGAGAGTGTCATACAGAGTGAAGTAAGTCAGAAAGAGCAAAACAAATATTGTATATTAATGGATATATGTGGAACCTAGAAAAATGGTATAGGTGATCTTATTTGCAAAGCAGAAATAGAGACACAGATGTAGAGTACTAATGTCTGGATACCAAGCGGGGGGTGGGAGGAATTGAAAGATTGGGATTGATGCATATACACTCTTGATACTATGTATAAAATAGATAACTAATGAAAACATACTTTATAGCACAGGGAACTCTACTTAAGGCACTCTGGTGACCTAAATGGGAAGGAAATCCAAAAAAGAGGGCTATATGTATATGTATAGCTGATTCATTTTGCTGTACAGCAGAAATTAACACAACATTGTAAAGCAACTGTACTCCAATACAAATTAATTAAAAAAACCCCACGGGGCTTCCCTGGTGGCGCAGCGGTTGAGAATCTGCCTGCCAATGCAGGGGACACGGGTTCGAGCCCTGGTCTGGGAGGATCCCGCATGCCGCGGAGCAACTGGGCCCGTGAGCCACAACTACTGAGCCTGCGCGTCTGGAGCCTGTGCTCCACAACAAGAGAGGCCGCGACAGTGAGAGGCCCGCGCATCGTGATGAAGAGTGGCCCCCGCTTGCCGCAACTAGAGAAAGCCCTCGCACAGAAACGAAGACCCAACACAGCCAAAAATAAATATAAATAAATAAAAATTATTTTAAAAAACAAACAAACAAACAAAAAAACCCCACTATGATTCCTAGATAATCTAAAAAAAAAAAAAAAAAAAAGCCTGATTACTCAGTGCTCAATTATTTTGACTCCTTGATTAAATGAGATTTGCATTGGATCTATTCCATTCCCTACTGTACAGGATGATTAATCCCAAAGTCTATGGAACCAGAGAGCCTGGCAGCTCTTCCATGTATTATCTGGATGCTCTTGGGCAGTTATTTAATATTTCTGCTCAGTTTTCACTCTATGAAATGGCGATGAGGTTGTTGTGAGGACTAAAGAGCCCTGGAATATTACATCATGATTAAAATTACTTTCACAGACTATTAGCTGCATTAAATATAATAGCAGGAAAAAAAAAAAGGAAATTGTGTTCTACCATAGCAGACTTTAAAAGTTTGAGTCGTGTCCTCTCTCCTGGGAAATATGTTGAAGTCCTAACCCCTAGTACCTCAAAATGTGACTTTATTTGGAAATATGGTGGTTGCAGATGCAGTTAGTTAAGATGAGGTCATACTGGAAGAGGGTGGGACCCTAATCCAGTGTAACTGGTGTACTTATGAGAGCATGGCTGGGTGAAGAAAGACACACATGTGACAGCAAAGGGAAAGATTAGAGTTACACTGCTACAGGCCAAGGGATGGCAAACATTCCCAGCAACACCAGAAACTAAAGATAGGGCAAGGAAGGATTCCCCTGGAGGTTTTAGAGGGGGCATGGCCTTCCTGGCACCTTGATTTCAGATTTCTAGCCTCCCAAACTGAGAGATAATAGGTTTCTATTGTTTTAAGCCACCTTAGTTTGTGATATTTTGTTACAGCAGCCCTAGGAAACACATTCAAGGACTAGTTTTTGAAGTCATTTAAACGTATTCTTGAATATTTTAAAGATATGAAAAAATGATCACAATATATTTATCACTGAAAAAGCAGTTTATAAAATATTCTGTGTGCTCTAACTCCTATTATCTAAAAAATACATAAATGGACTTACGTATATTCCTCCAGTTTGTATTCTATACATCATATTGTTAAAACTTGTTTTCTCTGATAAGGGGCATTTAGGAAAATTTTTTTTCATTATATTTTTCTGAATTTTTCAGATTTTATAAGGAGAGAAGAATCTGTATGTGTTAATTTTTTGAAGAAAAATGTTTTTTACTTGGTATTATCTTTCTGTGACTTAGGCAACTATGCTCTCTCATGAAAAATACACAACTATAAGCAATTTAAAAAAAATTTATTTATTTATTTATTTATTTATTTATGGCTGTGTTGGGTCTTCGTTTCTGTGAGAGGGCTTTCTCTAGTTGCGGCAAGCGGGGACCACTCTTCATCGCGGTGCACGGGCCTCTCACTATCGCGGCCTCTCTTGTTGCGGAGCACAGGCTCCAGACGCGCAGGCTCAGTAGTTGTGGCTCACGGGCCCAGTTGCTCTGCGGCATGTGGGATCCTCCCAGACCAGGGCTTGAACCCATGTCCCCTGCATTGGCAGGTGGATTCTCAACCACTGCGCCACCAGGGAAGCCCCAATAAGCAATTTTTAAAATTTAAATTTCTATGCATGGAGCTCAGCAGAGCCATTACCAGCACAGGCATGCAGGAGGCCTAACACTAACAAATCACTTAGAATGTATAAAATATAGGAAGCTGACATATCTAAAGAACATGTGTTACAAAAAAAGTTAGAAAATTATACATTAAGACGTAGCAGGTCAGTCTTGTCTGGAAACTGGGTAAGTTTGGGATGAATATGGGAGGTTCTGAAACTAATGGAGATTGATTGGCCTGTAATGAAACGATCCGGCCTGGGCTGGATAGGAAAAGTGCCTAATAAAACTTGGGCACCAAGAATTTTGTTTTCCAAATCCCAGACCTTTTAAAAATAGATACTGTTAAAACTGGTCACAGAGGATTTAAATTCGTTTGCACACCTATCTGAAGAATATTTTTAGTTATTAAGTGTGTTCCCAACCACCCTAAGGTTTTAAAAATGCCTTCATTTCCCTTTGGGGTCTTAAATGTATGCCATTTCAGAGTTACTGATTTACTAACATTTTGAATTTGGACCAATTTAATTTAGCTGAATTGAGATATCTCCAAGTAGGTAGGTTTTATGGACTTCCTGGTACAGCTTATAAGAGGTTCATTAAGGAGTCAAGCAAATGCAAAGAGAGGCTAGGATATGTGAGGTGAGTGTCACCCTGAGGGGTACAAATGGAGATGTCTGTAGAAAAGGCATACTCTTATTGCTGTTATTCAGTTACAATGTATGGTGACATCTGTGGCCACTCTACTTCCCTCTGGGCAGCTAGAACCTCTTTGATGCCACCAAGAAATGGAGAAAGCAAATGAGGCAGCCGGTGGCCACAACTGCTAATGGCGCAGGCCAGTTCATAACAGCCACCTGAAGAGTGAGCTCAGTTCTCCTTCAGGCCAAGGTCCCTTCCTGGTAGCAATGGTTATGAGTAGGACATTACATAGTCATGAAAACTTGGCTTATTTTTATTGGCTGCAGTCACTCTATTTGGAGAAGCAGCTGGCCCTGGGCCCCCAAATTTTCCAGATGCTAGACTCCCTGAATCACCTTTCATTTACCACCCAAGCTGTTCCCCAAATGAACTTACTCTTTGTCCGGTACTCATGCTCTCCCCAAATTCAACCCAACCCTGAAGAGGAACTCACAAGACTACATGTTGCTCTGTATTGATTACTTACTATTGCTTTATATGCTGTGATTTGTACTCATTACAATGACATTAGCACGAGAAGAGGGTCTTGTCAATGGGAAGTAATGTTTGTGCAGCCCATTGTCACCCAAGATTTTGTTCCTTTTGGTCACACTCTAACTTTCACCCTTTCGTTTTCAATAGCTAAAAAATTCAAAGCATTTCCCAAGATCTGGGTATTGTAAGAGACTTACACACTGGTAATTCCTTTAATCATCAATATAATCCTTTCAGGTAGGGTTACTATTATTTATTTCATTACTATCATTGTCCCTATTTTGCAGGTGTGGAAATAGAGGCACAGAGAGGAAATTTTCCCGAGGGCATAAAAGATAGGAAGTGGTGAAGCCAGGATTTGATCTCAGGAGCCTGTACATTTACCTATGTGCATTTGCGTTTGATCTTAATAGCCCAGAAACTTAGCTATATGTATTTGTTTCTATCCAATTATGTCTTTGACCATCATCTTCTGATGTTACAAGATACAAAGACATATTCTTCTAAATCTATTATTATAGTATATTATATTTCTATTAACATAATCTCATGATTATACTTTTACAAACTCTGTAGCCAAATATATTATATTTATTTTCTGCTTAACCTCATTATTTCCCCCCTCACATTGTTGTATGGGAAATTACACTGTAGCCTCTCAATACACTACAGAGACCACTGAACAGAAAGGTTCATGGATAAAAATTAAGATGATGCAATCACATGGTTTATTAAATCAATTTAAAATAAATAATCAGGGCTTTCCTGGTGGTGCAGTGGTTAAGAATCCTCCTGCCAATGCAGGGGACACGGGTTCGAGCCCTGGTCTGGGAAGATCCCACATGCCGCAGAGCAACTAAGCCCGTTTGCCACAACTACTGAGCCTGTGCTCTAGAGCCCGCGAGCCACTATTACTGAGCCCACATCCACAGCTACGGAAGCCCACGCGCCTAGAGCCCGTGCTCTGCAACAAGAGAAGCCACTGCAATGAGAAGCCCGTGCACTGCAACGAAGAGGAGCCCCCGCTCGCCGCAACTAGAGAAAGCCCGCGTGCAGCAACGAAGACCCAACGCAGCCAAAAATAAATAAATAAAACAAATAAAAATTTTAAGAAAATAAAATAAATAATGAGAATCAAGAGGAAAAAGGTGGGGTAAGTTAATGCACTTAGGATAGTATTCAGTTGGGGTGAAAGGAAATCCACAACCTGAATTTGGGGCTACACCATGTTCATATATCTTATCTCTTTTATTCCTGAATCAGCCTCCAAACTGGTGGTGTGTTAATGAGGATGAGAGTGAGTTTTGAGAAAGGGGCCCTGACAGACAGATGGAAGGTGTCTGGGGGGCACACACTTGGTCTGTCAAAGAGACACAAGGGCAAGTACACCTGCAAACAGATTTGCTCGCCAGTTAGCCTGCTAAACAGTGTTGGGTTTTATCTGTGTTCTTTTGGAGAGAACACTTGTGGGGCTAGAATTGAACCATGTTAGACAGCTGATTTAAGGATAACATAGTTGTTAGACCAGAATGGTGTGATTTCACCTTAAGACTTGGGCTTTCTGAACCTTCCAATCCAAAAGTAACACTCTTGTTTGTTCCATCATACGTTCCATTTATTCTGTCTTTAACATGTCTTACAGGTTACTAACTTACTGTTTATATCATCATATGCCTGTGTCTCATAAGCTCCTCATTATCTATATTTAGTGCATCCTCTGAATTTTGCCTCTTCACTTATGCTATTAGCTTACTTATTTTCTATGCATAACATTTCTTGAGTTCCATACATTCTGTTTTGCTTGTCTTTTTTAGAAGAATTGAGTATTCTTAAATAATAGGGCAAGCACATATTCTTCAAGTGCAATAGATTTCCTCTCCTACCATCAGCGGGTGAGTAAAAAGTACTTTGAACAGAGTGAACATTAGACAAATGGTCTTGTGAATGAATGGTATTTTTGGTGGAAATATCAGAAAAGGTTTTGGAAGAGGAGAATTGGAGCTGATGCTTAGGCTTTTCAGACTGGTTAGTTTGTTTTGAACTGCTTCATGTCAACTCATGAAAACCTTCTGTCCCCCTTATTGAAAGCTATACAACTGTTAAAGAAATTTCTCAACTAGTTTTGATTGTTGAGGAAAAACATTTCTGGAAATCTGGCCTTGAGTGTAACTAGAGTACATATAAATTCTCTCCCCTTGAAGGGGTCTGGAATTATCAACTGGGTTTTATTACCAAAGGAGTTTTGGCATGATAGCTTTTATGAAAAGGGCAAAGTCAGGGCTTTGATTGCCTTTATACCTAGCTATCTCTTAATTTTCATGAGTGAAGGATGCAGATAAAAGATTTATATGGAAAAATCCTTTTGAAGCTTATTCCAGAAAAGCTGGTTTGCTGAGAATTCAAAATAGTGTGGATAAGGATCCTTTATTGTGCCTCCCTCTTGGAAACATTATAGAAAAGGACCACATGGTTGTTTTAGAAAATTGAAAATGCAGAGCTTATCAAAATGTTAGTTGTTGCATACCTGGGCTGATGAGGAGGTTTGGCTGATACCATAAGTTTAAGCCTGTTGAAGATCATGGATTTAAGCTCTCATATTTGTCATATAGGGACTGAATCATCCCAGATATTAAAAAGAAAAGAAAGTAAAACGTTCAGGAGCTTTCCTTAACAGTTTTTAGAAGTGGAGCTTATTGCCCTCTTGATGGCAATTTCTAGCCCGTTGTTCCACTGAATTGCCAGGAACAGCGATTTTAGGTGTGAAGTTATTAACCATCTCAAGAGGGCTATCCTTTAGGACAAGGAGACCACTGGGGACTTGAATTGGAGAACTGGTTTCAGGCATTAAAGGTCCCAGTGGACAATATCATTTAGCCAGACTTCTTTGGCAGACGGGCCCCACCAGTCTGCTTCCTAACTTTGGCACTTCTCATTTCTTGTTTAATTGAATATATGTGAAAACCATCCAAATCCTCCATAGCATAAGATGCAGGGTAAACAAAATAAAGATAAGCAACATGATGGTAGGGTTTTCAACTGCAGTTTTCATAACAAATGCAGAATCACTTAATGTGGTCATTTGTTATTGACTCATTAAAATTACTAAAATAAAATAAATAACTAAAATTAGATAAAGAGAAAAAATAAAGTAGATATTGTTTTATTCCCTTTTAATAATGGAATGTGTAAGGAACTTTGACTTACAAGGCCTATAAGCATCTAACGGCAGTGATGATGGATAATGCTTTGGTATAGTATTTGGGGTTACCTTGGATTTCTGCTGTTGAGCCAGAGGCCCGTGGGTTACATGCTGGGGGCATAACCAGGTAAAGACATGTTTTGCTGATCTAATGAGTCATCCATATTAAGAGATGGTATAAATAAGCAGTTTCCTTTCCTAACTCACCTGTCTTACTACCAGCTATTAAAGATTCTTGCTTTTGAAGACAGGATACAAATAAATAGTGGCAGGTAGTACAGAGTGCTGATAAGCAGCACAACTTATTGTAGGTCTAATGTATAGTATGTTATCAATTATACTCCACTTCTGAAAATAAACTGATAAATGTAGTGATATGCCAAACTAAACTCATGCAGGGTATTTCACCACGTCACATTCTGCTGTATGTAGAAAGGTAAGAAAAAAGATTTTAGAATAGGATAAATTGAGAAATGATTTTTAGTGTATGAAATTAATTATGGAGGTGGCAGTTTTAAGTAAAGGTCCAGTGGCTATTATCTCTGTTACTTATCTTAAAGTTATTCTATTATGCTTTTTATAACTTTGTAAACCATCCAAATCCCTCCTAGCATAAGGTACAGTGTAAACAAAATAAAGATAAGCAACATGATGGAAGGGTCTTCAATTGCAGTTTTTATAATATATGCAGAATCATTTAATGTGGTCATTTATAATTGACTATAAAATTACACAAGTAACAGCATGTGGTCAAGGTTCTGTTAGGCCATTTTGGCCAATGACCATGGCTATTTATTTTTAGTTCTGAAAGTGCATGTACTTCCTTCCTTCCTGATCTCTCATAATTCCACTCCCACTATACCTGCTCCTTGACTTCAAGTAGACCATTAATCTCTTAGCTTCTCTCCTTTCTCTGCACCTACCAATCAGTTCCCTCTTGACCTCTATTCCTTTCCAGCTTAGTACGGGCCACGTGTTCTAGTATCATCCAAACTATTCTTTCAGCAGCAACTTTAGCTGGGCTATCCTTATCCTTCTGCAAAATGTATAAGTAGACTTAGACTTACCCAGCTCTGCAAAATCTGGAATCAGGATTGATGCTACAGTTGATGCTGAGCCCTGTTAGAGAAAACCACACAACTGTGTAGGCTGTTGCCATGATATTATCATGGGATTCTGGCTCAGCTGAGCCTCTGTGTTATCAAATCATCCATACTTGTTCTCTCATTTATAATGAGCCCAAAGTCTTACCTCTCCCTTCAGGCTCCCCTTTCAACCTCTCCCTCTCACTCTTACCTCTCGCTCTCAGTAAATGACATTGTTTTACTGCTGCATCAAGAAAATCAGGTCCATCAAGGTTATCCCCCTTTCTTCCCATTTCCAGTTTCGAATGTGTTTATAACTGGTAGAGTTGATTAAGTCTTAGATTCTATCTCATGAGGCCCTAGCAGTGTGGTGTCCCAGAATATTTTGAGGACAGGGATTTTCTGATTGTCCCATGGATGTCCTCTCACGGACAGTCGCTGACCTTGAGCAGTGCTGGATCGTGATGCACCCAGGGTAGCTTAGCCTTAAAGTGCATCCAGAGATAACTAGATGGTTATTTCCCATAACCCAGAAGTCAGCTGAGGCACTCTGACCTCCCTGGCTCCTCCGGGAAAGTGCTGAATGGTGTTGCCCCACGTGGGTGCAAAGCTCAGCTCCTTTCAAGCTCCAGAGCCCCTGCTTGCTTTTGCGAGTTCACTGGTGATTTGGGGGTTCAAGTGGGAATTCCATCTTGTGCCCTGCAGCCTTTCTAATCTCCCAGTTCTCCCCTTTCCCTGCTTCTCTCCCTTCTTTGTCTTCCCCTAATCCTGTTCCGTCTATCTGCTGAGAGCTTTACACATTCCCCTCCTTGTTCAGTGCAGCTTAATAATGGTCCTTTAAACATCTGAGTGTGCTTGGGACTTTCCCTTCATCCTAAAAGGCTTTTCAGAGTTTTTTTTTTCCTGTTCTCTTTCTAAGAGGAATTCTGGAAATAACATTTTCTCTCTCTCACTTTCTAAGACATCTCCTTCAGAGCTGTTTCTTAAACATGACAACTGTAGTGGTGTTATAGCCAATATTGTGAGTGGTTTATTCTGGCCATGATTGTTCCATTTCTGCAAGAAGTTCATTTTTTACTTCTCAAGGAGGAGGCTGTGGCACGCAAGCATGCATCCAGATAATCTAATGACTAAATTACAGAGGGTGGAAGCTGCAGCATAAAATTTTGCTTTACATAATTTGGAGTTTGATTTGTCGAAACACAGTCTATTCTGATTCTTGTGGTTATATTACAGTAAAGTCATTTAAAGTCCCTGGGGTCTGTATCTTCATTAGTTCGTATGAAACCAAGAATGACTGGGAACCAGGCATCAAAATTAATTTGGAGCATTTAGTTCTATCTTTAAAAAATTCACCTGAATTAATATTGTGAGTAGTAGTAATAGTCATATGTACAATGCTTTCGGGTTGAACTGTGTCTCCCCCAAAATTCAGATACTGCAATTCTTACCCCCCAGTTAAGACTCAGAATGTGGCCTTATTTGGAGATAGGGTCTTTTCTAAGTTAAAATGAGGTTATTTTATGGTGGGCCCTAATCCAATAGGATTGGTGTGCTTATAATTAGGGGAAATTTGGAGATAGACTTGCATACAGGAAGAACACCATGTGATCATGAAGACGGCCATCTGCCAGCCAAGGAGAGAGGCCTGGAACAGATCCTTCCCTCACAGCCCTCAGAAAGAACCAACCCTGCCTACATCTTGATCTCAGACTTCAAGCCTCCAGAACTGTGAGGCAATAGATTTCTATTGTTTAAGCCACCTAGTTTTTGGTACTTTGTTATGACAGCCCTAACAAACTAACAGAGGATGGCTGAAACTACGGTTCCTTACGCAGAATGTTCGATGGCCTAATCTAGCTCTGTGGTTTGAGGGGGGAAAAAACAAAGTTTTAAAACTATTTCCACCAAAAATGAAGGGTATGTAATTTGGGGGAGAAGGATGGAAAAATTTTGGTAAATTCAGTAACTTATCCTAGGATTTTCTGAAGTTTATTTGGCAGAGAATCTCTTTTTTTTTTTTTTTTACGAGTTTTAAAGGAGATATAATAGCAGAACTGCTTAGCTTTGGTTGAAAGGGCATGTGTGTGTATGGGGGGGAGCTGGTTGGCTGTGATTCCCCTCTGCCCCCCCCGCCCCCCGACTCCACTCTCCCCATTAAGAAGTCTGGAACCCTGGGCCTTTTAAGAAACAGTGGGACTACGCTTGGCTACTACTTTGAATTGACCCAGAAGGAACCCTGCCTGAGGGGTTAATTAGACTCTTTGCATGGGTTAGGATTTGCTACCATTAAAACAATTTATATTGTCCTATAGGCAAAATATTATTTCTGGGAAAGCGATTCATTATATATGTTATGATGGGGGAGAGGTTACCAGATCCTAGTTGGGGAAGCTTTTAGGGTCTTTGAAACATGGGGTGAATATCATGGGGAGAAATAACTAACCGATCATTGTGAACTTGTCTTTCTTTGATTCCTTTTTCTTGAAGTTATGCCAGGAGCAAGTATATCCCCAAATCTTCATTCATTATTGGCCCTATTGGTTAAGCCTTGTGCTTTTCAGTGAGCTCTGTAGTACTGCATTAAAAACTGCTTATAAAAGGATTTGCATTTAATGAATTTCTCTGCAGCTTTCTCTGAGCTCTTTATTCTATCCAATCTAGTCTGGAACTTCCTCCTTCAATTATCACTGCTCTCAGATTTTCAACCTTCTCCTCTCTGGTGCCTTATTCCCTGTAGTTACTCAAAATGTTCAAGCCTAACCAAACCCCAAAACACCTCCCCTGCAGCCCATCTCAGCTCCCTGAATTTTAAAAGTCATTCCTTCATTTCCCTCTTCTTACCCACAAGCAGGGTATTTGAGGGGCAGATGACGTCGGGGCCTGGATCAGCATCTGCCATGAAAAGTGTGTTGTTTCTGATCTTTCTGTGCTTCATCAGCTCACTGACCTCAGCTTTCCCTTGAAACCATCTTGAAATCCTCTGCCAGGGACTGTTAAGTCTTGGAAGGTCAAATCTGTAGGAGACCTGCTGCCTTTGCATTGAACTCAAAACATGTTCTAAACTGCATCCAAGAGAAGTGTGTATCTTACTTTAGTAAAGAGCCTCTTCTACTTGTTTAAACTGTTTCTGTTTATTCTCCTTAGCATTGTTTGTCTTAGTCTATTATTCCACTTGATGCTTATGATGTTTTCTTTAAAAATTAAAAAAAAAACTTCCTAGTTTAACTTAAAAAATCTTCTTGCCATTAAATTTTGTTATTCTTTTATTTCTTTATCATATTAATTTTTTGTTATTTTATTTTACTGTAGAAAGAACACTTAACATGAGATCCACCCTCTTAACAAATTTTAGGTGTACAATATATTACTGGTGAGTATAGGTACAATGTCGTACAGCAGGTCTCTGGAGCTTATTCCTCTTATTTGACTGAAACTATGCCTATTGATTAGTAACTCCCCATTTCTCCTCCCCTCAACCTCTGGAAACCACCATTCTGCTCTGTGATTCTCTGAATTTGACAATTTTGGATACCTTATGTAAGTGGAGTCATGCAGTATTTGTCTTTCTCTGATGGGCTTATTTTCACTTAGCATAATGTCCTCAAGGTTCATACATAGTATCACATATTGGAGACTTTTCATTTTTTTTAAGGCTGAGTAGTAGTCCATTGTACATATCATATATATCATATGTCATAGGTATAACATATCATATGATACATATGTATATTTTATTTTTTTACAATTTTACTTCTTCTTTTTAATTTAAATGCCTTTTATTCCTTTTTCTTACTTAATTGTTCTGGCTAGGACTTCCAGTACAATGATGAAGTAGTGAGAGTGAGTATCCTTGCCTTTTTCCTGATCTAAGGGAAAAACTTTTCAATTTTTCACCATTGAGTATAATGTTAGCCGTGGGCTTCTCATATATGCCCTTTATTATTGAAGTTGAAGTACATTCCTTCTATACTTAGTTTGTTGAGAGTTTTATCATATTAATTTTTAAAAAGCCAAAATCTCTTTTATATTTAGCTTAGCACATTTATACTCTTAAATGCCTCAGCTTATGGTTTTATGTATTTTTAATGTTTGAATTTCTTTTTTAAATTCTTTCAATATTCTCTATATAATTATTATTTTTCACTTGTCCTATTTTTTACCCCCTCTTTTCTTGGTGCTCTGGTTTTTTTGTCATTTATCTTCCTTTAATTTTGTATCTTTGATATTTTTTCTTTTGCTCTTTTCCCCTGATTATTATTTTTTAACCCATTTATATTTTTAGCAGTGTAATATTTTTTTCTCTTTTTATTTTGAGGTTTTGATTTTATCTATTTTATAGATTTTAATTTTAGCAATTCTTTGCATTGTAATCTTCCAAATCCTTTCACATTATTTGTCTATTTCTTATTTTCCTATTATAGTACTTTAATTTCATTTATTATTATTTTTTTAAAATTACAGACACATAAGCATTTTGTTGGAGACAAAAATTCTAAGAAATTTTTCTTAGTAATCAGAGTTTGGATGTTGTTCTTCTGACTGTCCCTAATCGTGTCTTCTTTGCCTTTGTAGAATATCTCCCCATTTCCCTTCAGTGTTGATACTCCAGGAAAAATAATATTATTGTTGATACCTGCAGAATTGCATATGATAAATTTATTATCCAAAGGCAGTAATGATCCTCCGTATGGAAGAGGCTCATTTTACATTAAAATTAGTAAGTTTTTCTTTCCTTGAATCTCATATCGGCCAATTGTTTATGAAGGAGCTGGATAGTTTCATAGAACTCTACTGCTCTATGTTCTGATTAGACCATATATGGAATCATAAATCTCGTCTGGGACATATAGTTTAAATAGAATGGTGAGGCAACTTAAAAAGCATGCTACATGAGGAATAGTTGAGGGAGTTGCTTAGTTTAATTATAACAGGAACTTAAAGGAGATTTGCCTGCTATTGGCAGATAGCCCTGGGCTGCCATGGAAGAGGGGGTTGCTAACTAGGGCAGAACTAGACGCAGTGGGTGAAATATACAGGGATCCAGCTTTGACTGTGTTTGTGGAAGAAAAACAATTTAAATATGGAAACTGTTCAACCACACACCATACTGCTTCAAAATGGATCATGATAGGCTAATTCGAGACGGAAATTAGAAGGTTCTGTGACTCTTTGGCCTTATGTTCATTTTTTACCTCTGGCCTTAAATTAGATTTTAAATGATCTGATTAGCTTATTTCAAACACGGTATTCGAATTTGAAATAGGTTTCTTCATCTGATTTTTTTTTTTTTTTGGCTGCGTTGGGTCTTTGTTGCTGCCCGCGGGTTTTCTCTAGTTGCGGCGAGTGGGGGCTACTCTTCGTTGCGGTGTGAAGGCTTCTCCTTGCTGTGGCTTCTCTTGTTGCGGAGCACTGGCCCTAGAGCGTGTGGGCTTCAATAGTTGCAGCACACGGGCTCGGTAGTTGTGGCTCATGGGCTATAGAACACAGGCTCAGTAGTTGTGGCGCATGGGCTTTGTTGCTCCGCGGCATGTGGGATCTTCCTGGACCAGGGCTCGAACCTGTGTCCCCTGCATTGGCAGGTGGATTCTTAACCACTGTGCCACCAGGGAAGTCCCTCCTCATCTAATTTTATTTCTTTTGTTAGTGAGGAGGAAATCTTTCTTCTCAGCATCATCACTGGCTCTATGCCACCAAGGTGTAGTGGTCGTTGTCCTGTTATCCAGAAGGATGCGTTGAATTTAAGTTCAGATCATACTAGGCAAAAGATACTCATATTGGATTGGAATAATTTTAGAGCTAATCTTTAGCTATCTGGAGATTTATTTTGTCTCAATTTTCTTTAAGAAGGGTAAGTAACGTATGATAAAACGCATGATTTTAAATGTTTAGTGTGATGAATTTTGACAATTGTATACACCTTTGTAGCCACTTCCTGGAAATTCCTTCACATCCCTTTTTAATTGATATCTTCCCCATCCTCACTCCCATAGATCAACCATTTTCTGACTTTCGTAGCTGTAGTTTTGCCTCTTCTAGGGCTTCATATAAATGGATCATAGAACTTTTACCATCTGTGTCTGGCTTTCTTGACTCACCATAATGTTCATCATTCGTGTTAATACAGGATCAATAGTTTGTTTCTTTTTATTGTATTTCATTGATCATTTACTCCTCTGGAGATTTTGTTTCTTGAAACCTGGAGGAACAATGTTGAACATTTCCAAAAGACTTTGCATTCTGTAGGTAAGCTTCCTCCTGACCTCATTACTTAATATTGTCATATTTTTACTTCATTTTGCCTATTTTTATTGAAAGAAACAATTAAGATAATTGTTGTTGTGTAATGTAAAATGCTAATACAGTCTCTAGCTTATGGAAAGTCTTCAATGAATGTGAGCTCTAGAGGCAGCAATTAGCAGCTTACCTAATTTTGCCCCAAATACTTTTTAGCCCTGAACTTTAATGGTGTAGTAAATATGTTAGTAAAATAAGTCTCAGAAAAGTTTAATAAAATCTGTTGCGAATTGCACAGGAATTGAAATCTCTTCGTCAAATCCATGAATAAGCTTTTAATATACAGTTATGTTCTCTTTGAAATAAAGTGGTGAATTATATTTGTTACCACTTTATTTATAATTGCTAAACAATGGAACCAACCTACTGTGCAATAAGAGAATTTATAAAAATTATTTTTATCAGCTTTATTGAGCATGGTTGACATACAATAACTGTGAATATTTAGTTCTGTGAATAACTGTGAAATTTGATACATTTTTACATATGTTTGCAACATGAAACCATCACCACAACCAAGATAATGAACATATCCATCATCTACAAAAGTTTCCTTGTGCCCCTTTAAAATTTTTCTCTCTTGCCCTATCTTTCTCCTACCCTCAGTAACCACTGATTAGCTTTCTGTCACTACATATTAATTTGCCTTTGATAGAGTTTTAGTAAGAGGTTGTTAAAATAAGTTATGGTACATTTATATTCTGTTAAAATAATGCTTTTGAAGAATATTTAATTATAGGGGAAGTACTCATAAACTAGGTGATAAAATGATATAAAATTATAAATATAGAATAATCTTAAATTTACACACCCAAAATACCTTTAACGTGAATAGAAAAAGGATGAAGGAAACATTAAAATGAGATGGTTATTTCTGGGTGTGTGGGATTACAGGTGATTTTATTTAATTTATACTATTTGTATACTATTTGTCTACTTTCTAAATTTAGTATAATCAGAATACATTATTTTACAATGAGAATAAAGTCAAAATAAAGAAATCTATGAACAAGGTGATCTGAGTCTCCAGTGAACTCTATAATGCATTTCTGCTTGGCTGAGTAAGCTTTTACTTAGGGATTTTAACTGTAAATAGTTGAAATTGTGTTCTCTATGCTAAAGGAAAAATTCTGGTAAAGAGCATTTTCTTTTTCCTGGAAGTATTGGAGTGCCTTGCATATTAATATAATTTCTCTGAGTAATCATGTTAATAACTATGGTATGTAAAATAATTCCTACAGTATCTGACTGCTTATCCTCCTGGAAGTGAACTGAAAGCATTAAGTGAGCTCTCTTGGTAATGAAGGTCACAAATCAAAAGAAAGAATATATGAAAAAAGGATTAGAACAAAAAGAGCTAAAGCCATAACTCTACATCCCTGTTATAATGAATCCTATAATTTGACAAATGTAAGCAGGTAAAAAATGGCACTTAATGAATTAATTATGAGCTGCTGTTTCTGATTGTCAGTTGGGAATAAAAACTTTTTTCCTGAAATCCTGAAAGATTCAGCAAAAAAGTACGTATAAATTAAAATAAATTTTTAGACATAAGCAAATTATCATTTTTTTTATAAATAATGTTTGTAGTAAAGAGTAATTTTTCCTCTTTAATTTTCCATAGGGCTTATAGCATGTGTAACATAAATAAAAATTATAAAGTTTGTATATTTATTTTTACTTCTCAATTTAACAAACTAGTAATTACCTATCAAGCGTTAGTAGGCTTCTGCTCAGTGCTATGAAAATTACAAAAATGAGCAACTAGTATCCCTGGTCACAAGACACATAAAATTTAGTGCATTCTTTTGGGTGTCGTACTTAGGCTTTAAGCCAAGTATCTATTTTGAGCTTGAAGAAAATGAGTATTTACAAGTCTTATTTTCATCCATTAGTATACCAGAAGGAAGTGAAAGTGACAGCATAGATCAATACAGTTATCAATTTCTATTAAAATTTAGTGTTTAGGTCATTAAAAAAGACTGTATTCTATAAAAAATATAAATGAAAATCACAACACATTTTTTTTCTCACTTATTTTTAGTAGTGTTATTATTTACTACTTTTGGGTAAGTCATTCTCCTGGAAAACACTTTTTCCAAAGGAGTAATAATTTATTATTTTGCATCCAAATTCCACATTAGTATAGGTAAAACAAGACTGAATCTGGGATCAGGTCAGGAACTCCTAAGGCAGTTATTTCAGTCCTCAACCAAAGTGTAAACCAATATTGCACACAATGTAATACACACAAGGAAATGGCTGATACTTTGCACAATCGGAAGGGTATGTACTGTACTTCCCCTTACCTGTGGCAATAAGGTGTGTGAATCATGACTATGGGCAATTCTGATGCAAATGACCACGTCTTATCATAGAATTGTTCTGGAAGTTTATAAATGTGGTAAAGATATATGTCAGAAACAAAGGCATATCATGAAAGTACAGTTAATGCAATTAAACATTTTATCCTTCCTTTGTGCTTCTGGTCTGGTTTTCTTCACAAATCCTCCCACTTATTAAACTGAACTCATTTTGAAGGACGCATTAGAAAATCAAGAAACAGGAATACGATATTTCAGTAATGTCTTTAAAAAAAGATATTTCAGAGTTAAAGTGCTGATGCTGTCTGAGAGCTTAATTGTATTTAAAAATAAATGAAAATCTGATGACTTACATCTTTCACCTCCCCCAAAACTTTCTCTAATGTAAATGCTATTTCATATAAAACTCCTTAAGCAGAATTTGACATCTTTTAAAATCATTCACTATCATAACATAATGTAGTCTGCAAATGTTTTTCACTTCATTTGAAACGTCTGTATGGATGAACACAGATCCTATTGATAGCAACGACTGAATGCTTCACTCTCATTGCATAATGGAGCTAATATCACTATGAAATAAGATAATGAGCTTTCAGAATGTACAGAGTTCCCCCAAACTTTTCACAGGTCAAAACAAAAACTTGGAGTAAAAATAGTGATACATCAATGTACCTTAACTACTTTATCTTTACGCAGATGATCCTATATGTATATATTAACAGACAGGGTAGTTTCAAGAATAACCTTAAATACTTGGATATGGTTTACTGCCAAGTGACTAGAATTGAATCCCTAAATTATTTAAGTTGAAGAGATATATAAAAAAATACTTAGTAGGATTTAAGAACTACTGGAGGTCTTTTTTCACTTTCAAAATGAGTACAATTTACTGAAAAAATAATGAAGACTGCTTTGCATTGAAAATGAGTTGTTTTCCCTTTCTAGACACACTCTGCACAAAACATTTAATGCAGTTTACTCCTGATTGTTTGCAAGGTGCTTTCACAGTTTGTAGATCATTCAGATCCTCTATTTCTCTTCTTTTTCTGTCTGCTTTCTACCTTCTGTTCATATTAGTGTTTACACCATCCTAATGGGGTTGGGTGATAGAGGCGAAATGCCTAAAGAAACAGAAGTAGGTCAGTGTTTTTCTTCTTTTTTTTTTTAACATCTTTATTGGAGTATAATTGCTTTACAATGGTGTGTTAGTTTCTGCTTTATAGCAAAGTGAATCAGCTATACATATACATATATCCCCATATCTCCTCCCTCTTGCGTCTCCCTCCCACCCTCCCTATCCCACCCCTCTAGGTGGTCACAAAGCACTGAGCTGATCTCCCTGTGCTATGCAGCTGCTTCCCACTAGCTATCTTATTTTACATTTCGTAGTGTATATATGTCCATCTCACTCTCTCACTTCATCCCAGCTTACCCTTCCCCCTCCTTGTGTCCTCAAGTCCATTCTCTATCTCTGCATCTTTATTCCTGTCCTGCCCCTCGGTTCTTCAGAATAATTTTTTTTTTTTTAGATTCTATATATATGTGTTAGCATACGGTATTTGTTTTTCTCTTTCTGACTTACTTCACTCTGTATGACAGGCTCTAAGTCCATCCACCTCATTACAAATAACTCAATTTCGTTTCTTTTTATGGCTGAGTAATATTCCATTGTATATATGTGCCACATCTTCTTTATCCATTCATCTGTCGATGGACACTTAGGTTGCTTCCATGTCCTGGCTATTGTAAATAGAGCTGCAATGAACATTGTGGTACATGACTCTTTTTGAATTATGGTTTTCTCAGGGTATATGCCCAGTAGTGGGATTGCTGGGTCGTATGGTAGTTCTATTTTTAGTTTTTAAAGGAACCTCCATACTGTTCTCATTAGTGGTTGTATTGATTTACATTCCCACCAACAGTGCAAGAGGGTTCCCTTTTCTCCACACCCTCTCCAGCATTTATTGTTTGTAGATTTTTTGATGATGGCCGTTCTGACTGGTGTGAGGTGATACCTCACTGTAGTTTTGATTTGCATTTCTCTAATGACTAGTGATGTTGAGCATCCTTTCATGGGTTTGTTGGCAGTTTGTATATCTTCTTTGGAGAAATGTCTGTTTAGGTCTTCTGTGCATTTTTGGATTGGGTTGTTTGTTTTTTTGATATTGAGCTGCATGAGCTGCCTGTATATTTTGGAGATTAATCCTTTATCAGTTGCTTTGTTTGCAAATATTTGCTCCCATTCTGAGGGTTGTCTGTTTGTCTTGTTTATGGTTTCCTTTGCTGTGCAAAAGCTTTTAAGTTTCTTTAGGTCCCATTTGTTTATTTTTGTTTTTATTTCCATTTCTCTAGGACGTGGGTCAAAAAGGATCTTTGTGATTTATGTCATAGAGTGTTCTGCCTATGTTTTCCTCTAAGAGTTTTATAGTGTCTGGCCTTATATTTAGGTCTTTAATCCATTTTGAGTTTATTTTTGTGTATGGTGTTAGGGACTGTTCTATTGCATTCTTTCACATGTAACTGTCCAGTTTTCCCAGCACCATTTATTGAAGAGGCTGTCTTTTCTCCATTGTATATTCTTGCCTCCATTATCAAAAATAAGGTGACCATATGTGCATGGTGTTTTTCTTCTTAACTTTAGCAAAATGTTTTTCCCAAAAGCTGTTAGTTAAAATCAGGTTTTCCATGTACTGTTGATTTTAGTTTATGGTATATGTGTCTTTCATTAACTTAGGGAATCCTAAACTTAATTGAAAAATAACAGCAGCACGATACAGTGAAAAGCTTTGAAATCAGACACAGTGGGATTCAAATCCCAGTTTGGCCATTAATAACCATGGTAAGATAATTTAATTTATTAGCCTCTGTTTCTTCATCAGTTCATGGAGGATGAGATAGCTGTCATAGAGAGCTATTTTGAGAATTATTAATAATTTATGTTAAAAACTGGTATATAGCATATTCACAATTTTAACTGATGTGTTTCTCAGTTTATTAGAGCAGATTCAATACCAGAGGCCCGTTATTTGATTATATTAAGATTGCCAACTATATTGTGAAAAGTGGTTATCAGAAATATCATTGACCAGAGTTTTGATATATAAACGTAATGACCCATTATTCACATAATCCTATGAAGATGGCAGTTCTAAGTCATAGAAAAGCACGCACCAGTTTTATTTAATGTATAGAAGATCTCCACAAATTAGACAAACACAGAAGAGAATGTTCAGATTGATAACGCTAGAGACCTCAATTATTCCTCAGGTTGTGTTCACTGTCAAATAGACATGTATAAAAAGATCTCACTTTATGTACCTTATGGACTAGATGTGATTCTGGAATTGGTTATATATAAAATTCCTTTTTAAAAGAAGAAGTTTAAATATATTAGAAAACACTGATGTTCAGAGAAATCAGAAACTTCTGATAGATGCTCCCAAGTATATTTTTGGGTTTCTTCAAGATGCAGTTATAAATCATGTCACAGAGTTTATGTCTTATTCTTCCCATTCCTGCCAGGCTCTGCTTCCCAGGCCTCTCATGCTTGCCTGGGATCGAAGCAATTTCATAAACTAATTCATATCCAGGTGTAATCACCTTGTGAAGAAATCTGTCGGAAAAATTGTCTTTCAAGTGTGTTATAGTTTTTTTTAAAAAATTTATTTATTTTTGTCTGCGTTGGGTCTTCGTTGCTGTGCGCAGGATTTCTCTAGCTGCAGCGAGTGGGGGCTACTCTTCGTTGCTGTGCGCGGGCTTCTCACTGCGGTGGCTTCTCTTGCTGCAGAGCACGGGCTGTAGGCACGCAGACTTCAGTAGTTGTAGTGTGTGGGCTCAGTAGTTGTGGCACGTGGGCTCAGTAGTTGTGGCTCGTGGGCTCTAGAGCACAGGCTCTGTAGTTGTGGCGCACGGGCTTAAGTGTGTTATAGTTTATTTAAAGTTATTTTAAAAAATTCAGAGAACACAGGGCTTAGTTCCTTTAATGTAAAGGGCACAACTGCATTAGCTAGTGCTGAATTGTTACATGGAGTTGAACCGTGAATCAGGCAGGAGGTGGTGTTGAGTGGGAGAATCATGCTGCAGCAGAAGGTTACTCTATCATCTATCATCAGTGACACAAGGAGAGTTCATTGTATTTTCCAGATAAGGAATTGAGATGCTGAGAGACACAGAAAAGCCAATGGAGTGACTCAGTGTGGTTGAGGGACCTTTTTAAAGTAAAACTTTTGTTTCCTCAAATTACTGTACATACACCCCCTGTTTTAATTGGAAAAAAAGGGCAAATGTGTTTTATCATTCTTGATAGTGATCAACTGAGCACATAATGAGGGATTAGCTTAATTATTGATCCCTGTAGGGAGTGTCATTCATAAATAATCCACTTTTACTAAAGCTATGTGCTTCCCCCATTTTACCCTGTATTTTTCAGGTTACTAAAAGAAAAATCACTTACTGACCCTTTGACCAGTTTATTAACTATCTCTTACAAATGTTGCCAAGTTTCAGCTGGATGGATAAGTCATAATGAGATTGAAGACTCACCATCATCCTAAGTGCATATTGGACATAACTATTTATTTAACAAGAGAATTATAGCACATTCAGTGGATTAATGGCAGGAGAGTATATCTGGAACATGGTCAGGTAGAAACACCTCTGAGTAGGCTCTGGGGAGAGAGAGCAGAAAGAGAGGTGAGATTGTGCTGTATTTAGCTATTCTTGATTTTTGGCCTGAATACTAAAGCTATTTCTTTAATGAACAGTTCAGTTAATTAAGAAACTTCATTTAAAGTTTGGTAATCTTTGTGTAAACTTCAAAGAAGTGAAAACAGCAATGTAAAGAAGATGAATTTTAGGAAAGTCAACTTCAGTAAACTTAAATAAATTATAAGAAAAGGATCTGTAAGTGGAAGAATCCATGTAAACTAGATTATTTCTGAAAGCAACACTGGTAAATGTAGCAAGAGGACAGGAAAGAAGGAGGAAACCTGGGTAGCTACGCAGAGCTGCAGATTTAAAAGACCCCAAAGAGTAAGGATTAGAAAGGAGTATTAGACCAGAAACAGGGCATATCAGTGATGGCATGTAAGAATAAAACCAGGAAACCTATCGTGAATAGAACTGAAATACACCAAAATTGACAAAAAAAGATTCTTTAGGTATGTATGAGGTGCAGGGACGACTGAGAAAAACATATCCTCTATTAGATGCAAAGAAAAAGAGATATGGTACCAAAACAGAAAGCAGAATTCAGTTGTTATTTAAGAAAATTTAACCTTCATGATAAAATATAGTGTATAATTTGGAAAATGGAATCGGAAACTGTGGTTGAAGGGCAGGGAAACAAACTAGACTTGGCAGGGAGTGGTCAAAGATCAGTTAAACAGATCCTGATGACATTCAAATTAGAATGCCAATTATTGATGATTCTGGCTCTGAGGTGCTAAAAATAACACCTTTTTGTTACAGTAGAAAACTATATTCTTAGTGATTTTTAGATCACTGTGAACTGTTAGTGCCTGCTTCATTATGCTTTATGTCAAAGGACACAAATGAAATTTTATTTTTTATTATGAACGTAGTTCATGATCTATTTATTTATTTATTTATTTATTTGGCTGTGTTGGGTCTTCGTTTCTGTGCGAGGGCTTTCTCTAGTTGCGGCAATTGGGGGCCACTCTTCATCGCGGTGCGCGGGCCTCTCATTATCGCGGCCTCTCTTGTTGCGGAGCACAGGCTCCAGATGCGCAGGCTCAGTAATTGTGGCTCACGGGCCTAGTTGCTCCGCGGCATATGGGATCTTCCCAGACCAGGACTCGAACCCGTGTCCCCTGCATTGGCAGGCAGATTCTCAACCACTGCGCCACCAGGGAAGCCCACGATCTTTTTTTTAAGTGCCTTATTTTTATAGCTTTTTTCTTTGTAACCTAGTGTGACTCCCCATTTTCCTGTGTCAGCATACTATGGGACAAAAACTCACCTCATTTAAAGTGATTTGTGTTCACAGGAAGCATTATAGATCGGTCTCAAGTGAGAAAAGCCAATCTGTGTGTCCCAAAGCTGCCAGGGCATCAGAGAGGGGTGGACCAAAAGATGAACCCGGGACATCACCCGTCTTTAAAAACATTTTTTAAAATTAAAGTATAGTTGATTTACAATATTATATTAGTTTTAGGTGTACAGTATAGTGATGCAGTAATTTTGCAGATTATACTCCATTATAAATTATTACAAGATAATGGTTCACACTCCAGTCTTATTTTTAAAAAGCAAACGTCTTATTTGGATCAATTAAAGAAAATATATAATATATGCTATTTTAAAAAATCATAGAATCCTCCCTTCTAAAGACAGCTTTTTATTATGTCCATGACAGAATACAATGTACAACTTTATATTTTACAATTATAGGGATTTGAAGAACCTGGCAAGCTTCCATGAAAAGCTGCAAAGATTACTCATCAGTAGCTGAATAATGCCTATACATGTAATTTAATATTGATATGTATTTGCCCTTAAGATGTCTGAGAATGAATCAGTCTTGTGGAGGATAACACATGTTACCTGAAGACAACTAGTTACCTGAAGGCAGCTAGTTTCACTAGCAGTGAAACTGCTAGTGGTGGAAGTTTGATTGAATATATTTAGCTTTTTTAAAAAAAATTAGTAAAACAGAAACAAATTTCTGGTAAAGGTCTACACTTTATCTAGAAGCTCTAGAGGAAGGTTCACACCGTTTTTTTAAGTAGTTCCTATGCCATAAAAGCAGCACATTGAGAAGTAACAGCACTGGAAACCAGAATGCATTCCTTTCTGGGTGGTTCTCCCTGTGACTTTGGCCAGGACACTCCAACTTTCTGTCTTCATGTTGCCCTAGGCTAGGTGCCCATGAAGGACTCTCTCAGGCACTCTGATTCTCTTTTGAATTCTCTCTTTGAAAATTTGTGGTAAAGAATCTACATAAGAGATATAAATGTACCAAACCTTTGTGTGTGTGTGTACTATCTATCTCCATATTCTTAAGGGGAAGTTGAATGAGGAAATGTGTATGGCAAATCTATTAGCATTTTGTTTTGGCACGTAGGTTAATGGTTTGAACATATTTCTAAGTAGATGCCTCAGACACTGAAGATGTCCATCAGTAGGAAATTGATTAAGTTTTGGGACATCCTTGTGATAGCCAGTCTGCTAAATAAAGAATATCTGGACACAAAATAATGTGAGCAATGCACATTCCATTTTAAAAATTACACACACACACATGCACACACACAGGGTCTGGGTGAATTTGTACCCAGTGTCAACAGTGGCTATCCTTTGATGGAGGGATTATAGGTGACTATTTTTGGACTTAGGGAAAAAACCCCAGTAAATATTAAAAAAAAAAAATCACCTATTAGTTTTCTAGGGCTACTCTAACAAATTACTACAAAGTGAGTGGCTTGCAACATCAGAACCATATTGTCTCACAGTTCTGAGGTCAGAAGTCTGAAATCAGGGTGTCCAAGGGCTGTGATCTCTCTTTGAAACCTGTAGGGGAGAATCCTCCTTTGCCTCTTCTGGGTTCTGGCGTTTGCTAGCCATCCTGTGTCAAAAACAAGCAAAGTATTTAACTTTGAGAATTTTATAATATTTACATAAATTTTAGTTCTACTATGATAACCACTAGTATTAAAAAATTCTGTTTTGGGACTTCCCTGGTGGTCCAGTGGTTAAGAATCCGCCTTCCAATGCAGGGGACGTGGGTTCCATCCCTGGTCGGGGAACTAAGATCCTACATGCCACAGGGCAAGTAAGCCCGCGTGCTCCAGAGCCTGTGCGCCACAACTAGAGAGAAGCCGGTGCGCCACAACGAAGATCCCGCATGCTGCAACTAAGACCTGATGCAGCCCCCTGCCAAAAAAATAAAATCCTGTTTTAAATTTTAGTAAGTTATATATACTAAACTTTAAAAATAAAATCAGTGGTGTTGACCCTTATTAATGGAGGTATTGCTTGAGGAATTTCCAACCAGAATACATAGACTAAATGCACTTGATAAAATGTCTGTTTCTAAGTTTCTTTTCATCGGTATTAGTGAATACACAATATTGCCATGGTAAGGGCTGCATGAATATAAGGCCACATGCTTAGTGGTGAGGGGAACAGGCCCTGGATTTGCATTCCACTCCATCACCTGCTAGCTTACTGGTCTTGGCTAGGTGGGTAGCCATTCTGAACCCGTGTTTCTCAAGTGTAAAGTGGAGCGGCTAATACCCATCTGAAAGGTTTACTTTGAGAATAAAATGAGATAATTTATCTAAACCACTTTTCACACTATCTGGTGCTTAGTAATTTTTCAGTGAATGGAGGTGATCAATAATAATGTTAGTATTAAATAATGTCAGATAATTTGAGATTTAGTGTAAGCATCAGTTTTAGAGTGGCAGAACCATCAGTTTTATTTGCATTCATTGATTCAGCAATGCATTAAAAGGTCAAGGGGAGGATAGGGAATGAGACAATTTGTCTTTAATTGGTTGGTGTGCCATGTTTGGGAAAAAACCCTTTATTTTAATTTCAAAAGATAAGTATAACAGGTAAGTGTCAGAGAAAGTAAAGACTTTTAAAGCCTTCAAATTGTCCCTCAAGTAATGTCAACTTGATGGTAAAGTGTTCCTAAAATACTTTAATTTTCATTTATTAGTGACTGTGATTTCACTACTTGGCTTAGTGTAACATCAGCAAAATGTCAAGGATCCTTCTAATAGTCTTACTTGTAGTATTAAATAATTTTATGAGTAAAGGAGATGGCCTCATACAAATCAATGAAAAAAAATGAGAGTTCTAATAGATGAACAGATAAAGACAATGAATAGATGACTCACAAAGGAAAAGTAAAACTGGAAAATAACCATGAGAAGAAAAATGTTCTCTGTAATAAGGGAAGTAGAAATTAATACAGCAAGGTGTCTGTTTTATTTCTTGCCTATTGTGATAGGAAAACTTTTTGCTACAGAGAATTGGGATCTAGTGACATTAATTAGTCACCTAGAGTATTGATGGCAGTAAAATTGGTGCAACCATTTTCTCTCAGTTTGAGAATATGTATCAAGGGCCTTATAAATATTTACACCTGTAGACCCCCAATTCTACCTTTGGAAATTAAACCTAGAAAATAATACAAAGTTGGGAAAAGGTATATGCAGGAAATGTTCATCAAAATGTTATTTAAAATTGTGAAGACTGGAACAACGTTAATGTCAGCTACCATGGTTAAATTAATATTTTAGTTATAGTGTAGTCAACATGTGTGTTACTTATATACAGATATATATATTCCAATAGTAGTGTTAATTGAGAAAAACAGAATATAAAGTTACATGTACACCATAATCAAAGTTTTATAAAAATATGCATGAAAAAAAAAACTTGAAGGAAAAGCCCAAATTACAGTTGCGATTACCTAATAGAGGTGGTATCATGAATTTTTTCCCTTTGTATATTCTCCAAATTTTCTTTGGTGTATGTAGTACTTATATTTTATATAAATGTTTTATGAAATAAAAAAAAAAAGAGACTGACTGTTGAGCAGATATATTCTTGCCTTGTGGACATGTTTATCTTGGCCTCCAGGGCAAAAGCTGAATGCTTAAATAGGTATTAATGAGCCCTTGATTCAGCAATAGATGAGGATGAAGATGTCAAAGGTTAATACACATTTTGACTGGGATGATATATACAATGAAAATTCATGTCCATGCTATTCTGGCAACTTTTCCTTTAAAAAAGTTTGAGGATGTTTTTTTAAAGCTAAGAAAGGTAGTAATTTTTAATAATGAAAAACTGACAACAGAAAAAAGGTTTCTGTATATACCAAGTACTTCTATTTTCCATGGCCAACAACATAAGTACAGTTAGTTTATCTTGGTCTGTAATTTATCATACTACTTTTTTGTCAAAACATATGAGACTTAAGATTGCGTTTAATCTTCCAACAATGTTCCCCTGAATAAATAGAATTGTAAACATACTACATTGTTTGGTGAATAAGTCATTGAGTCATGAAAATTTTTTTTATGTTCACCGAAGACCTCCTCTAATCCAACGCAAAGGTTGCTTTTTCAGTTACTGTTATGGACTGAATGTTTGTGTCTTCCCAAAATTCATAAATTGAAGCTCTAATTCCCAGTGTGGCTGTATTTGGAGATGGGGGCTCTGAGGAAGTAATTAAGGTTGTATGAAGTCATAGGGGTGGGGTCCTGGTCCAATAGGATTAGTGTTATAAGGGGAGACACAGAGAACTGGAACTCTCTCTCCTTGCACTAACGCACCAAAAGGAAGGCCATGGGAGCACATAGAAGTTGGCTGACTTCAACCCAAGGGGAGAGCTCTCACCAGATACCAGCCCTGCTGGCACCTCGCTCTTGGACTTTCCAGCCTCCAGAACTGCGAGAAAATAAACTTCAGTGTGTGGTATTTTGTGATAGCAGCTCAAGCAGACTAACACAGTGACCTTTGAAAGGATCAGGCACATAATTTCTCCTTCCTTTAAATATGCCTTCCTTTCAGCTTCCACAAAGCTACATTCTCATGATTTTCCTTCTGTTTCTGTCTTCGCACAATATGGAGTCATCTAACAATCTGTAAAATATCTAACACATATCTAGTGAACTTTTTAATGTAGAAAGTACTATTCTAAATAATCACAGAAGCCTTTGAGGTAGGTAGGGTCATTGTGCCTGTTTTACAGGTGAGTAAACTGAGACACAGAGAGGCTAAGTGACTAACCCAAGTTACACAGTAAGAGGGAGACCTGGGATTGGAACCCGGCCCCCTGGTTTCAGAGCCTGGTGCTTTACCACTGCACCCCGTTTCTTAACAGTGCCCCTCAGTGGCTGAAAACCCAGAGGTGGCTCAGCGAGGGCAGGCATTGCTATGAGAAACCCAGAGAGTGAAAGGTACATGGCTCTCTGATTGGGTGACGTGTTAGGAAGATACGTTTTTAGAACCCCTGGAAGACCCATAGGATCGAGTATGACTTTTTACAACTAAATTTCAGAATGGGAGAGCCGAATTCCTGGTGCTGTTCCCAGACAAGGTCCTGCTGATTCAGGGCAGCACTGGCCACGTGACGGTCAAAGGAGACAGCAGAGTCGGTTTTGAGAGCACGCATAGTCAGCTTCACTAACTGGGAGACACTGGGTTTGTTTCTGAACTTTAGGTCCTGACCTTCATTTGCTTACAAGGTGATACATCGTACTGTCCCATTCATAACTCATTCAGTACTTAAATGAAAAACGTATAAAGGCTCTGAGCACAGTACACAGCATAAATGCAGGCAAAGTATAGGATTGATGTTCTCTCATGGTAATAATGGTGACTGACCAGGAACCCAGAGGCAGGGACCTTCAAACAGGTCAGTTTTTCCTGAGAAAATTCCTTCATGTCACTCCAACATATGGCAAAAAGGCTTCCACTTATTATCTGGGTAACCTTAGACGGTAATTGAACCTCTCTGAACCTCAGTTTATTGATCTGTTAAACAAGGATAATGACATTTACTTTGATGAAGATTAAAGTTAGATAATAATGTCTTTAATCGCTAACCTACTTTCTTATTTCTCTAGTATTTGAAGCAATTTAGTAAATGTTAGTAAATGTTATGGAAAGGTCTTTGGCTGTGATTTTTTCCAGTTTTCATTTTATGGCCATCTTACCTGGAACTCAGTTTCTTCTTTCTGCCATTCAATGGGATCATGAAATTATAGAGATTTTAACTCCCCAAAGTTTAGAAATTAGGGGAAGTTTATCAAAGAAATTATATCCTGAAAAATAAGAGAGGAGAAAAAGGATTATAAAAGAGAATGTAAGCTGGTGGCAGGAAGAGATATTTCCATTGTTTTAAAATGAGGCAAAACTGAGTAGAAATAAGCATCAGCACTGACATTTCAGAAAGCAATGAAGTATTTTCCCAGAGACCTGTGAGATAATTTGTCATTTTGGACTTTTAAAGTAGGACTTAAAAAGGCACAAGTAAGCAGTTGGCTGACTTGGGAGACTGATTGGTGTTCTCAGAGAATCTGTTTTCTTTGTTCAGTGGAGGTAACCTTCTCTTAACAAGAACCTTAAAGGGTCATATTCTGTGACAACGTTTTTTATTGCAGGAGGAAAACAATGTTCATTACCTCTTGAATTTTTCTTGGTGTCTTACATGATGAATTATTAGAGTGCTAAGAGACTCAAAAAATCACTTAATAAAAGCCCTTACCCTTGAGTAGGATTATATATAAACCTGACCAGATGGATGGATCAACTTAACGAAACAGACATCTTCGAAGACCTACTGTGAGCCAGGCACTTGATCAGCTTTACATGAGGTACAGAGGGGAAAACAGCACAGTCCTTTCTTTCTAGGAACAATGAGGACAGGAACAGGACTGAAGGGGGACAGGATCTTACAAAGTTACCATGGTACCAAAGCGGTAAATACTATAAATTACTGGTTTATACAAAGTGCTCTGGGAACGTTGAGGAAGAACTGGATATTCTTAGGAAGAATAGAGAAAGCTTCACAAAGTATGTGACACGTGAGCAGAAATCTGAAGGCTAAAGGCTATATCAAGTGAAGGAAACAATTTGTATAAAGGTATAAAAGCTATCAGAGAGAATAAAAAACTGAGAATCGCATAGCAAGAGTAGCAAAATTTTGGTGCATGTCTTTTTTTCTCAGGCAGGTGATGGTATCAGAAACTCAGAACAATATCTGCTCTATTTACTATCCTCTTTGGAAAGAACTCCAGAGCCAATCTTTTCGTTCCCACAACTGCCACTGCCCTAATTGTCAAGGGGTAGAAGATGAAGAGTTGGCTAAAGCTTAAATTCATTTTTCTCTAGGTTGGTTCTTGACAAACATGGACACTGTTTTTCTTACAAACCGTTGGAAAGAATCATCATGTAATTCTTACTCCTTTTTCCATCTTGTCTACGTTAAACAAGTCTGGATGTTCCTGGAGCTGTGGCAGATGGGACAACTTTTCAAGTTGGCCCTTTTCTCCGAACCCTCTTTAATTTCCCTGATTTTGTGGAATATGACAATCTATGGAAATAAAAATGACCTCCTTTCAAAAAAAGAAAAGCTATTGACCATCCAGCATGAGGACCAGGACTCTGGTATGCCTCCGTGGTTGCTTGGCTGCAGGTGAGAAGTAGTAAGAGATGAGGCTGCGGAAAAAGGTGTGGAAAGGATTTCAAAGTGGGTGGTTTCTGTTTGGGAGATGGAGTGGATCTAGGTTTGGGCAAAAAGAAGAAGGAGTGGGTTTGAGGAGAGAAAAGCTAACATGGCTTTGAGTAGTTTGAAGTATGTATTGGGGAGAGCAGAGCAAGAAGAAAAATGAGAAGCTTGAACTCTTGGAAGGAAAGGCCAAGGAAGAAACCTGTGAATAAGACAGAGAAAGTAGGAAGGACTGGAGAGGAACCATCATAGAGGTAGGAAGAGAACCAGGAAAGTGTAGCATGAATGAATCCCAGAGAGAGCGTTTGAGGAGGGAGCTGGTGGCATTAGCACAAACTAGGGGGAGATTAAGTGGGATGAGAACTGAGAGTCCAGTAGGTCGGGGTCACTGGTGACATTGCCGAGAATGACTTCTCAAAAGCCAGGCTACTTTGGAATGATGAGTGGGTGGGAGGCGAGGAAGTGGAGGAAGAACACACCCCTTTGCTGGTCCTTTGGCAGAGAAGAGAAGAAAGGAGGGCGAGAGAGTTCTGCGGGGACGGTGTGGAGTGCAGTAGATACAGAAGATTTGCACATGTTTGTGTTTGATCTCAGAGCTGCAGCCAGGAAGAAGGGAGCAGGTGAGGATACAGAGAGGGAGAAATTTACAGAGGAAGTTTCCAGAGGAGGTGACAGAGGCTGGGATCAAGAGCACACATGGGAGGATTAGTTCTTGAAGAAGCAGGACACATTTTCCTCTAAGACAAGAAGGAAAAGACACAGAGACCAATGAAGGTGAAAAAGAGGAGAGTGGATTCTGTGAATGCCCTGCTTTCTAAACTCTCTTACCAAAGGGAGCATTTGCTCCCAGATGCTAGCGTTTATTTTATTTTATTCTCTTTTATTGGAATTGTTTAGGTTTTTTGGTTTGTTTGCATTTTAAAGGAAATGGAGATATCATACCAATAAATCTGGCAGGTTTGCAGAAACCATACATCGTCCAGGCTCTAGAATGTGCTGAGCTGGAAATCTGGCAGGTTTGCAGAAACCATACATCGTCCAGGCTCTAGAATGTGCTGATCTGGAAATCTTGCAGGTTTGCAGAAACCATACATCGTCCAGGCTCTAGAATGTGCTGATCTGGAAATGGTTTACTTAGGGGGACAGTTCCTGGCCACATCTTTGCAATATGTTTCTCATACAGTCAACCTTTGATCAGAAGTGAGGAATTACTTAAGGGATTGACTGGTGTTTGTGTCTTATTGGTTATACCATAATTTGTAATAATAATAATTTTAGGAGTCATTAAATACATGTACTATACAAAATAAAGAGAAAATAATACATTAGCAAGGAACCAAAAGATGCGGATATTAATATCAGAATAGAATATTAACAGTCTACTAGGTTGAACCATTTGACCATTTTTGGTCCACAGAAATAGCGATTTCATACAATTCAGTGTGATGATAATGTCAAACTTATGAGAATATCTGAACAAATATATCCTTCCAATGGACACTAAAGTCTCCATAGTGGGGAGGAGCCAGGACTGTGGCCCCAGAAAGGACCAGGAACTGTTCCCACCTCCATCTCTTACTAGCTGCATGACCTGGGGCACATTATTTCATATCTTTAAGCTCTCATTTCCATTTAAAAAAAAATAAATTTATTTATTTATTTTTGGCTGCGTTGGGTCTTCGTTGCTGTGCGCGGGCTTTCTCTAGTTGCGGCGAGTGAGGGCTACTCTTTGTTGTGATGCGCAGGCTTCTCATTGCAGTGGCTTCTCTTGTGGCAGAGCACAGGCTCTAGGGGTGCAGGCTTCAGTAGTTGTGGCTCGCGGGCTCTAGAACGCGGGCTCAGTAGTTGTGGTGCACGAGCTTAGTTGCTCCGCAGCATGTGGGATCTTCCCAGACCAGGGATCGAACCCGTGTCCCCTGCATTGGTAGGCAGATTCTTAACCACTGTACCACCAGGGAAGCCCTCGTTTCCACTTTTAAAATGTGGTAATGATAGTACCTAATGCGTAATGTTTTTATGAGGAATAAATGAGATAATTTATGCAGCTCTTAGCAACATGCCTGGCACGTAGTAAACACTCAATAAACAGCTAATAAAATGAATCTATATAGCTATATGAAATTTTAGTAGAAGCAGCTTGTTTGTAGTAGAGGATATTGTGTGTAATGAAAATGCTGAATTGGTAGAAATTAACATACACTAAATCTGGTGATATTTATAGCTTTTTAAAGTTCTCCTGAACAGGTTAAATTAATACGGTTGCCCTGGGCACCTAGAAATAATGCTGCTGTGCTGATCAGTGTGTGGATGACGGCTTTGTTTATAATATTAGTTACGTGCCAGAAGCTCTCCGAAAAGAGCTCTGGGGGTTATTTAAAGGTTGGTTTTACTTACTGTGTTATTGAGGGCTATTTCCTTTATTTAAAGAGCTCTAAATTGTCCATTTTCTTATATTCCTGACCATGGATGCTTCATATTATATAGGAATATTTAGAAATGTGGTGATTAATTTCAAGAAGACCTAAATTCTGCTACCAGTTTCCTTTCTCCTGTGACCATGAGTTCATTTAACATTCATTTACTTTGGTTATTTATTGGAAAATGAGAATGGCAGCTTTCCTTATAGCTTGGGACTATTCTGAGGACAAATAAGGGAAAAATGTGGTATTTAAGCATTTATTTAGTCAACACTTTTTAATTTATTCTCTGATAAACACTGTATCTGATTTCTGTTCTCAGAGGGGATATAATCTAGTAGGGTAGACGGATACACAGACAGTTGGACTTTGGGTGGTAAATACAATGAAAGGGACATGCAGGCATGCAATAGAACCCAGAGGGCTGGGCTATCACTGGGGGCTTTTTAGAAAGGGATGTGGTACTTGAGGCTGGTATAGGTTCAGAATTTCAAGAAGCAGAAATTTCTTTTTCCTACAGTCTAAAGCTATGATACCGAATCCTAGTTTGAATGTCTTCATTTCCTTTAAGTTTAATTCCTTAATTCCTTGAATTTAATTGTATGAATATATATTTGCCAAATAGCACTTCTAGTCACTGGAACAAGGGTCACGTCATCTTTCATTTAAAAAATGTTGTTGAGTGCCTGTTATATGCTGAACATTATGTTGGGTGCTGCTTGAAATATGGAAAGAAGTGGTTAATAATGTTTGCCCTTAAGAAGTTACGGCCTAGTTAGGGATTCTAATGCATTAAGGCAGAATGAGATAAGTACTCCTATAGGGATATGGGTAATATCTATATGAGGCTGAGATAATGAAATGTCCATAGCATATGTGAGGTTTCATAGAATAGATAGTAGGATTTTATCTGGATCTTTGCAAGTGAATGGGACATAGAAGTGATTTGAGCTTCAGCAAAGGCAGGGAAGCATGAAATTGCATAGATTCTCTGAGTAGTTGGGATGACTAGAGGGTAGTGATTTTGAAAAGATGAAGTGGGGGAGTAGATTGGAAAAGGAGATGGGGCTAAAATTTAGGGGTTTTACCCTTTGTAGGCTCTGCTAAGATCTCTACTATAGAGTTCTTTTTTCTCTTGAGAGTGAAGGATCTAAAAAGCTGTTTTACTATACTTTAGATAGAAGAATAACACCAGACTCAATGATCAGGTCCTTAGCAGAACCTTTAAGAATAGCACTGGTTGCAGTGTGACTTGAGAGCCTGAGGAGGAGAGATGAGATAGGAGACTACTGCCCAAATACCCTGAACGGGTGACAAGAGACCTTTAATTCAAGATTGATGAAGAAAGCAGATAGTGAAATCTTCCCTTCCCACACAAAACTCAGAGAAATATGTAAAAGAGAAGATATTATAAAACCAATAATTATATATCTCTGCTAAAAGAAGAAAGTAGATGAGGTTAAGCGTAAGAGCACAAGGCAAGATTATCTCACATAAAAGATGAAGTCAGTAGGGAATTATAACGACCTGGGAAAGATTTCCATCCTGAAAGAATTCACAATTACTTAACACACACAGGATTTGCTCCTGAGGGAACAGAGATAATTGAATAGTCTGAAAAAGATGGTAAAATGAAAATATTGAACATCTTCAGGGTGATAAATGTCTTCACACTTATAAAACCAGAACAAGTATTTGTAAAATAAGAATAGACATTCAGATATCTTGGAAATAAACAATAAAATTATTAAAATGAAATCATAGTTGATAGACTACATAATAGCTTGGATGCAGCTTAATAGTAAACCAGTGATTTAGAAGATAAACCTAAAGAATTTCCCCAGCATACAGCAGAGATAAAGATATGGAAAAATGATAGAAAATTTAAAATTTAAGAGAGATGGAGGATGAATTCATGAACTCCAACATCCATATAATGGTAGGAAGGTACGGAAGGTAAAAAGACAAAAAAAGGAGGAAAAGTGGAGTATGGGAATACAAAAGAATGAACTGAATCATTGTACTGAATGGTTGACTATATGAGAAACTTGGCGCACTTGTCAAATGTTTGGATATAGAGTGTGAAGCTGGAAGAGTTGAAGAGGCTCCTAAGGGGAGTAAACAGGTGATGATGCTACTGAATTTAGGAAGAAAAAGAAAGTTGTGGGTAAATTATATTTCAATCAGGTTTGGATTTTTTGGGTTTGGAAATTCAGGAAAAATAACTCCGTGGACATGCTCATCCATATACTAGAAACCAAGTCTGGAAGCTCAGAGGAGAGAGGTAGGGAAGAGATCACAGAGGCAGTACTTGAAGGAATTCAAGTGCATAATATAATGGAAAATGCGCTAAAATATGCTATTTGATATACAATTGTTGTAGTTTTACTTTATTAAATCAAAGTTGATTGTGGTACAGAGAGGTCTGTCTCATTAAAAATTTATCACAGGGAAGATGAATGGCAATGTGTTTTGTTATCTGGCAGTTCTTTTTCATATTTTATGTTTGGATTATGTTATTTAGTTTATGTTTGATATGTTAATTAACCATTATGTTTGATTTTTATTAATGTTTTTCCATATACACAGTAATATGGCTTTTCCTGTTCTACCCCACTCCCTTTCCAAAAGAAATGTGTTTAAATCATCATAGCTACTAAATTGCTCAAATAAGAGTTCTTACCCCCAAATCTGGTGTATATAACATATATACAACCTAATTTTAGGATTTCACCCCACACTCCTAACAAGGCTAGTATCCTCATAGTCATCAATTCTAAAGAAAACAGGAGAGATATTGATTTTATGAAGTTGCCCTTTTGGGTTTGGAGTAAAATGCTGCTTTCATGGGACAGTGGGCATATATAAATTTTTTTTCTGTGCCATTTCAATGCATTTGGTATGTAAGTCTTTCTGAGATAGTTTTTTAAAAAACCAGACCAGTACACAGTATTTTTTCTTTTTTTTTTTGGTGCCTCCTCAGGTGGTATGTTCCGAAAATGCCATCGAAATAATAGTAGAGGGTTAATTTATAATGATATTTAATGTATCCTTAGCTTAATAAAAAAACCTTTTTTCCCCTCTAGCCTTGGAATATATCATTATTAAACTACCACCGCATGACATGATGTACTTAGATCATTCTGCTGTGGTAAATTCTTCTCAGCAGAAGTTCTGAATCTGCCAGTGTTGACAGTTCTTTATTCCAAAGCGTAGTTGCTAGGAGGGGTCCTTGTAGGAGAAGAGTTTAGATATATTACCCATGAGTTCTTAAGTATGTATAAAACTGGGAAAACATTTTATGGTCTGGTTGGCCTTCTAAGATACATGGTTTGGGTACCGGGGAACACAGTTCTTAGTCTTCCGTGGTGCCCTAGGAATGATTCCCAGTGTTTTCCTGTAACTGCTGCAAATATCAGCACATGGAGGCATTGTCCCCTGGTCTTGGGGAAAAGTAACTTCGCCTGGGATTAGGCTTTCTGCTCAGACTTGCTTTGTGAATCCAGAAAGCACCCAGGAGAGTTAGCCTGCCCATCTGCTTCTTTGTCACACGCACCCCAACTGTGTTTTATATGCGCATGAAACATACTCTTGCAACAGAGGGATGCACGCCTTCCAGGGGTACTAATGCGTGGATAGTTTTCAGGATTTGCAGGAACATGCCACTTTCAAGATTATCAACTTCCACATGTATTCTTTTCTAAAATTGCCTGAGAAAGTGTCTGCTTTGCACATTTCTTCCCTCACTTTACAGAGAAAGCCCCTCTGATGTGTAAATATAGTACATTTGCTCCAGCATTAGAAACCTCCCATGCCTCAAAAGAAAAAAAAAGGGATAATTAGAAATATTCATTTTGAAGGAGGACTCCTTTAATGATTAATCAAGGAAACTTAAACCTGGTGGATTTCTTGCCTTTCTGCATCTTACATATAATTCTGATAAGGATAGGCTGGGCCTTGCAGCATAGGTGAGTGGGGCCGGTTCTTTTAAAAATCTGTGTTTTCCAGGACTACCAAAGTTTTAAAGATACATTGGATAAAACCACAAATATATATTTCATGTGGTTCTTTTGGATTCAGTGCAGTTTTCAATAGGATAGTTAAAACCTATTTTATCAAAGCATGTCATGAAATTTGATTTCAAAGTCGATCCTCATCTTATTTTGTCTTATAAAACATTTAATATTTCATATCTCCTCCTAACAAAAAATTAATTTTTAAACTTATGACGAAAATTTTGGGGTGACAGTTTAAAAATGTGTAAAGGAGGTGCATGTTCTTTTCAAAATTTGTATAAGGGGAATGCAAGCAGAGTATTTTGAATAACACTGAAAAAAGGCCTCCTTGAACATCACCTGGGATTCTCCAGAGGCCTCAGTTGGCCCGTTGTTCATACAATCTTACCTCTTCTGGCGGATTATTCTTGCTGCTTTTAAAGCCCCGTGGTTCACCCTGTGTTTCCTCTGGGATATTTCGTCCAGGAGGACTTCTGAAGCTCACTGCTAGTTGATGGAAGGCAGTGTCAGAGGGCAGCCTTCCCAGAGACAGTTGGTTCATTCCAGAGCTTCTCTTTTGTGGTGCCAAGTTCCAGAAAGGGTATGCAACTAGTGAAGACTGCTGGTTGTGCTCTGGTAACAAATGATACCAACATCTCAGTGGCTTACAACAGCCAAGATGTATTTCTTGCTCATTCTGCATGTGCACATATGGGTCGGCTGTGATTGTGTTTCTATTATCTTCACTTAAGAATTCAGGTAGATGGATCAGCCTCTGTCTGGGAAAGAGGAGAGGGGGCCAACTACAGGTTAGGTCCCAGAGCTTTTGCCTGCGATGGCATGCCCTTCAACTCACTTATCATTGATCAGAGCAAGTTCATGGGCCAAACCTGGTGTCGGTTGGGGATGAAGAATATGGTCCTTTCTTAGGGAGGGCCAGCCAATATTATCAAAGCAAAATTTACAGGGGGCAGAGTTAAACAGGCAGGGAAAACTTTATTCAAGGCTATTGCAATAGGAGAAAGAGACCCGAACACAGTCTGCAGGCAATTCCACTGAAACAAAGGGCAGGAGGTTTTTTGTTGTTGTTGTTGTTAAAGGCATATATATATATATATATATATATATATATATATATATATATATATATATTTAAATTAATTAATTAATTTATTTTTGGCTGTGTTGGGTCTTCGTTTCTGTGCGAGGGCTTTCTCTAGTTGCGGCAAGCGGGGGCCACTCTTCATCGTGGTGCACGGGCCTCTCACTATCGTGGCCTCTCTTGTTGCGGAGCACAGGCTCCAGACACGCAGGCTCAGTAGTTGTGGCTCACGGGCCTAGTTGCTCCGCGGCATGTGAGATCTTCCCAGACCAGGGCTCGAAACCGTGTCCCCTGCATTAGCAGGCAGCTTCTCAACCACTGCACCACCAGGGAAGCCCGGCAGGAGGGTTTTTAAGAGCTGGAGTTGTGGGTAGGGGATCATTGGCCAGCTGTGTTTGTTAACTGGTCTTACAAAAGGAGAAGTAAATTTTCCCATATCTTCATGACAGGAGGTCGTTTTACAATGAGGTGCAATGCACTCACTGACTTTAGCCTCTACCCTCCCCCAGAGACTGGGAGAAGGGGCCCTGTCTTCCCTCATGATTACATTTCAAAGAGATGGCTCCCAGGTCCTGGAGGAAACATTCCTGGGTTTCAAAACTGGCAGGAGGCTTTTAGAAAGGTTTACATCTCAGAGGGGCAGAGAAAGAACTTACAGTTACAAGTTTTCTAAACTAAATGTGTGTAAGTAATGGGAGGTCAGGGGCCTAGAGTCAGTAAGAAGCCTGTGTAAAGTTTATTGAAGCTGAGGAGAATGTTAAGGCCATCTTGGTGAACATTTAAGAACAATAACACAGTCTATCGTAGTGTAGAGCATGTGTGTGTATGTGTGTTTGTGCGTGTGTGTGTGATTTGCTTGATGGTAAACAACAGGAGTCAATACTAACTGCCATAAGCAGAAAAATGCCTTTTTAATAAACTATTGGGGGCTCACAGAATTGATGGGAGTTGAAGAACCAGATTTGAAAAACATGCATGGCAGATCGTGAGATGGTAGCCCCCCATCTTTTGGCAGGGACGATACAGCCAGAACTTTGCCACCACTGGGCAAAGATGTGACCACCACCATTCACTGCTGTAGCTGCTGGAAATAAAGGCTGGGCACTCCTTCAGTTTTGGTCCAGAGCCAAGTCTGGCTTGGAATATCAGATTGGCAGAGCCAAGGCCACACACTCTGGGTAACGAGGAGGGGGTTATCTTTCTCATGCACCCTGGCCTTGGCCCCTGAGTGATGGGGAGGGAGTGAGCCCCGACGTGGGCTTTGGTAATGGGAAGTAGGGTAATGAGTTCCACCAAGACCGAACGTAACTGGAGATAACCTCCTTCCCACCCACCCAAAGGGAAGGTTGGATGGACAAAACAAAAGAAAACAAAGCAAAGCAAAACAAAACCCAGAAGAAACATGTAACCACTAATGTCCACCACCTGAAGGATGGTGTGGTTGTAAAGAAAGTTGGGGCAACTGTTTCCCCACTTCTTTCCTATCTTTTCTGTGGGAACTCTGATGGCCAACAAACCACTAGACTGCTCTGCACCCAGTTCCTGCTCAAACCCCCTGGCTCACCAGGGCAGCCTCGCAGGTCTCTGAATGCTCTTCTAATACCCAGTGGAGAAAGCACTCTTTCCTCTAAGCTCCTTGTACTCAGATGGAATGAATGTATGACTGAGGTTTGCAAAACCTCTCATGTTTATCAACTACAAATATAAAAATCTCTCTTAAGAGTACAGATTTCCTAACAGTTCCTTTAAAGGAGAGGGCAGAGGGTTGTCTTTGAAGTTGCAAAAACTAGGGCTCAGATCTCCTTCCCTTTCCTGCCTGAGCTCCAGGTTCCCATCAGATAAATGGGATTTTCATGCATATTTTGCAAGGAGTTTTAGAGAACATGTTGGATAATGTCTATAGAGTGCACAGCGCTGGCACCTAGTAGGAACGAATAAATGGTAATGATTATTAGGAAAGGGACATCTCTAACTCTTCTTCTTTTCCCTCTGCCAGAGTTGTTTCCCCATAGCAGTCACATTTCCAGTATTTGTTCAGGAGGAAGGAACACAGGTCTATTTTTGAATTGGCTTCTGGGGGCTGCAGAATGCCATGTGCTCTTGTTCAATCTTTCCTCATGGCCCGAGGATCTCCCATGCCACTCGCCTGGCCTCAGTCGAACAGGACCAGAAGAGGCTGGATCTTGGGCAGAACATTTTGGAGCATTTCTGCCAGGCAACTGGGTCATTTACTGAGCCGCAGTGCTTTGCAAATAGGAAGCATCTTGAGGAAGGGTTTATTAGACAGTCTTTACTGTGTCCTCACACTCGTGCTCATTAATCATCTGAATTGTGCAAATACCCAAGTGGTTCATGAATAGGTAATTAATTAAAATGTTATATGCAAGTGCCATGCAGTATGTGAAGGTTTTTATGGAAATTATTAACATTTCTATGAAAATTTCTCTTTGGCGCTATTTATAAATATATGCCTAAAGATATGGTATCTCTGATATATAAATATAGTGTGTGTGTGTGTGTGTGTGTGTGTGTGTGTGTGAAGTGCTTGATGATGATTAAGATTTTATTGGTGTGGGTTTAGTTAGATTATAAAGCTGGAAGTTAATACCAAAAATTTTTCCAAGTGTCATTAAAACTTAGCACCATTTTTTTTTTCAGTTTTAAAGACTAACCGTCTTACAAAATTGAACAAATTGGGAAGTTTTATTGGCAGTAATATTGTTTCTTAAACTCTGGTTGCCTTGGTTACTCTTGGAATATTAAAATAATCTGGGCCTTTAGATAGTGAGGACTAGTCTCCTACTTATTTCCGGCCCATGATGGTACTAATTAACCGCTCTCTAGGGCAGGTGAGGAGGAAATGTACGTGCTGTCTAGAAGGAAGGATGGCTGTGGCAGCCAGCAGTTCGGTTAATTTCTGAGCCCAAAAGACAATAACATCATTGCTATGGAGGATCATTATCTCTGACATACATGAGTCCTTTTCTGAATGTTTCTGGGGCACAAAGGCACATCTTTGACCAGTTATTTAAAGTTACTATTTTAGAATAGAGCAGGGAGCACCCAATGATCCTCATCCACGCCTGTGAATTTGTTCTTTAATTATCATTCTCCACCCTCACCCCTTTCTCAGAGATAACCTGCTGAAAGTGGCAGTGGTCACAGATCACTTCTGAAAAGGTAGCAGTTCCCACATGTTTCTTTAAGGCCTGCTGCTCTACCTACCCCGGCGATGGGCGGCAGCCTTATCCCAGAATCAGAATTTCAAAGCTGAAATGAAACATAAGTGTTTGCTGAGCTCAGCCCACATTCAGATCACGTGACCGATGATGAGAGAAGTGGCATTTCAGTTCTGAGTTTCTGATTTCCAGTGTAATGTTTTTCTCTCATTCTGGCGGCGACTGAAAGACAATCCTGCCTTTTCCATGTGAGTCAAAGTCCCTTATTTAAATACCACCGCAGTAGGAAAATTGTTTGGTAGCGTTGGAATTTTAGAAGTTGTCTTGGTAGAGTTACGGAATCACAGAGTGGAAAGGAACCTTGAACAAGTATATAATCCATCACGCCGGCCCCAGGCTCCAACAGGAGCGCTCCTAACACCACGCATACACTCTGCTCATCCCCTTCCGGACAGTGAGCTCTCAAAATGTGTGGGGCACAATGTGAGGACAGCAGGTCTCAGAAGCAAGGGAATCCGTGTAAAAAAAAGCTGTTTTGCTTATTTAGCCCATTTTTGTTAGCGCACTTATTTAGAATTATTGCCCATAGTATTTTTGAAGGATGGGAGCATGGCTATGAGGGAGAATTAGCACTTGCTTATGATAAAAGTAAAAGCATCTGACTTGTATTTTAGTCTTTCCACTTTTATTGTTGCACATAATCCATCACAAAACCCATCCTGATAACTTAAGTGTTGAATTGATTAGCAGTTAATAACAATATCAAGAGTAAACAGCACAAGACGGGAAGAGGGAAGAATGACACTGTGTGCTGTGTTCTCTCTGTGGGTCACTTACATTCAATCTTTACCATCAGGTGAAAAAGGTATTATTGTCACCATCTTCCAGATGAGGACACTGAGAATCAGGAAGTTTTGTGTCCTTCTTAAGGTGGCAGGATTAATACATGGTGATGGCAGGATTTGAACCTGGCCTGCTGCCTGCAGGGCTGTGGAGAAGACGTCAAACAGAAGAACAACTTGATATCAGTGCAGTTCAGCCTACTTACATTTTCTTCCTCTTGCCTAAAAGTCGGTCATTTCATGTGATCCTCTTAGTGAGCTGTTCCTGCCAGAGCAAAGATGCAGCTAAGGAATTTTCTTAAGTTTTCAGATCTCTTAAAGTTTAAAAGTGGTGGGAGAATGGATTTTATAAAAAAGCTAACACCCTTTTAGAAAAGCCGATGAGTGAGGAAAAACTTAAGATGCAGATTGATAAAGGCCTCACTGGCACTGTCAGGGGGGAGTCAGTGCTCTGGACGAGGAAGATGGGGATGGAAAATTGGGATGAGAAAATAGTGAAACCATTGAACTGCGTATCTGATAAGTGTGGGGAGTGGCAGAAAGGATTTTGTCTTCCGGAAGCCTAAAAACCCCAAAAGGATTAATCGGACAATTGACAGAAAGTGAGGCCTTGATGTAGCACAGAAACTAGGTAGAGGGAACTCTTGAATTTCTGAAAATAGGAATGATAAACTAAGGGGTTTATATTATTTAAAACACACACACACACACACACCCCCACACACACCCCCCCACAGAGGCCAATGAGATTATATTGAAATTATTAAAAAAAAAAAGATTGTGAGAACTTTAATCTCAGCCCAGGCTGTAATAAAGGGACTTTAAGTATAGATTAGATGAATACCTTTTAATGAAGAAATGTAGAACTTAGATTTTTGGTTAAGACCACTAACTCACAGTTTTAGTATTGAGTATGACAGGAAATGCCCAGATGTCAAATTAAAGAGCCAGTATTATTTCATTAATAGGAAACCTTACAGAAGGTAGTTGAGGGCAAAGTAGCAATGAACACAAAATCCTGAATTTCCACAAATTTATTATCAGCCTTCTCCCTCCGCCTTCCTCCATTTATCTCTTCTCATCTCCCACCCCTTGCATCTGTCCTGCATGAGTAGTTTCACAGTTCAGAGCTGGCACGGTGTGTTCAAATGTTTTTTCTTTCTTTGGTCTTAGGGAAGCCCAGCCTGAGCTGCAGGGGTTGTTCTTACGGAACATAAATACCCTCCGAGAGTTTCATTTGCACAGTGTGATTCTGCATCCAAGAAGCTTGCTCAGGCCTCTCTGATTACTTGGATATCTTCTTTGACAGTATTCTTCTCATAGTGGGCCTCCAGCCAACCTCACAGTATTTTCGAACTTCTTGGCATATTACACCTTTTGTTTTCTACCTGCGATAATGTGGTTTGCTTGTAACTCACATAGCAAAGGTTCCCAAACTTCATTGGTTCCTGGAGCCCTTAGGCAAAAACAACCAAATAAACAAACTTAATGATTCTGTTTAAGTAGTTAGGTTCAGACAACTTAATGAGTATTTATGTCCTAGCAATGGTGGCTATTTAAAAAATTAATGCTACCTTTCATTAGGTAGTTACTTTTTGCCAAAGTGCCAAGCATTTTACATACATTATTTCATTTTAATCATTCAGCAATACACTTTATTCAACTATTGATTCAACAACATTCATTGAGCAGCTGCTGTGTGCTAAGCATTGTTTTAGGTGCTGCAGTTATAGGTGTGAACGAAGCAGGTGGAACTCTATCCTTAAGAAACTTACAGTCTAGTATGGGAGACAGGTAATAAACAAAGGAAAGAATAGAGTAATAACATGTAGAGGTAAGGTCAATGGTTAAGAAAAATAAATCAGATAAAGGGGAAAGAGAATGATGGAGATGCTATTTCAGATAGAGTGGTCAGGGATATAACCGTGAAATAGGTGGTATTATCCTCATTTTAGGGAGAATGAAACCAAATCTCAGAGAGGTTAAGTGACTTGTCTATGGTAGCACAGCTATAAAGACTTTAGCTGGGAATCAAATATGTCTAATCAAGGAATTGAGGCAATGAAGCCAAGGGTCTTGGATGAATTCAAAGATAAAATTATTAACATTCTTGTCGAAATGTGTGAGTTGATGTATCATTGCATCAATAAGTACCTGAGATAGCCTAACATTAACTCCCACCTGTAAAGAGCTGAGAACTACAGAAAGATTAGCCTCATTTACATACTTGTCAAGGAGATAAAACCTATTATCGTGAGGGTGGAATCATTGAATACAAGCAAACATTGCTTGGTGTGATAGTGCAAAATGATTTCTCTGAGAACAAACAAGACTTGGCTTCTTTGAAGAGGTAAATTCTCAGGGTGGGAAAAACAATGGAGTCTGGAGGAAAATAATATTTATTTAGTTCGAGAGAGAGAGCATTTTCATTTTGATTGGTGGCTAGTAATAAGAGAAACATCAATTGGGAGTCACATTTGAAATTAAACAACTTAATTTCATTTTCTGTGAAAGAAAAGTAAAATATTCCATTCACCTGAATTTTTCAGTATAGAAAAGGGACAATATAAGAAAGACGACTTATAAGGGATGGTAATGTATTTTTTACTTATTGTTTTTCTGACCAGTAAAATGGAAAAGAGAGCAAGAGAGTGATGGACAGAAGGAGACTGAGAAAGCTCCAAGGGAAACGTGTTAGCTATAGGTAAATCACACTTGTCACACTGTGTTTTGGGCATCAGAATAAATTATCACCTGTTAACGCTACTCTTGGAAGATTTTCAGCAGATAAGAATAGTCTTCAGTTCCTCAGTGCTCTGGGAAACGTTGCAAATTAAAGCATATAAATACTGGTTCACATTTATTTACTAATTCTCATATTTTATGTTTAATTAAAATTATGAAAAAATTCTAAGCATGCAGAATGAGAGTAAATGAAAAGTACATAATTTCCTAATTCCAGTACAACTGCCCAGAGGCAATCGCTTCCAGATTTTTCTGTTTATACATTAATATTGTAGGTATGTAATGGGTTACTTGTTTGTCCTCTAGTTTATCAACTTTAGGCAGTATCTATTGAATCCCAGTCATGAAAGAGGAATTTTTCTCATACATCCTTCTGGTTGTATTTTACTCTTTTCTCTCATTTCTCACATTTTAAAAGCAGTTTATTCTTATTTTCTGACTGCAGTGTTCACTCGATTTCTCTGAGGATACTAATTAGGTTTTCATATTATTTTCACTTCCACTGGAGCCAGTTTTTCTCCCTGTCCCTCAGTGATCTTGTGTTTCGTTTTTTTATTTTCAACTTTTTTGATGACATTTATTTCTCTGTTTACCTTTTAAAACAGAGGGCTACCCACTTGTAGGAAATGACAAAGTTCTGGAAGTATGTGTTATCAAGGCTATTGTTTACAGCACTATTTGTAGTAGAAAAACATTGGAAATAACCCAAATGTCTCTCAATAAGGGATTGGTTGAATAACAATGAAGTATCTTCAGAATGGATACTCTACGATACTATAAAAATGTTAGGAAGATCTATATATATTTATGTAGTGATCTATAGGATATATTGTTAGGTAAAAAAAAGCAAGGTGGATAAAAGTATGTATAGTATGATACTATATACTGCGAAAGGGGAGATAAAAATATAAATATATACACATGTGCTTATATTTTAAGAAATGGAAGGGTAAACCATGAAATCTAAAAAAAAGAATGTTAGCTTTTGGGCAGAGAGGAAATAAGGTTATACTAATTGTAAATTTGACTTTGCACCATGTACATGTTTTACATGATTATAATAAAAAATTAAATTTTAAAAGATAATCCCCCCACATCAGTAGTAAAACCAAATAAATGAATCTGATTGTATATTCAGTTAGCAATATAACCAAACAGGGATGAACTATTCCAAGTGCTTTAAAACACAGTGATTTGTATATCCTCAGAGAGGTGTGCCCCAAGGAAAAAAATAATTGTAAAAAATCCTAAACTGTTTCAGCAATTATACTGATTATATTGTTGATGGTAGTCTCCGAATGTGTATTCTGAGATTGCTGTTTATGTAATATACAATTAGGAAAAGCAGTAATTATGTTGGTGTTATTAAGAACTGGGATTTTTGACATGGAGGATGGGTGTTGAGACATATAAGTTCAATGCGATTAAATTAAAGCTCTGTGGCCTTGATTTTGAAGTGGAAGTTTCATTATGAACTCTGAGGTATTTTGTGTGTATGTATATGCATGTATTAAGTGTATGTATGCATATATGTATTACTAGCCCTCTTCTGTGAAAAACTGCAGAAACAAGGACCAACCCAAGACCAATGAACAACCTCAGCGCCTAGCTTGTTGTTTCTGAATACCATCTTTCACTAAAATGAAAGAATTCCTTGAAAAAAAGCTTGATTCCTGGTCAAGGGTAAGAAATGTACAAGATAACCTACAATATCTTGTCATTCTAGAAAGCAAGGAAACTATCAAAGACCGTCAAAAGGGTTTAGGAGCCAACTTGTATAGGCTCCTGGTGGATGAAGCTGGGATGGTTTAAGCATCAAAAAGAATAGCTGCAATGAATTTAAATACATCAAATATGTTTAAATCCGTGGATTCATAATAAAACAAACAACTCTCCCCACCACAGATCCCCCAAATTCATGGATCACCTTTGTAAGATACAAAACTCTTTTTTTTTTTTGGAAACTGATGAATAAAGGAAAGAATTTAGCATTTATCTCGACTTTCTTATATAGAAAGTACACCACGATAATCAAATATTTGATGAGAGGAAGCTTATCTTTATAGATGTATTCCAGATAATAAGTGAAGAAGGAATGCTAGAACGAGAATATCATCTTTATGCAACTCTAATGAATGAGTTGGTTTAGGCAGTGATTATCAATGGTTGCTAACTTTGTAAAAGGAGACAACCAGACATTTTATACCTCCTGATGAAAGCATACACACCATGTATGAAGTGGTCTTGCCAAGAAAAAAAAAAAACAGAAAAAAAAAAACCCACAGAAAAAAAGAACCAGTAACAGATCAAGCTTTCAACAAATCTATTGATGTACGAGAAATACCGACAATAAAGGACCATGTTAAGTGACTCCATGGGGGGAGGCAGTCAGTAAAATCTAGACTTTGAGAAACTCTGCAGGACAAACAGTGTGATTTCGTCAACAAATTTAAATGGCAGGGAAGAAACAAACATTGACAGGAAATCTATAGACTATAAAAAACGAAGAGACTTGTCAACCAATCATAGTGTATACTCCTTGTTTTGGTACTGATTCAAATAAACAAATTGCATTTTTCAAAATATCGTTTTTTTAAAAAAATTATTTTATTTTATTAATTTTGGCTGCATCGGGTCCTTGTTGCTATGCGCGGGCTTTCTCTAGTTGTGGTGAGCGGGGGCCACTCCTCGTTGCGGTGCGTGGGCCTCTCATTGTGGTGGCTTTTCTTGTTGCAGAGCATGGGCTCAGTAATTGTGGCACACAGGCTCAGTAGTTGTGGCTCGCAAGCTCTAGAGCGCAGGCCCAGCAGCTGTGGCACATGGGCCCAGTTGCTCCGCAGCATGTGGGATCTTCCGGGACCAGGGCTCGAACCCGTGTCCCCTGCACTGGCAGGTGGATTCCCAACCACTGTGCCACCCGGGAAGCCCCTAAAAACATCAATTTTAGAACAACCAAGTATATGAACACTGAGTCAGGACATCAAGGATTTGTTGTTTTCTGGAGGCTGTGATTTAGATACTGTGGTTATGATTTGAAAAGGGAATCTTTGTCTTTTAGAGATACATACCTAAATGTTTAATGACAGAGTAGCATAATGTCTGGGAATTTTTAAACAATTGTGTGGACTGGGGAAGTAGGTTGGGTTATAAAGAAAACAAGATTAGCTATGAATTCTTGAATTAATACTTTTGAAGCTGGGTGTCGGGTGCGTGGAGGGGTGCGTTATACTATCCTCTACCTTTGTATGTTTGGAATTTTTCATAACTACAGGTATAAAAGAATAAAGAATGGAAAACTTGTTTGGGTTAAAAATAGGTAGCTGCATGGATTTCTTTGGTGATTGATTGGGACGTATTAGCCATCAGACATCTTCCCTGTGAGGCGGGCTGACTTTGAGCTCCATGTAGGTGGGTGGGGAGTTTTAATTGGCGGACTGCACTTGAGGGTGTTTGGCATATGCAAAGGCCAAAAGAAGGAGGGTTTCACTTTGGGGGGCCCCCACTCCTGCCCTGGAACTATAGTCTACCTTGGTAAATTCCTTGCAGAGAAGATCTTATGTTTCATTTTGGAGCAAATGTCCTGGCTATAGGTCTCTAGGTGAGGGTGGGAGTGTTCTGAAAATAAGTCTTTCAGTGAGTTAGCTTGATTACCATTATATAGGCCACTGGGGATGCATTCTACCTGAGATCTCTTAGTTTGGAGTGAATCTTTCTGTTTCCAAGCATCATTCCATAAGATAGCTGGGAAATGGCTTTGCCCTTGCTCTTTTACAGACCAGGAATACTTCTTTACGGGCAGGAGCAGAGAATAGGGAAGGTTGGAATTCTTTGGGAAAAGACACTGTTGTCTCATGAAGTACATGTCTGATGAAGTTAAAACTAAAGCTGGATCTTTTATTTGGATTTCTGAAAGTTATTGACCAGGTTTTAATATAGAGAAATATTTTAAAAGCTGAATTATATTGGCTTCGGGCCAAATATTAAGAAATGGTGATAGTGGGTAACACTAAGGAAATAAATGAGTCTTTCAGTGGATGAGGTTGACAGATTAATAAAATATGAATGCAGAGTTTCTTAGATTTTCACAAAGCAATCAAGAAACAGTTTTGAACAGTGGAATTTCAGGTTGGGAAATGACAATCTCCACTAAGTAGTAAAATGATAAGGTGGAGAAAGTCTTGATGGGAGTGGTTAGAAAAGTGTGAGCTGAGTTAAAAAAAAGAAATCCAGACTATATTTTAATATTCTGAATCCCATTTAATCTGGATTCTGTCACCACACCGTAAGACGGTACTGTTGAAGGTCTCACTAACTCTGTATTCTGCAAAAACATTAGGAAACTTGCTGCGTCAATAACTGAAATCTATCTTTTCCATTCTCCCTGCTGCAAACTAGCATCATGTTTGTATTTTCCATTGAAGTTCCTGGTAATGCTGTCTTTTCACAGCTTGGGCTAATCATCTTGAAATAATTTATATATTCACTCATTTGTTTAACATATATTTATCACTGCCTACATCTACCAGGCTCTATGCTAGGCGCTGAGTCACTGTGGTAAATGAGCTAAACAAGGTCTTTGCACTCATGGAATAAAGAGCTTGCAGAGACCACCATGGCCCTTCTTCTCTCTTGGGTCATTGTACAGGCGACTTCTACTAAGTCAGTCTCTCTCAATTTTATCGCTTTTTACTTGGCTCCTCTAGAATAGTACTTATCAAAGTCTGTCTTAGATTATAGTTAGGTGTCTATCTCTTCCATTAGGTTAGGAGTATAATTAATTGATTAAGTATTATTCTTTGCCACCTTCCAAATGCTTGTTTATATGTTTTATGCTTCCTGGTATTAGGATGCAATTATGTGACTTCTTAGCTACACACACACACACACACACACACACACACACACACACACCCCACACACACCAGCCAACCAACAGAACCCCGTCATATGCAGTAGTGAGGGACTCCAAAGCAGGTGGCCAGATGCCTACGCTACACTGTGGGTCCCTCAGCTGGCAGCTTGATGCCTTCTTCCATATTTGTCAGCCTCCTACCTGGAGGGGAGTGAAAATGATGTCTGTCTCCCTTCTCTTATACTGAGTGTTATTGTTAGAACACTTCCACCTAAATTACAATTTTTTTTTTTGCTTTTGAATGCTTTTATTCATAAAACTTTAGGGATTCCTTTTGGAAAGACAGAAACCAGAAAGGGTTAATAAATATTTATAAAAAAATTTCAACTGTTCTAAATGATATCAATAGAATCTTGAAAACCATGAGATTAATTGCTTTGTAGCAAGCATCTGACATATAAACAATAAGAATGATTGAGTACTTGTATGTACCTGGCACCGAGCCAAGTCCTGTATATGGAGTACTTATTTAGTCCTCACAACAATTCTGTGAGGCAGGCACCTTTCCTATCTCCATTTGACTGCAGATTAAGACTCTGAAGCTTAAAGACATTAAATAATATGGTCATAGCTATCAAGTGGTGAGTCTGACATTTGAACTAACCATAACAATTGTATCACATATAACCCTTTCTCCCTTCCTCCCTCCCTCCTTCCCTCCCTCCCTCCCTCCCTCCCTCCTCCCTCCCTCCCTCCCTTCCTTCCTTCCTTCCTTCCTTCCTTCCTTCCTTCCTTCCTTTCCTAACTCACTTCCTCCCTCCCTTCCCTCCTTCTGGTGTTATGGAGCGTACATTTACCATGACATACTTAATTAAAAAAAATAACATTCAGATTAAGGTAATAATATTAATATTCTATCAATATTATCCCATGCATTTATTATTCAGTGAACAGTAGTAGCTGACTGGATTTCAGTTGCTAAATTTTACTCTGCATGTAGTAAAGAAATACATCCAGTATCGTATTACATAAGTTACTCAACACAATTGAATTTAGAGATTTTATTTTTCATAATATGCTTAATAAAATTCAAAAAAAATTTCCTACTCAAAATTCATGATATATTACGTAATTTTTTTAACTTGTAACCATGAGAAACTTTGGAAGCACATTTCCTCAGAGGAGGAGCAGTTGGGTTTTGAATGTATGCCCATTTATATTTCTTACTGCAAGTCATTTACATTTCCATGTTTTAGCTATTGAGTCGTGCTCCTAAAATGTCAAATGCGATTATCATAGTTAGCAATGACTGGAAAAACTTCCCTCCAAATATTTTCCTTAGGAAAGAAGAGACTTTTTTTCTGCCTTGTTTGAGCTCAGTAGCCAGAAGCTTCCAGGTTATATAGTTGTCCTTCAGCCTCCTCACAGACCTTCTTTAGCAGGCGGTCTGCTTTTCAGAGCCTCTTGCTGGCAATCCCCGTCCCAGGAGGCGAGATATGCTCTGGAAGGCTGGTCCTAGAGGGAGATGTTCACTTCCATTTCAGAGCTCTGGAGACCACGAACGCTCTCCTTGAACAGAATCCACACCTCTGAACCGACCTTAGGTTCTTTCAGACTGAGAATGGCTGGGGGTTAGCTAGAACTCCTACACCTTGAAAGCTGTTTCTCTAGACTAAAAACAACCTCTGGATTTATACTCACATCTCTCTCCTGCTTTGTTTCAGTTCATCTGTTTAATCTTACACAGGCTATCATATGATTTTTTTACTTGATGATTTTTACCCAGTAGTTATTTTTACTTAATAATACCTTATAGGTTTAGTAATTTCTGGATTTAAAAGCACTTACACCTACTACCCTATTTTGTTTTATCTGCTCCATAAGCCTGTGAGTTAGTAGAAGAAATTCTACTAGATGAGAAACTACAACCTGGAAGAACTTCAGGGACTCATGTAATGACACACTAGTTGGCGAAGGACGTTAGAATGTGTAACTGTTGGTCTTGAGACTAGACCACGCTGTTGATATAAAACACTTTCAGAATAACAGTCTTTGTAAATTGATCCCTTCAATTAATTTGAGTTTCTGAGGCTTTGCTGTATTGTCAACCCCTTGACTTTTGCCAAAATGATGTCGAACCCTGCAATTCATTATGACTTCTAGGGCACAGTGATTCCAGCAGTTTCTAAAAGTATGCTTGGCCATAAAGACAATGTCTTAACGATCTAAGACAAGAATCCTTTATTCCTAAAATAATTCTGCTCTCTAATGTGATCAGGGAGCTCAATTTCAGTTTGACAGAGGTTTCAAAATAGAACTTCATGAGGGAAAACTGCCACTAGATATTCATGGGTAATATTCGTAATTTTGTGAAGTAGAATGTTAATGAGGAGGGGTATTGATTTTATTTTACTTTCATTATACTGCATTTGCTGTTATATCTGCTGCAGATTGTAAAGCACTTGATATTTTTACTTTGCCTTTTCTTCTTGTTCGGTAGCTGTTGTGAATAAAGGCATAGAATTCTTTGCACTCTGCAGCAGATGTGACATCAAATGTAATATACCTGTTGTGAGTAAGCAAATAAAATCCTTAACAAAATTCCTCTTACTAGTAGTTGCAAAATAGTGTCATAGTCTTACCTTCTTATCTCTGAAGGCTCTCATCTGAACTACAGAACTCCGTGAGATTAGGAATCAAATAAAATAGAGTAGCAGAAAAATAGCCAGCCCAGTCACTCAAACCTAAATTATTAGCTTCCTTTCAAAGTCTTCTGCAATTTCTTTCTTTATCCAGTATTTGGAGATTAAGGATTTCCATTTCTTGGAGGAGAGCTGTTGTCAGGAGGCTCCTCCTGGGTGAGTTAAAGAAGTGATAGAAATTGTTTGAGAGCTGATTCTAGATGGCAATAGAGACTCGCATGGGACGTGGCCCTGTTGCTTTTCCTGTTACGGAATGTTGTGGATAATAACAATCATTTTGATAACCTCCATTTTCTTGGAAAATGATTGAATTGAAAATGTAAGCTTGGAAATTACAGAGGGCTATATGTTAAAGCCTTTGGGCGGGGGGACTTGTATAGAAGTTGATTTTTCTTCACCTTTGCTATTGTGTGGGTCCAGTTTCATGTTTGGTGGGAGAGACTAAAGTGAAGCATGTTGATTTCCACAGGGTCCCACCCCAGTGTCAGTGACCAAAAGAAACTTAGATGCTTCAGGTGGAAAAAAGTCTTTGAATGATCTTCACCTTACTCAGTGTGTCTTAGGAGAAATTACTGTGGATACCTGGAGATGTTTTTCAATTCTTCTCCCCCGTCCTAAGGGTTATATATTAGCCCCCATCCTCCTTCCATTAAATTCCCAGTTTGAGACCCAGGTAGACTGTGCTCCAGGCTCCATTACTCTTTCTATGCCCACATCATAAAAATATCTTCGAAAGAAAATTGTGCCACATGCTACAACATGGATGAAATTTGAGGGCATTATTTGCAGTGAAAGAAGCCAGTCACAAAAGGACAAAAACTGTCTGATTCCACTTCTGTGAGGTGCCTAGAGTAGGCAAATGCATAGGGACAGAAAGGAGAATGGTGGTTGTCAGGGCAGGGGGGAGGGAGATGGGAGTTGTTTAATTGGTACAGGGTTTCAGTTTTGCAAGATGAAAAGAGTTTTGGAGATGGAAAGTGGTGATGTTTGCACAGCCATGTGAATGTACTTAATGCCAGTGAACTGTATACTTAAAAATGGTTACGATCATAAGTTGTATGTTATGTGTATTTTACCACAATTAAAAATAATTTTAAAAATCTTCTATCATGCCATCTATTGTATCTAGAATTTCTCTCCTCAACTAGATAAACTCACCTTTTCTAATTGTCACCTACAAAACATGCACCCGGGGACTCAAATGCAGAGTTTGTACCCTCCCTTTCTGTCATCCCACATATCCAGTCCATCCCCAAGCCCAGGTGATTTTTTTACTCCTGAAATATATCTATCTCTGTTCTGTCAACTGCTTTGGGTCTGTGTCACAATGGTCCTATTACTAGATACCGTCCTCTCTCCCCTGGGATCCTGCTACAACCTCCTAACTGGTCTCCAGCTAAGTCTTTTCCAGCCCCTTTTGGGTGCTCCTTCTGCATGAAATGTTCTCCATCCATCATTTCATTAGGCTGGCCTTTCAGGTCTTCCTGCAAAGGTCACATCTCACAGAGGGCCTCTCTCACCATCCCTTCTACATGTCCTTCCTCTCTCCCCTTCTTCCCTAGCTGCTCTCTTAACCCCTGTTTATTTTATTCAGCACACTTATCACATGATGTCCTTTTCTTGTTTGTTTGGTTGATTATTGACTATCTTTTCCAGAAGACTATAAGCTCTGTGAGGGCAGGGATCTCATCTTCTCTACTAAACACCCAGAGCCCCAGTACAGGGTACAGAACATGGCAGATAGTCCATGAATTTATTGAATGAATGAACAACAATGTATATTTGTACATTTCTCACTTTCACAGATTAAAAATAATTTCCTTAAATGTTTGAGATATATTACATAGTTCATTGTGATATCATGGATTTGAAGAAATCATGTTTGTAGTTTGTTTCAAAGGTATTTAAAATATGTGACCTTAATAACTAATAACTATAGAAATGAGAAATTGTGTTTTCAGAGAAGCAAAGTGCGCTCCGCCAGTCACCAGTTTGGATGTTGCAGGTCGTTAAGTTTGTCTGGCACATGAGCGACCACACTGAGTCTCTTTACTGTGAAATTTGGATAATGATACCTATCCCATCCACTTTAGGGTAGTTATAAAGATTATGTTTTTCTATTTCTTATTTGTAGAGTGCTTTAACATTTATAAAGTGTTTTCTTATTTATGCCTCATAGCAACTAGGTGAAGTAGGTATGATTATCTTCCTTTTAAAGAAGAGGAACTTCATTTCTGAAATTCCAGAGCTAGTGAGTGGCAAGGGTGGGCTCAAGCTGAGGCCCATTGGCAGGCTGCGTGTCTGTTATTCTCTCTTTGGCACGACAGCTGCCTGCTCTCTGTACCCCAGCTGAGGGATGGAGACCATTCGGAAGTGCTATAAACACATGGAGTTGTATCATTAGGGTTTTTAATCTTGGTGAGTTTTGCCTGCATAAGTTTGCTGTGTTTTCTTACAGTGTGTTAAATGGTTAAGCACCTGAGCAGTATACAAAAACACACAAATATATGCTCCATCTAATTTCTTCAACAGGAGTTGTTCAACTGCCGAATTGTATATTTTGCTTGAATTTAGAGAAAAATAAAGAGAAAAAGGCACTTGAAATCATTTAACTTTCTGAATTTGACTCTATGTCTCTTTCTGTTTGCTTTTACTGCACATGCTTTTGGCCATGTGAGGGTATTTACCATGTGATGCTAGCGATTGGAAACATTTATTCACATATATAGTCCATCTGTTCCTCCCCAAATGGGCAGAGATGCTAAAAAAGGGGAGTAGGTCTCAATGAAGTCATATACTATGTGTATGTATGTATATGTGCGTCTATGTATATGAGTGTGTGTATATGCTATATGTGTATATGTTTATGTGTATATACTGTATATATGCATATACTGTGTGTATATGATATATACAAATATACAGATACACATGTGTGCATATATATTTTACACGTATATATTGTATATATGTATATAATGTGTGTATGTATATATACAAATACACACACATACATGTGCATGTATATATGGCTATATGTGCATATATGTATGTGTGTATGCCCATATACATATACAACGTATATATATATTGTTTTCCTCCTGACAATGAACAAACTAGGCTTCTATTTTTCTTGAGGCATCACCTTTCATATGTGCAGTGAAAACAGACGAGGTCCTCCAAAGTGTGTTCCCTTTGTGAAAAGCGAAAGAAGAAAAGTAAGAGGGCTTAGAGCACAAAGAATACGAGCTCCATAATCTAAGGTTCTCAGTCTAAGAAAGGTGAAGCTCCAGGGATTTCGTTAGAATTTGCCCTATCGGGTCTCCTGGACCAGCTGGAATCCTGAGTGAGACAGCTCGTGTGATTGTAGACAATGATTGAATGTTTCTCTAACCTGTCTCTGGTGACCTTTCTCCTGCTGAGCCCCATGGCACACGTCCACAAGTTTAAACATTGGCTTTACATTATCATGCACGCAGTGGTTGTTATGTGCCTAGGTCTTGAAAGTTTGATGTGATTCAAAGTTACGCCTGGATGCCGTCCACTCTGGAGACCTTTGTGTGTGGGTATAAAACACCCTCAGACTTAGAGCCTTATCTAAAGATATTTGAAAATCCAAGTAAATTGTGCACATTAGACTCACTATTTTCTACTAATTTTTGACTCTGAGGAGGGCCAATGTGTAAAATACTTTTCTGAGAAAAGCTACTTTTTTCCCCCCCCGAATGTTTCTTCAAATATCTATTTCTAATCAGCCTCTCTGATAGATAAGTCCCTTTTACTGCTTTTTAGGTCTAAGTGTGAATACTCCTAACTCTCAGCATGTGTTCTTCACCTTTATTCACACTGGACCAATGGAGCATTTTTAAGTTTATTGTCCTTCAGGTTCAAGGATGTTGCTGTCCGTGATGATGCTCGTGGTGGGGGTGGATGTGATTGAAGAGGCCACTGTGATTAACAGTTTCTGCGACATAATTTGCTATGAAAACCGTTTCTCGGTTTGTGGCGCAGGGCTCTCTTAGCTATGATCAGATCTGATTTACTGGGGGCCCTGGCTTTCATTCTCACGATCTATCCAGTACCGTCGCTACAAGGGAGGCATCCTAACACGTTCTCTGGCTTGGTGGCGGTGGCAGTGGCTGCTTATCCGAGGTTTGCAGGGAAAAGCATATTTTTTGAGGTTGTACTTCAGTGTGCTTTTACAACACTTTTCTGCTGTCTTTTGTACATGCCTGAATTCTGTTCACCTTGCAGCAACTTTTGTGATATCACATTTCTATCCCATATCTGGTGAAGAGTAAGTATACTGCTGAGAACACCACTTCCAAGCTGATCAAATGATTAAGAACACAAATAACTGTCATCTACTGAGTACTTTCTAAATGCCAGGCATCTTACCTATGCTATCTCATTTATTCTTTGACAGAAAGGCAAAGGCATTATCCCCATTTTACAGATGAGGAAATTGAGACTTCTAGTGTCAGTTTGCTCAACATTTTCCAGTTAGTACACTTATACTTACAAAGCCAGTTCAGGACCCAGATCTATCAGGTGCCAGGGCCCAAATTTTCCATGGTGACAGTGCCCTATGGCTTATGGGTTACATGATAGGTTCTGACACTTGATTTTTGGCTATATGACTCTCTTTAGTTGAGCATGACCAGTTTGCAAGACTAAATGTGTTATTTATGGCAGATCTCCACCTCCTTGAAGCATCATGGATTTGACACCAGGAAGTGCCCTTTGATTGGTAGATCAATGCCATGTTGGTGCCCTGGTCTGTCTGCCAGTCTGCTGAAGGACATGTTGACATTTCTGATTTGGCTGGCTACTTCTTTATCTGTCAAGCTGCTGTCAAAGAGCTTGTTCCCTAGGTAGCAGAATTCAGTGACAATTTCTTTCTTTCCATTGATAATGAACACCTGTAAATGAGTTTACATTCTCCTAAGCAGAGGTTGGTATCTATGTTGATTTTCTTCTGGCAACTGCCAGCTTTTAGCAATTCAAGTTCTAATCATTTCATTTGTAGAGTGCTGCTGGTTATACAGTGCATTACTTACCATATATATGGTAGGAAACAAGTATATACCTATTTTCTGGTGTGCCCCTTTCCCTCTGTAGCACTGGGTCATGGGAGTTGCATCTGGTCCACATCCCTGGGGTGATCACCTATCCCAAGTGTTGCTTACCACATATTCTATTTCATTTAACAAACTAGAGAACGTGACATAGTGTGTTATATAGGGCTATAGTTTAGTAAGTATGATGTTCATAGGAATTTTCAGATAAAGTCGAATATCAGTCTTTGTTATAATTTATATATAACATGGTTTTCGTTTCAAAGTCCAAGTAAAATTTCTAGAAAATTAAGTAAAGTTTCTCAGTCAAGTTTCTTAATCTTTTTTTGAGTCATTTTCCTTATAATTAAAACAGAAATAATATACATGCTTCTTATTTAGATATAGTTGATGAAAGGGAATATATATGCTTCTGGGATGAGAGTAAAGGAGCATGGACCTCAAAGACAAGGACTTCCTAGACAAATTCCATACCAAACAGCCCTCGAGAGCTAGCCCTGTGTCCCCTTCACTGCTAGCGCGATCTTTCTAAAATGCAACTTTAGTCAAGTCAGTCCCAGCATAAAGGCCTTCGGTGCTTCCACTGCCTTGTGCTCTACCGCCACCCACCCCGCATATTTGCCCAGGAGCTGTATCTTTCACCCTACTGCATACTCCTTCACTAAAGGTATCACAGTCTCTCTTACCTCCATGACTAGGTACAGTTAGAACCTGTGCATTCTGTTTTTTCCACGTTCCCACACCTGAATGACTTCAATTCACCCTCCAAGTCCTAGTTTCCCTGACAACTCAGTCTGGGTTAATTATCTCTCTTATGCATGCTTATGGCCTTTTGTGTTATTCCTTTCCATCTTAACTTCATTCACATATTTATCTATCTATCTATCTATGTATCTATCTATCTATTTATTTTTGGTGGGAACATTTATGTTCTACTCTCTGAGCAGATTTCAGTTATACAATACAGTGTTGTCAACTGTAGTCCCCATGCTTTACATTAGATCCTCAGACCGTATTCATCTCATAGCTGAAAGTTTATACCCTTTTACCAACCTCTCAATTTCCCCCACCCCCAACCCCTGGCAACCACTTTTCTACTCTCTGTTTCTATAAATTTGACTTTTTTTTTTTCTTTCTTAGATTCTACATATAAACGATGCCATGTAGTATTTGTCTTTCTGTTGTCTGGCTTATTTCACTTTAGCGTTGCTGTGAGGATTAAATGAGATAATGAAAGTGCTTAGAAATGTGCCTGATAATGATTACTACTTTTATCATTAGTAAAAATAGAGATTTGAATATTTTCATCAAGGGTTAGAATGTCGACCAAATATGATGATTTTTTTAAAAAGGCAGTAGTGATAGTAAACTAGTATAGAAATACATTCAGTTAGAATGAGTATAAGGTTGGGAAGAAGTAAAGAATGGGACAATACATGGCGAGGTTGAAGGAAAGTGTTTCCGAGCTCTCCCAGAAGTATTATGGCACTCAAGAGTCTTCTGGGAAGCCTTGAACTTCCTTCTGCCTCCTTCAGTGCTGCTTCTGTCTCCAGCAGATCGCAGAAATGCTAAGTCCATTACTTCCCCCACTCTAGCCCTGTCTCTAGTAACCCCCTGGTCCTCCTGATGCCTTTGGCTCCAGGTTTCTGTTTAGAGCCAAACAAGAGAAATCGAGGTTGCCGTGGCCCAGAGATCTCTCTATTTAGGTTTTAGGTGAACCCAATGGATTTTCCCACCTCTATTCTGTCAAGATGCTCATGTTTTTATTGCTGGAGTAGAATCATCTACTCAGAGTTTACAGAAATCAGAAAGAACATTGCTTGACAGTTCAATTCCATTCCAGCATTTTTAAGTTCCCATTGGGAACTTGATTCAGTATTTCTTGCAGATGTCAATAAGCTCGTGTAAATAACTAAAGCATGGTAGGGAAAAAGTGGTTTAGTAAAAGCAGAGGGTACAAAAAGTGAAGGGAGCTTTGGTGTAAGTTTTCTAAGAGAGCTGTGAAACAGGTGATGGTGCAGCTAAGGGTAAAAAACAGTGCTGAACTCTCTGAATGGCAATTGATTGAAAGAGGTCAGAGACTGTGTTGTGGGTATGTTAGAAGGTAAGCTGGTACTGAGTATGGGCATACTTTTCAAAACTGGAGAAGATGTTACAGATTTTTAAAAGGGGGAGAGAGAGAGAGAGAGAGAGAGCGCAAGTGAGCGAAAGCTGAAAACGATAATGACCAAGACCATGTCTTTGAGTTGGTAGTTGCTTTGGTACTTCCTGAGTGTGCATTGTATTGAGTGCACAGGGCATTTAGAAAGAAGGGTAGTGGAATTTCTTATGGGATTTCATTAAGCCCCTTCCTAGCCATCTTATTATTTTGGAAATTGAATAAGCTCTTTCAGGACACCAGAGCTAATTCCCCATTAATCCGCACAACAATCTTATTTGGAAGATTTCCCCAGCCCATTGCCAAAGCCTTGTTCCCCTTATTTGCTGCCATTTTGCTGCAGACATATTGCATCTGTTTCCCTGGCGTCCTCATCTCATTATGTATATGAAATTGTAAAACGAAGAGGACCCAAAAATCTGCTTGCAGGAAATTGTGTATTGTGTCTGCCTAAACCCAATGGCCATGAAACCAAACCAGAAAGTGAGAGGTAGAAAAGACAGAATACATTTGAAGATATTTAGTCCTGGTCTCTGAATTTTTCAAACAATTCCTTTGATGTATTCTGTCAATTATAAACCCAGGGAAGTATGGAGATCTTTATTTTCTATACTTATCTTTTCGCCCAGAAAATTAATCTTATTATGTTCCTCTTATTTCTTTTAATTCCCCTTAGCCTTTCTTATAACAGTTATCTATCACTCCTATTAGGTAAATTGATCCCATTTCCAAACTTTAATTAACAGTGTGTTATTGATCAAACTTAGAGGTCATGTGCCACTCGTGGAATTAATGTGAATATTGTGTGTGATGGTTATTGTAAAATTCAATTTTATTGATTTCAGATATAAAACCATTACTTCCTTCAAGAGAGCAATGTGCTGGGTGAAAAATGACGCCTTCACCGTTACTAGTTTAAGATTTGTCTGCCGGTTTCAAGGATTTTCTTTTTGAAATGTCAAAACTAAAAAGGGAAACAAAAATAACATTAACAGACCCACGTAGGAAATTATATTATTTGAGGATGTCAAATTGGAAGATGGAACATGTTTTTTGCAGACTTCCCTGCCTCCTGAAAATAGCAATGAATACCAGAGAAGATCTTTAATGCCATCTTTGAGCTTCTGCTTGATAAAAGGAACTACTGTATAGCTTTGAAGGTTTAAAAAAAACCCCAACTCTTTGCAGAAATAGTTTATCCTTTCCAGAGCATCTTCTCGTCTCTGTGCGTAAGTGCACTCCCAGTGGCATGCTTAATCCATCTTCACAGCCCTACGTATCTTCAAGTGTGTGCATAAATTCTGTCAGGAAGGAACTACAACCTCGTTGTGAATAACTGCAGGCAGCACTGTTTGTGGGGATTGATGTAAAACATGGCCCTGGATGATCGCTCTGTACTTAGTTTTTTAGGGTTATAAGGTTCTATGTGAACTCCTCGCCAAGCTGGTAAACATCACTGAACGTTCGTTGTAGAGCTGGTGCCTGAAAAGCATCCCTCGGTCCATTTCCATAAATTTTCCTCCACTCCGCAATAACTCCAAGGGTTCATAGACAGCATAAAGTAATTTAACCTCTGGGCCTCGGTTTCCTCCTTTGCCAAACAGGGATATTATTATATCTCTCACATGAAGTTATTATGAGATTAAATGAAATAAAGCACCCAGAACATCTTGAGCAGTGCATGGCACATAGTAAAATACGCTCCCAAATGTTAGTTTAAAGCAGTTTTTTACTTTGCTCTTAAGAATAGGCTTGAGTTCATCAATCTCAGGAACCAAATGATTTCTTTCTATTTTAGATCTGCTTTTACTTGTGTGCTTTTTCCTGAAGTAGAAGGCGTAATTTTAGCGTCTTCCAGTAAGTTTCCGAGAGCATAGATGTGAAAGTGAAGAGTGATTTAGTACGGAGTGTCACGCTGGGTCAGCACATTAACCGCTTCCTCTCTGCGATCCCTGTAAAAGGCTGAGAAAGCCACCACTAGTGGCTCACAAAATTGCTAGGGCCACCCACCCACTCTTGTATTTAAATCTGTCCCTTATGTGGTCTCTTGCTGTCCTCATCCATTTGGTTTCTTAGCTGCTCTGTCCCTCTTTGTCTCACCTATTTGGATTATGGCCCATGTATATGTATATTGTCTGTTGGGTTTTTGATCGGCATCTCCCTAAAAGCCTCCTCAGAATGTCCCTTCGGCTGTCTGTTGTCAGGAAGGTAGATCAGACAGGAAGGGGAAAGGCACTGCGTTGACCAGAATCCCTACAACAGTCCTATGCTGTAGGCATTTATTATCCTCTTGTACAGCTGATGCTAAACAGCGTAGAGAGAATAACTTCCCACGGCCATAGGACTGATGAATGATTTTGCTGGGTCTTGAGGGCCATATTGATGATGGTTGGTGATTGGTAACTGTACAGCTCAGAGCAGGGACTTAGGAAGACAATGACGTGAATGTTCCCTCATGACATGGTGGTGCCAATTAGGGGAGAGCTGTCCTGTGTGGGCCCCAGAGATCTCGGAGGGACCTTTCTCAAGAGGAACACAAGTGAAGCGGAGCTCCACTGATGAGGCAACACAGCTGGTTCCTACCCAGTAATCATTTCTCCTCCTTTCTTTGTTATAGAATCCCAATTTTTAGTTACTCATTTTTCCGTCTGAGACAGACGGCTTTTCTCAGCCTTCCTTGCAGCTAGATGTGGCCATGTCACAATTTGGTTGGTGAGTTGTGAGTGAAGGGTTGTGTGAGGCTGTTGAGAACGTTGTCTAAGGGCACCTGACTGAACAGGATGCCTTTCTCCTTTCTGATGTCCCTCCTCCTGGCCTGCAACTCACATGTGATGATCTTTTTTAAAAAATTAATTATTTTTATGATGTAGCATGGATTTAAAAAATTTTTATTATTTATTTATTTATTAATTAACATCTTTATTGGAGTATAACTGCTTTACAATGTTGTGTTAGTTTCTGCTGTATAACAATCAGCTGTATGTATACATCTATCCCCATATCCCCTCCCTCTTGCGCCTCCCTCCCACCCTCCCTATCCTGCCCCTCTAGGTGGTCACAAAGCCCTGAGGTGATCTCCCTGTGCTATGCAGCTGCTTCCCACTAGCTATCTATTTTACATTTGGTTATTTATTTATTTATTTATTTATTTTTAGATTTATTGATTGATTGATTGGGTCTTTGTTTCTGTGCGAGGGCTTTCTCTAGATGCGGCAAGCGGGGGCCACTCTTCATCGCGGTGCGCGGGCCTCTCACTACCGTGGCCTCTCTTGTCGCGGAGCACAGGCTCCAGACGCGCAGGCTCAGTAGTTGTGGCTCACGGGCCTAGTCGCTCCGCGGCATGTGGGATCCTCCCAGACCAGGGCTCGAACCCGTGTCCCCTGCATTAGCAGGCAGACTCTCAACCACTGCGCCACCAGGGAAGCCCTGTTATTTATTTTATTTATTTATTTTTGGCTGCATTGGGTCTTCGTTGCTGCGCGCAGGCTTTCTCCAGTTGCGGCGAGCGGGGGCTACTCTGTGTTGCGTGCGTGGCTTCTCATTGCGGTGGCTTCTCTTGTTGCGGAGCACGGGCTCTAGGCATGCGGACTTCAGTAGCTGCGGCACATGGGCTCAGTAGTTGTGGCTCACGGGCTCTAGAGCGCAGGCTCAGTAGTTGTGGTGCACAGGCTTAGTTGCTCTGCGGCATTTGGGATCTTCCCAGACCAGGGCTTGAGCACGTGTCCCCTGCATTGGCAGGTGGATTCTCAACCACTGCGCCGCCAGGGAAGCCCCTGTGATGATCTTGAGGGTGAAAGCCTTGCCCTAGGAAACTGGGTTCCTGGTGACACCATGAAGTTTTCCTACCAGCCCTGAACTGCTTCTCTGGACTACTTTTATGTAAGAAAGAAGCACACTTCCGTCTTTTTTGTCACTAAATATACATAGCAAAACACAGTTAAGTCTGTGTTAAGACTACAGTTACGGAAAACAGCATCTAGAAGAAAACTATAAAAATATAAGCTAGGGGAGAAAAGACACAAGGGGCAGTGCAAACAGGCCTGAAGGGCCAAAGAAACACCAGAAAATCTGCCCAAGGACCGAGGGTCCTGAGGAAAGGACAGAGGAGCTCTGGCCACTCAGGAGTCCTAGACATAAAGGGGATAGGCGAGCAGGCTTCCTGTACCCGCCACCGCTGGGTTCAGGACGTAGGAATCAGCTCTAGGCTAGAGTCTCACCCATTCATTGTCTGATTCCTGAGACCACTGAGAGTGACAGCAGCTGGCCCAGCTTTGGGAAGTGCCAACCAGATGTGCAAATGACCTACGTTTTGGGCAAAGGGCCCTGTGGCTTATATCTGCTCGTTGCTACTGACCATCATTGCCATGGACACTAGGAAAACCAAAGCCCAGCTTTGCGCTGTAGCCGCTGGGTGGGCACCCAGTGTGGGCCACAGTGGCGTCCCCTCAAGTCTGACTGTCCAGCACTTCCAAACACTATGGGGCTATTCATGCTGCACAGACCTATTTTCCTTTGATCAGAGGTACAAACCCGAGGCCTTCTGGTCACTTGCCGTGACCAAGCTATCATCTTCATGAACCAACCCTCCACTCTTCTCTCTCCTTATTCCTCTTCCTTCCCCAGATGTTTTCCTCATCTCCTTGACTTGAACTGAAACCTGGCTGGTCGCCAAGGTCATGGCTTCTCTGAAGCCCTCTCAGTGGTCAGCTGCCAGTCATCTCACAGCCTTTATTCCTCAGGGTTAGGAAGTGCCTTCTTTGCTCCAAAATGCAACTTTCTGACCAGTGTTTCTGCACTGTCCTGAGGTTCATGTCACTGGCTCTGTTAACTCTTTCTCTGTGTGACCGCCAGGTGGATCTATATGATTCACGCAGGACTGGTTCATTGACAACAATATGACAGGTAATCTAATATATTTGATAAGTAGAGGATATAAACTACCTTTGGCTTTTAGGGCTAAAGTACATCTAAATACAAACAGTATATAAATTAATTTACTTTATTGAGTTAAAATAGGGCTTTGGCAACAGGAAAATGTATTCGTGTATATTGCTGAACAATTATAGTGAAGGTGAGATTTTTGTATGTAGGGTAGAGATTGCTTTACTTGAAAAAGAAACAACCACAGAGGATCTCTTGATGGTTATGTATTTTCCCTGGGATCTCAATTATATTATTTTAAAAATTAATTATAAGCTCACCGGATGGGAATTAGTGAGCTATTATGTAGCCAAGTGCCTAGTCAGCATTAATTCATTTTCATAACTGAAGCTATATAGCTATAAAGAAATGAGAATCATTAACATCTATGGATTATTTGGCTTCTGATTTCTGCATTGCTTCTGTGTGTATCATTTTATTTTTAATTTTAAAAGCTGGGCTATAACTTGTTCTAAGACAAGGCTGAGGCTTTCGTAAATTGTAACATACATTACTTGATGTGTAGAAGCTAGGCTTACCAGGAAACAACCCGTTGACAGTCTTATTCATTTTTGGTAGAGAAAAGCCTAGGAATACCCATTGGTCAGTGTTGGAGTCAAAAGACATGCAGATTCTGGTTTCCTCTGATTATTGGAATAGCTTGCTAGCAGTTTGAATGAGAATAGGATTAAAATTAAGCTTTCTCAGAGTAGCAGACTTCTTTTCCCCTTCTAGGAGTGCAAACATATTTCTGACACCGATAATGAATTACATCCACGTGTTTCAAGTCTCCCAATAAAACATCTTTGAGAACTACAGACCATGCCTAGTTCCATACTCTCACTTAAAATCCATTTCCCTTAAGGTAAAGTATGAGAACTGGAGTTTGCACAGATGTTTCATCTCTGTGCCCCAATGTCCCCAAAATGTCTCCCATATTTGGGGGGGGGGGTGGAGCCAACAAGAAGACTTAACCACTGGGACACAGTGTACAGTCAACTCTGTAGTGGCCCCGCATTTCCCTCACAGTAAAATCCAACACCCCTACTATGGTTCCCAAGGCCCACCTGATCTGACTCCTGTTACCTATGGGACCTCATCTTCCACCGCTCTACCGCCTACTTTCTTGACTGTAGCCACCCAGGCCTCCTTGTTTCTTTCAACCGTCCTGGCATGCTCCTGCCTTAGGACTTTGCAGTGGCAGCTCCCTCCACCTGGAAAGCTTTCCCCCTTCATAGTCACATGGCTAATTCTCTTAAGTCCTCCTTAAGTCTGTGCTCAAATGTCACATTCTCACAGTAAGGCCTACCCTGACCCTGACTCTCCTACCTATAGTTACATCTTGCCATCTTCCTCCCCTCTCCCTAAACCCTGCCAAACCCAGTCTTCCTTATTCTGCTTTACTATTTCATTTTGCCATATTACTTCCCATAACTATATTATTTTCCTATTTATTATATCTCCTGCTTTTATATGTCTTCCCCAAGCTACATGAGGGCAAAGATCTTTGGTTTGCTCACTAATATATCTCAGGTACCTAGAAGATCACCTCGCTGTATTTACTGAATGGAAGACTCTAGAGTATACTTCATATACCATCCATGATGCCTCACTTTTGAATTCCTCACAAGTTACCTTTTGTTTGACGTGTGATCTGACTTTGCTTTGGACTCTAACCTTCATTCATTCCCAGCTTAACCCCATGATCCCCTTTTGGTGTGTGTTCTGGGGCTACCCATGGGTCTGTGAGGACAAAGCCTAGGCTGGAAAACTTATGGCTGTGAGTTCATGGCAGGTGGCCATGGTATTCTGCCTGGGTATCTCTGAGACTAGAGACACAGTTGATAAATGACAGCCTGCCAAGCATCTATTACTACATCCCAGCTGTGCATGGGGCTGGGTGTGCATCCGTCAGACGGCTCTGTGCAGATGCACCTGCTTCACTCTGAGCTCTGGCGTGTCTCAGAATTTCTGATGATGGTAGCTAAATAGATGGAGCGATTTGGGACCTGATGTAAGGGGCAAAATTCCTTGTCTAAAAGGAAGCTTGGCCTGTAAAATGGCATCATCAGAATTTCAGATGAGAGCTGATCTGCTTTCCAATTAGTTTCCATTTCAAATTTCTAAATCCCTCGCATGGAGGAAGCCATCCCAGATTAGGCTGGTTGGAATAATGATATCTTCCACCCCAGGTTTCTGTGACTAATATTGGTCTTTACTCGTGAAATCCACAAGAAATTTAGCAAAATAGAAACATTTAGAAATTGAAATGGAAAGTGAAAATCCATCATTTTTATGGAGAGAGGTGTTTTGGGGCCGTTGCATGAATAATGCTGCATTAATTTGTAATTCCTGTTGCACAGGGTCCCTCCAGTGCTCAAGGTACATGGCTCTATGAACTGTAGAGTACGTTGGTGTTAGCGCTGTTCTTAGAGTGTGAGCTTCGGATATGAATGGAAAGCTACTAAATAATGAGCTGACGACTCTCGGTATCACTTGCTTTTATAGCACTTGGCAAGCACCATGTGGAAACTATATGAATGCTTTTTCATGAAATTGATGAGGGTGGATATTTAATATTTATTAGGTAATAAGAGTAGCACAGTCTCATTTCAGGTTTCAGTATAAAATAGATTTCCATCTATATATTCATTGAACTGTAAATGCACTGAAATACTTGTTTGAATATGTATGTGTATATACATCTATCTATCTATCTATCTATCTATCTATCTATCTATCTATCTATCTATCAAATAGATTATTTGTGCCAAATACTGCATGCTTGTATCAAAGGAATTGTGACCTTCAAATTAAGAATTTGTATGTTGTGAAATAAAGCGAAGCATTTAGTTAAAATTAAAATTGTGATGAGTTTAAACATCCAAACCATCTCAATATAGATCCACTTTAAAATAAGCCCTCTAAGATTAACACCTGCATATTGCTGGGTTACCATGACACATTGCAGTGGCTATAAAAGATTGTTTCATCCCCTGAATCCTCTTTTTAATGTCTTTTAAAAAATGAATTGATCTGACACTAATGAAACCTGTTATAATGAATCACATCAGAGAGCTGCATTTTAATGCCTTGATGCCCCATGAAACGATTAGAGGGGGTGAAGGGGAAATGCATTTTCCTTATTCAGGTACTTCTCACATCCATTTGAAATTCCTGATCAAAGGTTTTAATGCTTTCTACCTCCTATCCTCTCTGCAATCCACTTCTTTATGTAACTGCACTGATTTCTTCAAATGCCTCAGTCCTTATTCCCTACCCTCATCATCTGCAACCATCAACACCAGTGTCCCACCTCTAAATGATGTTATGTGTCATCTCCTCCATCCCGTGGTGCTATGGCACCTTGCTCACTGCCTTATGGTAATCTGTGCTTCAGCATCCGTGATACAACCCTATGATATTGAACTGGGAACAGCCGTTCCCATTCATCTACAACTGCTCCTTCCAGGATTCCCCTAAGAGGCAGATAACTCTGATATGTGGTACTTTCTTTCCATCATCTTTTCCATCCCAAGAGCTCTCAGGAAGTTTTCACCTTTCAGAATTTTAGGAAGCCATTTCAAAGGTTAGGTGGTCTAATCCTGCTTGACTTGGCTGGGGATTTAGAACTGACTTGCCTGTTGTGGGAATTACTCAGGTCACCAGAATAGAAAGCCTGGAACAGTTTCTGGAGAATACTCAGTTCTGCTCTTTATGGTCGTGCCTCTGACTTTTCAGAGATCTTTTTTGGCATGTAATAAGCTCCAAGGTGAAATTAGGAGACAAATTCACTGTGGGTTATGGAGAAGACTCAAGAGACTGGTCAGTGGTAAAGCTCTCTTCCCATTCATCCAATTCATTCATCCCATTCATTCAGCCAATTCATTCATTCCATTCATTCATTCACTCCTTTATTCATTCATTTACTGTTTGTCTCTTACTTATGGTGCCAGCCACATTTCCCCTTATACAGGCATTTTGGGCTTGATCCTTTCTTTTATTGTAAACCCCAATCCTGTTACACTATCTTAGACTAGATTTAGTCTATTTTAAAATTAATTCATTTCTACCATCTGCTTTCTATATTTCCAAATTAGAGCCTCACACCCCTTCTTACTGGGACTCCTTTCTTGGGAGCTAACTTGCTGATGTGAGAAGGGTGCTGGAAGCCATGTATGTCAAATACCTTGGATGACGCTTAGAGGAAAACACGGGCAGTGGATTTAGTCTTTCTTACTTTCCTAGTGAAGTTGAGTTCAAAGTAGGGTTCAAATTTAAAATATCTGCAAAATACATAAGAGTAGGAAATACTACACAGAATTCCACCTCTTTTTTGGTATTATATAAAGAAATGAAATAAGCCAGAGTCCCTATACATCCCTCTAATCTCACATCTCAGGAGATTACCGTGTACAGTATTTATGAATACATAGTAATATAGTATTTATATTTAATATATAGTATTTATATTTTGTAAATACTATATATAGTATTTATATTCATACCTATATCTTAAAATGTTACATATGATTGTAAGGCATAAAAAAGGAAGCAAGCTAGATATTCATATCTATCAAAAGGAGACCGGTTGAGTAAGTTTGAGTACATTTATACTATGAAATGTTATGTGATTATTAAAAGAGGGTGGTATTATACAAACTACTATACATAAAATAGATAAGCAACCAGGATTTACTGTATAAAACAGGGAACAATATTCAATTTCTTGTCATAACCTATAATGGAAAATAGTCTGAAAAATATATATAACTGAATCACTTTGCTGTACACCTGAAACTAACAGAATATTGTAAATCAACTATACCTCAATAAAAAAAAATTAAATGGAAAAAAAGAGGGTAGTATTAAGGCTTAAAAGCAAGTTTCAGATTAATATGTGTCATAAGATTTAATTTTGGTTAAAAATGTGCGTATAATGCAAATCATTAATAAAAGAGAATAGATGAGACACACCAAACCACTGCTATAGTTTTATCTGTTGCTTTTTTTTTGAATATTTCAAAAGTATATATTACTTTTATAATTCTAAAATAATAAAATATTAAATCACCCCCTTGCACATATTCTTTTTTTATTTTCCTCCAACACTCAGCCGTGCTAAATATATTGGTTCTCAATTTACATTTTTCATTTAATATATCATAGACATCTTCCCCTTAAAAACCATTCTTTTCCTGGCTACAAAGGATCTCTTATTGTGTGTGTCACACTTTATTGAATCATTTTGCTATTGATGGACTTTCAGGCCGTTTTTAAATTTCTGCTGGCAGTTGCAATGCTGCATGAAACATCATTGTCTCTAGATTTGCACATATCTAAACAATTATTTCTGTAAGATGAAGTATCAGAAATGGGATTGCTAGAAATGTACATTTAACATTTTAATATCCTTCCTAATTTCCTAGGGTTCAACTGATTCTTCAGAGACTAAGTAGTTTCAAGTATTTTAGGAAATATTTTCTTTCCTTTTGATGATTAGGCTGATTATTGTTGAGGCCTAAGAATGGGTAATTGTATTTTTTATTTAATGTGGTTGAGTTTGGGAGGAACCACTGTATAAGGATGGTATGCGATTTTCATTTGATGTTTTACTTAAAGCACAAGATTAGGCGGTGTTAAGTGGTGGCAGTCCTTTTATTTGCTATTATTATAAATAACATACTTTGATATCCTCAGCTAAAAGGGCACTAGGTGAAATGAGAATTATCATTGTCCTTTGTTTATTCCCATTATTTTGAGATTAGTTGTTAATACCACAGACAATAAAGCAGAGTTTTTCCATGTACAGGCATCTTCTTGGAAATATAGTACATGTAGGGAAATTAGCAAGAAACCTTTTTGGGAAGTGAAACTACCGTTTTTAATATTACTGCTTCACTGAGTGCCTTATTAAATTCATGAGTTTACGCACTCTCCAGAATTATATAACAGATCATTTTTGATGTTTTTAGTTTGGCTGGGGATACCATACTACCATAGACTTTCAACTCTAAATAAGTAAGTTTTGGGTATGGAGTTGACTGTAGCAATAGAGACGTAATGGCGAAGTCAATATAGTAATAAAGATGGAAAGACAGCAGATTATTTATACAATCCCTTGATCTTATAAGTGAGGAAACTGAGAACATGAGGTGTTAAGTAGTTTATGGAAATCATGAGTTAGCAATGGTGGAGCTCATACGAGAACCAGGTCTCTGACTCCTAAGCCAGTGTTTTTGCCACCCAACCATGTTGGATTTTGAAGGGAAGGCCTGAGGTCAATGAATTAATGCTACATTAGGGCACCATTGTGTAACATGTGGTTCGTGCTTTCCAACTATTTTCTGGTTGCCTTTGAGAAAAAAATTACTTGGTTATTGTTTATCCCTAGACTATCCCCAAGCCCATCATCTGTTATGGACAAAAATCCAGGAGAATGTATGGATTTAGGAATAGTGGGTCTGATAGTACTGAAAGTAGTTGATTTCTTTGGGGGAGAATTTGTAGCAAATAAGTGACATTGGCTATAGGGGTGTCAGCAGGCTCTTCTACAGTTTTCCATGTGGTTCATGCCACCTCCCTGACCTCTTCTCATGCCGCTCACCCACCCAGGCTTTTATGTCCTCAAATACCCCGACCTTGACCCAGCTTAGGGATATGGTACTTGCTGTTACTACTTCTAGCCATACTCTGCCCCACAGGCAGCATATTTCCTCCTCAATATTCAGGTCTTGGTTCCAATTTAAAGGGGCATTTGTGACCACCCTATATACTGTAACAGTGACATTTCCTCCTACCAGACTCGAGCACATTATTCTTCTTAAATTCTTTTGTTGAATTATTACTGTCTAAAAATATCAGGTCTATTTGTTTGTTTGTTAATTGTCTGCCTTTTCTTTGTAGGTTGTACCTCTGTGAGAGCAGCCCTTGTTGGGCTTGTTTACTGCTGTAGAATACAGTAGGTGCTCGACAAATTTTGGTTGAACGAATGGACTTAATGGAATACTGCTTTGGTTGAGATAGCACTCTGCCTCCACACGTACTGTTGTGCTATGCAGGTCACAAATGATATGCTGAACCCTTGCTAATACTCGGGACAAGTTTGCAGAAAAAGTTTCCAAAGCAGAAAGTAGTTTATGTTAGGAAGGAAGGAAGTGACAAATGTAAGCCAGAATGCTTCTATTTCAAACTATTTTTATGTTGTTAAAATTTCGGATGTTGAATGTCCTTCACCCAGCTTGTGGTTACCAGGAAGAGAAGGGACTTTTCCTTAGAACTTTCCTGGGAGTGCACGTCATGGCTAGCCACTGTGGAGTCACAGTCAACTTTGCCATCTTTGGCATGTCCTGAGGTGTGCTTATGGTCCCAGGATGATTCACCAGTTTCCCTGCTCACATACCCATAGCCTTAGTAGAAGTCAAGGTGAACAAGTGTTGTCTTCCTGTATTTTTTTTTCTTCTGTGACACCAACTTAATTGCCTGTTTATATCATCATTATCCTTATTGCTGTTTTTATTTCTATTTTTATTATTATGGTTATTATTTGTTTGGTGAGACAGACTTCTGACCCTTAGGCTTCTGGAAACCTTACCAGTAGCAATCCTCAGCCAGTCCTGTCTTCCCCACCTACCCCACTTCAAACCATGGTCCACGGTCCATCTGGAGTTGGGTCACCAGTGTCCACTCCTAGTGACTACACCATGGTTACAATCCTCAGCTTACTCTTTTTGGTTTGTATAAATAGCTGCATAACAGACTTGTTGAATCCCAGTTCAGTACTTTGCAGGACTGAATTAGCTACGCCAGTTTTCAGAGAACAGAGTTATGTATCATCTAAATGTCTTTTGTATTGCGAGAATGTTGAAACCCTTTAAATTTATTGTTTTCTGTTATTTTATTAGATACTTTCTTACTCCAAAAATCTTTATTTCTTCTCCTGTAGGAGAAAAAAAAGATAATAAAGAGGATGCTATTTTCTTGTGGAAGTTTGGCACTGGAGGTGGCTTTCTTTATATTGTGTTTCTGGGAAACTGAAAAGTTTTCATCCCGTATCAGTTTACATTCCCACCAACAGTGCAAGACGGTTCCATTTTCTCCACACTCTCTCCAGCAATTATTGTTTGTAGATTTTTTGATGATGGCCATTCTGACCAGTGTGAGATGATATCTCATTGTAGTTTTGATTTACATTTCTCTAATGATTAATTATGTTGAGCATTCTTTCATGTGTTTGTTGGCAATCTGTATACCTTCTTTGGAGAAATGTCTATTTAGGTCTTCTGCCCATTTTTGGATTGGATTGTTTGTGTTTTTGATATCGAGTTGCATGAGCTGCTTGTAAATTTTGGAGATTAATCCTTTGTCAGTTGCTTCATTTGCAAATATTTTCTCCCATTCTGAGGGTTGTTTTTTCGTCTTGTTTATGGTTTCCTTTGCTGTGCAAAAGTTAAGTTTCCTTAGGTCCCATTTGTTTATTTTTGTTTTTATTTCCATTTCTGTAGGAGGTGGGTCAAAAAGGATCTTGCTGTGATTTATGTCATAGAGTGTTCTGCCTATGTTTTCCTCTAAGAGTTTGAGAGTGTCTGGCCTTACATTTAGGTCTTTAATCCATTTTGAGTTTATTTTTGTGTATGGTGTCAGGGAGTGTTCTAATTTCATTCTTTTACATGTAGCTGTCCAGTTTTCCCAGCACCACTTATTGAAGAGGCTGTCTTTTCTCCACTGTATATTCTTGCCTCCTTTATCAAAGATAAGGTGACCATATGTGCATGGGTTTATCTCTGGGCTTTCTATCCTGTTCCATTGCTCTATATTTCTGTTCTTGTGCCAGTACCATACTCTCTTGATTACTGTAGCTTTGTAGTATAGTCTGAAGTCAGGGAGCCTGATTCCTATGGAGAACAGTATGGAGGCTCCTTAAAAATCTAAAAATAGAACTGCCATACGACCCAGCAATCCCACTACTGGGCATATACCCTGAGAAAACCATAATTCAAAAAGAGTCATGTACCAAAATGTTCATTGCAGCTCTATTTACAATAGCCAGGACATGGAAGCAACCTAAGTGTACATCAACAGATGAATGGATAAAGAAGATGTGGTACATATATACAATGGAATATTACTCAGCCATAAAAAGAAACGAAATTGAGTTATTTGTAGTGAGGTGGATGGACCTAGAGTCTATCATACAGAGTGAAGTAAGTCAGAAAGGGAAAAACAAATTCGTATCCTAACACATATATATATGGAATCTAGAAAAAAATGGTCATGAAGAACCTAGGGGCAAGATGGGAACAAAGACACAGACCTACTAGAGAATGGACTTGAGGATATGGGGAGGGGGAAGGGTAAGCTGGGACAAAGTGAGAGAGTGGCATGGACATATATACACTACCAAACGTAAACTAGATAGCTAGTGGGAAACAGCCGCATAGCACAGGGAGATCAGCTCGGTGCTTTGTGACCACCTAGAGGGGTGGGATAGGGAGGGTGGGAGGGAGGGAAACAGACGAAGGAAGAGATATGGGGACATATGTATATATATAACTGATTCACTTTGTTATAAAGCAGAAACTAACACACCATTGTAAAGCAATTATACTCCAATTAAGATGTTTAAAATAAATAAATAAATAATTAAATGTTTATTAGGGTGATTCAAAAAAAAATTTTTTTTTTTTTTTTTCATCCCGGTTGCCTGGAACTCATCTAAATGTCTACACATTGCAGTGATATACTGCTGCCTTTCTTTCACTTACCCTCTTCTGGTCAAGAAAACACAAAACCTTTTATAGATATTAATTCTCTACAACTCCAGAGGATGAGATAAATGGCAACTGGGAAGAAAGTTACAGAAGAGATAGACAATTTTCCTGACATCATAGAGTTTATCAGAAGCAAGAAAGTTTTATTAATTTTACAATTTCTCAAACCAGAGTATTTCCTAATTAGCATTTCTACCAATTTGAAAATATCCTACTAACTTAAAAACTTACATCAAAAGGAGCTTTTATCTGACTGGTCAATTGCTGCCAGGCACATTAATATAGGAAAATATCTCTAGGGTAAAAATTAAAAGAAGGCTTTTTGTAGAATTTTTGGAATATTATAAAAGAAGAATTGAAATGCTGGCACTGGTTTTAATGCGTGGGTATTATAACAACACATACAAGAAAACATGAAGTCATTATTCCTCCTAGACATGTAGTAGGTACTAAATACGTATTTCATTGTTTTGAAAATTCCTTTGAAAGCCTATTTCTGTTTTGCAGTATTTCACTGTTGCTTAAAAGTTGAAGTCATATTTAACTTATTTTCTTTAAAAGATATGTATTATTAGGGCATAATGAATCTCAGTGTATGTCTGTCACTTTCAGTAACAATGTCTCCCTACAAAATTTGAGAAAATTTAGGAAATTCTCTGAATCTGTTCGTAGATCTAGTCCATGTGTGTGCAAGTTACATAAAGGTAGTCAATTTTGTATTTTCAGAGAAAACCCAAAATATATTCAGGTTTGAAAACGGGTCCCAAATGCTAAGTTACTTTCTAGAGTTTGGATTATTTTATTTTCTCGACTGGTTGATTCCCTTTTTGAGGGCAAAGAGGTCAAGAAGCTGGGAAGCAGGAGGACCAGGGTAGGGTTCACTGAATTGTAGATGTAATACAGGTGAGGAATTTCAGTGAAGAATTCTATTACTGAACATGGCAAACTCACATGTTCAGATAATAGTATTTCATTTTTCATTGCTCTATACAGTAAGTGACTAGATTAACTATTGAAAATATATTTTCTCTCTCCAGAATCCAAAGAGAGAAGAAAATTTCACCAGCTAAATTTATTAACTTGCACTGCTAAAGCAGATGGTATGATAGGAAAATATTGATTTTTCTATACTGACAGAGCAGCTGATAACTTATTTTCAGTTTGACTTAATGTATAAACTGTGAGTTAGGTCAAGGGATTTTTATACTATTTTGTACTGGCTTTACCTTGGACTTTACAAATCCAAATATTGACTTTTCAAAAGGAAAAAAAAATCTGATTTAACCCATTGTGGTTTTCATAACACAGTCACAGATTTTCCTTAAAATTTTGGCCACCTTGTACATGTACTTGTCATTTATTTCCCATCATGTAGCCATAAAAAGGGCACAGTTCAGTATTGGAATCCACCACTGCTGTGTCCACGCATATTACTCGTTCTGTGGTCCCTGTGTTCCTTTGCTGTTTTCTTTGCATTTGCTGGGGATATATTCTTATCCATTTCTTCCATCCAGACCTAAAGATTCTGTGCACTGTGCTTCTGTGGGGTCTCCTTTTTCCTACCTGTGACTGGTGAGGTGAAGACCAGGGTGGATGAATTAATGTCCCCACTGACTCCTGCCTCAGTGCAGGGCATTTTGATACCAGTGAATAGTGGATCCTAGTGTGTATCTGTCTCTCTCAAAAACAATACCTGTTTAAAAAGAATAGGAACTTAGGAAAATTCCTGGAATCACTTTTGTATGTAGATCTAGTGTGTATGTGTTCAAGTTATGTACATTTAGTTGTTTTCCTAGAGAAGCAAAATGTATTCACTTTTGCAGATGGGTCCCAGATGCTAAGTTTGGATATTCTGATACTGAAATATTATTACAGAGTATGTGTGTCATAGACCTTTATGTCCTTGTTTCACTCATTATACCTACCTTGATTGGTGGGGTTCTTTTGCTGTCTGATTTTTATTGTGAAATATTTTATACTTATAAAAAAGTACAGAGAATAACATAGCATTTTCCTTAAATCCTGGTTTAAGAAATAATACCTAACAAATACAGTTGAAGATCCCTGTGGATTTTTCCAGGTCTCATGATCTTTTTCCCATTTGCAGTCACTGGCTTAAGGGTGGTGTGATCATTTTTGCATGTTTTTATACTTGTATTACGCTTGCATGCATATATAAACAAAAGTGAGATGATTTACATATTTAAAAAACTTTATAGAAAAGGTATCATGATGCCTGCTATACTGTCACAATTTGGTTTTTAGCTTAACATTGTGTTTTAGAGATTCGTCACATTAATACATATAGATACAGTTTATTTTTATTGCACCATGCACTTGCATTGTATGAATTTACCAGATTTTATTTATCCTTTCCCTTGTTGATGGGCATTTAGATTTTCCCAATGCAGGCAGTTGATGCATTGTATATTTCCATGTGCACAAGTCTGAGATTTTCTCTAGGGCATCTACCTAGGAGTAGAATTGTTGTGTCGTAAGGCATACATAACTTTAACTTTACTAGATATTGCCAAATTGCTCCCCAATTTGTGCTTGTATCAGCAGTGTATAAGAACTCTAGTTGCTCCGTATCCTCACCAGCAATGGTATTGTCAGACTTTAAAATTTTAATTTTAGTTGTCCATCTGGTGCATACAAAATAATATTTCATTGTGTTTTTTATTCACTCTTCCCTGACAACTAATAAGGTTAAGCATCTTTCCATAAAGGCCATTTAAGTTTTTTCTTCAGTGAATTATTTTTTAATAGCCTTTGCTTTTTTTGGTGGTTGTCTTAGGTCAAGCTGCTATAACAAATATACCATAGACTGGGTGCTTTATAAACAATAGAAATTTATCTCTCATATTTCTGGAGGCTGGAAGTCTGAGGTCAGGGTGCTAGCATGGTCGGGTTCTGGTGAGGACTGTCTTCTGGGTTGAAGACTGCTGACTTCTCATTTTGTCCTGCTCTGGTGGAGAGAGAACTAGAGAGCTCTCTGGGGTTAATTTGCAAGGGCACTACTCCGTTCATGAAGCCTCTACCTTCTTGACCTAATTACCTCCCAAGGGCTCTACCACCCACTACTATCACATTGGGGGTTAGGATTTCAACACATGAATTTTTTTGGTGGGGAGGCACAAGTATTCACTCCATTCAGGTGATCTTTCTCTTATCGATTTGTAAGACTTTGTTATGTATTCTGGGTTCTAATGCTTCGTTACATGTATGGCAAAGATCTTTTCCCTTACCTGTAGCTTCTCTCTTCACTTTTAAAGAATGAACTGTAATTTTTACATTTTATTCATCTATTTTATCAATCATTTCCTTTTAGTTTCTTGTTTAAGAAATCACTCCCTAACACATGGTCATTAAGAAACTTTCCTAGAACTTTACTCTCTGCACTTTCATTTCTGCAGTTTTTTGTTTTTTTTTTTGGTGATGATATTCTACTTTTATAATATGAATCGTGTGTCACCAGCATATAAGTCTGCACTGGTCAGGCCAGGATCCAGAATTCCACCCGTGGACCATTTCTATAAGAAATCTACTCACACTCAGCATTTTTGTGAGCTAATAATAACTTTTGCAAGATTTCATTTTGGAGGTGGGAGGGAGGAATTACATGGAGATACAGTTGCTCATATACCCGACCAAGCCCCCAGGAAGTATAATCTCACCTCATCTCTGAGCACGTCTCTCTTGAAGAGTAGTCCTGCCATGGTGGTCTGTTTCCTCCAGCCCCTTGAGGTTCTGATAAGTAAAATTTACCATATTATTACAATTTTCAAAGAAAGCTTTATTGCTTATTGAGTCTGTATTAACTAGATTAGTCTCTAAGGTGGGCTACCTATCCCCTCAAACCATTATTTTAAAGGAGTTTAGTAAATACTGTGGAGGTAAGTTATTAAGGGCACAGAACTGGTCGAACTATACCTGAGCCTGGAGCTGCGCGTGGGTAACCTTGTTGTGACCTGAATATCTCTCCAGTTAGCATAAATAGGAGACCCACAAGTAGTAGAAATATTTATCTTTAAAATCTTAAACAGAAAACAGAAGAGGTTTATTATATGAAAGTAAATGCAGATGAGCGTTATAACTTTAGGAGGCAAGTTAAGAATTTGACGTTTAGACTATTGAAATACAACGGAATTCTGAGAAAGAAAAAAAAAAAGACGTGATGTTTAGAATGTGAGCTGGGCAGTAGCAGATATTTGGTGCCAGTCTAAATCTAGTTTGTTTGACAAACTGTATCCAATTCCCATCCCTTCCCTCACCTCCACTCCACCTCAAGACCCATTTTACTGGAGTGTGTGGGAGTGAGTGCTCAGAGATGGAGCACGGTTTCAGGATGGGGTAAGGATGGGGGTAAAGGCAGTTTGCCCTTCAGACCCTGCATTTCTGACTGCATCACAACAGCAGCTTCTAAATGTCATGGATGTGTTTTGTCCAATTTGTGACGCTACATACAAGCAATATTCTCCAAAGAAGCAGGGCTCTGTTTTGTGACGTGTCACGCGCCGATGTATGGCTTTCCTCTCACCCAGTGATTAGTAATTCTTGGTTGTTAATGGGTAATGGGACACAACTTGGATAGCTTGGAGAGAAAATCATTGGTCATTCCATTAAATCGAATTCTAGATGTGAACTGCCGATGGCAGTGGGTTTATCCAACTAATCATATAAAGAAATGTTGCCTTTCTCACGTGTTACCAGTCAGAATGATTTCTTGGTGATATAAAATAGTGTATACTCTTTTACAGTAATGTGAGAAATGAATATTGAAAAAGACTTAAAGGGAAGTTGTAAAATAGGAGTTCAAATTTTGTTTTTTATCTAAAATGTTATATTACTTTGTAGTTTAAATTGTTTTCATTGTTAAAAGTAGCTTTCTTTTTGGACTTATTTTGTTCCTTTATTTTTTATCAAAGTAATATATACTTATTGTAGAAGATTTAGCAAATAGTGCAAAGAAGAATTAACATATAGTGTCATGATTAGGACATGACCTATGGAGTGAGGTTTGATTTCTCAGTTTGTAACCTTGTGTTTTTGAGGTGAATCACTTAGCCTGCTCTCATGCTGAGTTCTCCATCTTTTTAAAGAGGTTAATAATATCTACACACAGTGTTGTTGTGAGGATTAGCTGAGATGATTGCTGCCTTTAACAATTGATAGCTATTGTTCTTATCAACCTATTGATGGGAGGTAGTGTAGCAGAGTAGTTAAGAGCATGTTGCCAGAGCTAACTGCCTGGGCTCAAATCCCATTTCTGCAGCTTGCCTAGTTGTATAACCTTTGACAAGTTCTTTAACTTCTCAATTTTCTCATCCATAAAATGGGAATAATAGTAGTATTTAATCATAGAGTTGTTTTGAGAATTAAGTAAGTTAACATACATAAACAGCATGAAATAAAATCTACTATATACATAGTAAGTAAATGTTATTATTGTGCAGTGCAGTTTCTGGGCAATCAGTACTGACATCTTAGTAGATTTTATTTGTTTGTATTGCATGTAAATTTTTTTGCTCTGCTTTCCCCATATAATCCACACTATGAACTTGATTCTTTTAATGACTGTGTAACATTCCGCTGAATGGGTGCACCGTGATTCACTAAGCCTTAATGTTGATCGCTTAAGATTTCTTTCCTTTTCTTTTCCCTCACTGTTAAACAATAGTTAGAGACATATTATTGTGCTTACGATTTGTTGAAAATTCTGATTCTTTTCCAAGGACGTTTTGTCTTAATTTTTACAAGACTTAATATATACAAACACGTATAGAAAATAATATGAGACAGCCATGACTCAACAGCCATTAACACAAGCTAATGGGTTACCATTTATAGTTCAGATTTTTCCTTTGCTAGGGAGTGCTCTGTCGTTATGGAGTGGAAGAGGAAGAAAGAATTGGGGGGCTGGGGGCGGACACAATTTGGCAACAGTTCCTTTTCGAAAGATCGCAGGTTTGCCTCCATCCCAGTTCCCTCCCCGCTCCCTCTCTCACTGTATATTATCCTGGTCTGAGCATGGATGGTCTGCCATTTTCTGTTTTTTCTTAGCACACTAAAACGGGTTACAATTCTCAAAGGGAATTTTGCTAAAAATAAAGGGAAAACAAAAGGGGAAGGAAAAGAAAACACAAGAAGCAAAGCCTGATTTTCTGTCAGTGATTCCTTGCTTTCCCTGCTCTCCACGCTCCTGCCGCTGAGCCCTGACTCCCCTGGTCCCCTCTGCCGACAGTCACCTGTGTCTCCACTCTGTCCTCTCTCGAATTCTGGGCTCCCCTGCAATGCTAGGATGTGTTTCTGGAACCCTGCTCAGCTGGTGCAGTTGTGGGGTGTAAGGGAGCAACCCTGACGGCAGCATTTTTCAGGGGTCAGTTCAGGAGAAGCTGATTTTGAACATTGTATCTAGTCTAAGAAACAAGAGATCTGAATTAAGAAGTAAAGAGATAGAAGAGGAGGACATATTGTACTTGCTGTTTTATGTATACAGTCTAATTTAATTCTTACACAAACTGCAAGATGGGGTTTATTTTCCTCATTTGATGGATGTGAAAACTGACTCTCAGAGAATTAAGGTACTGTGCTGAGTCACCATTACCTGTTTATAGTATAACCAAGGCTATTTTATTTGTCTGTCCCTCTCCATCAGAATGAAAGCTCCAGTCTCATCTCATCTGTATCATTCTCTTGTCCCCTAGATGAGATGAGACTGGCCATGTGTTGATAATTCTTGAAGCTAATTGATAGGTTCATGGGGATTTATTACACTACTCCTTCCACTTCTGTGTATGTTTGAAATTTTCCGTAATAAAAAAATTTAAAAGAAAATAAAAACAGAAACATAAAAAGGTGAAACTCATAGAAACTGAGAGTGGAATAGTGGTTAGTGAAATAGTGGAATAGAATGCAGGGGCTAGGGGATGGGGAAAATGGAGAGATGTCGGTCAACAGGTACAAATTTTGTTATTAGATGAGTAAATTATGAGGGTCTAATGTTCAGCATGACTAATATAATTAATAATAGTGTATTGCATAATTGAGGTTTGCTAGGAAAGCAGATCTTAAGCATTCTCACCAAAAAAAAAAAAAAAAAAAAAAAAGAACCAACAAAATTGTAACTATGTGAGGCCAAAAAAAAAGAGTGAAAGCTCCAGGAGACAATAAAAAATGTTTGTGTTTATTCCCAGCTTATTGGGCGCTTATTGCTAAGGACATCACTTGTGTTATCTTAATCCTCTCAGCAATCTAAGGAAGTAGATCCTATTATCTATCTATCTATCTGTCTATCTATCTATCTATCTTTTATTACACATGTGAATAAACTGAGGCCTGGAGAGGTTAAGCAAATTCTCACAGAATCTTACAGTTGGTCAAGAGTAGGGCAGGAATTGGAAATCAGTTAGTTTAACTTCAGAGTCTGTACTGTTAATTAATAACTGTGTTATATTGTAGAGAAGCAGTATGTAGGCATGTGTGTGTGACTATATTTGTGTATGCGTGGATATATGAATATATATTAATATATACGTGTATATATATATTTCTTTGCCCATTTTATGTACCGCTGAATTTACAGCACATACAATAATGCCTGCCACACAGTAGGTATTTAATAAATATTTGTTGAATGAATGAATAAATTTATGTAAGTCAAGGTCTCAGTAGGAACGATATGAAGGGGAAGGTGCTCTCAAATTAAAATAATTGGAGGTGAATTTATTTATGAAATGACTCATTATTGGGATTTCCCTGGTGGCGCAGTGGTTAAGAATCCGCCTGCCAGTGCAGGGGACACGGCTTTGAGCCCTGGTCCGGGAAGATCCCACATGCCGTGGAGCAACTAAGCCCGTGCGCCACAACTACTGAGCCTGCATGCCACAACTACTGCAGCCCGCGTGCCTAAAGTCCGTGCTCTGCAACAAGAGAAGCCACTGCAATGAGAAGCCCGGGCATCACAGCAAAGAGTAGTCCCTGCTCGCTGCAACTAGAGAAAGCTTGCGTGCAGCAACAAAGACCCAACACAGCCAAAAATAAATAAAGAAAGAAAGAAAAAAGAAATGACTCATTATAAAGATAGAGGATAGAAGAGCCATGGATTATCTGGGGATTCATGACTGGCAGCAGCCGTGCTCTCACCATTTCTGTGTCCACTGTGATAAGAAGCCAGGTAGGGAGGGTGGAGGGATGGGAGGAAAGGGTTTACTGAGACAGAGGAGAGAGAGCTGCACAGAGCAGGCCAACTTGAGAGAACCAGTGACTGTCAGGTGAGGAACTCAGCAGCTAGAGGGGACCCTGCAGGGAAGGAGTCAGGAGGATAAACCCCCAGGCCTCACTTTGCTCCCTTTTCTCTAGTGTTTTGCTGGGGCTCCTCACCTGCCAAGGCCAAGTGGAAGCCAGGGGAGGGGGCCTTCTTGCTGTAGTCCGCACAGGTGAGCCTCCAGGACAGAGAACAAGGTGGAGAAACGGGGAAAGACCTGGATGGGCCAAGGAAGGAGATCTGGCCGAGAATGGCTGTGTACCGTGTCTTTCTCTCTACTAATCTGGCTATTTCTAGGACCTCGTGTTTCCTCCAGGAGCATGCCAGGTACTGAATATCAGATACCCAAGCCACTTGTTGCCTTGTGGGGAGAAGACAGGCATTTGGGATCTGTTTAAAAGCATAAGTCAGGAACTGGCCAGTGATGGAGACTTCAAGGAAGAAATGCAGCATGGTCCCACTTCATTAGGAAGGCATCTGTTAAAGAAAGGGCTGTGGATTCAAGAGCTTCTGAGTAGTTTTGTCTTGTGCTGTCTGATATTATTTACTGCTATCCGTCACTTGACAGGTGGGCTTTCCTGGTGCTGAACCAAACCTGGATATGCACCATTCCTTCTTCATCACAGCTCTGGCTGCTCTTGGCAGGAGTGGTCTTCATCACCAATCTTGTTTTTCCCTCCAGTCCCCAGCCCATGCTACTTCTCAGGAGACATTTTTAGTGAAGAGCTTAGAGCTGTTGCTCATGGTTGGGTCTGGTGTGCCATTTTCTTTTTCCCACAAAGGCACCAATGATTCCCTAAGCTTTCCCCTTACAAGGCTGTATCTTTTCACATGAAGGTGCCCTGGGGACCAGCTGTGACCTCTGGAAGGTTCCTGTACATCTTCCCCTTGAATAGTCTACCTAAATTAAGACCCTTACATACAAGTATATGTGTTCAGATCTTGGATGGCTTACCTGGCTCATAGGTGGTCTTATTCTCTTTCACCTTCACTTAAAGTTCCCACTTTGGATAATCACCCTGTTAGATTCTTGGCATTTTTCTTTCCTTCTCTCTTGTCCATTTTAACTTCCAATATAGTTTTATCATCCTTGTGACCATATTTTAAAGGTGGAACATCATCTAAATAACATGAACGAATTGCTATGTGTGATAGAGGTTGCATTTCCCGAAAATACTACTTTGTGGTGATTATTTCCTGTAACTGTATTTTGGACGCTATTCTTTCAACATAGCGTGTTAATAAAAGCATGGATAGTGGAGGTAGATAGACCTGAGCTCACAGCATAGTAGCACCATTCATTCATTCATTTATTCATTCATTCCAACAACATTTATTGAATGCCTCTTAAGTGCCATGCACTTTTTTTAGGCTTTGGCAAATTGGAGATAGACAAAGCAGACTGCAGATGCCTTTATGAGATAATGAAAATAATGTCTATCTTAGAGGGTGGTTGGTAGGATGAGATGATATATGTAAAGGAACCAGCATGGAAGTTCGCACACAGTAGTTGCTTCATAAATCTCATTTGTGATCCTTTCCTTGCAGATAATAAACATGATATTAGATACAGTTTTAAGATTGTTGCAAAAGATCATCTGGAGGGAAAATATTTTTGAAAGACTTTTTAAAATAGAAGATTTTAAAGCATCACTAAAGCTTTAAATTTTCTGATTTGTTTTCTTAGCTTTTAAGTTGTAAAGTAAGACGCATTTTTTTAAGAGTGTAAGGTAGAGGAGCTATCTCACAGACATCTAAAGTCACCTTTCTTTTTTTCTGCCACTTAAAGAGCTTTAATTAGAAATGGTGGTGATTTTTCCTTCCTCTCAACCATCGGCTTATTCGAGCTAGCTAGGTTGTTCGTGATGATCTGCTCTATGCAGACACTTTATCTTAAAAAAAACCCAAACTTTAATGAAACTCTATTTTAACTTCTTTCCCTTCTCATAATTTTATATCCCCTAATAAATCTGTGACATTCATCTGGCCCAAGGATTCTATAAATTCATGTATTAGATAACTAAGCCATATGATGTAAAAATTTAAGGCTGTTCCACTGGCTTCATGAATTTAATTCTGTAATTGTTGCTATTAATGTGGTCTGACAATGTCATGATTTTCCTATTTTTCATGCCTCAGGGTTGAAGCCTTCTGTTCAGGGTAAATGTATTGTTACTGAAACCATGACAGTGCACTACAAGACACTAATTTCATTAAGAAATTAAACATCAAAAAATATTCTTAAAACCAGAATAATTCTAGAGCACAAATGAACATTTGTTTTGTCAACGCCTCTAAAAATTTTTACTTGACCATTACTGGTGTTTGAAAGCTGGCCAAAAAATTTTGAGGCCTTCAATTTTTAGGTGGCTAAAAGAAACTCAGTACAGAACATATTAGCAGTAAGATGTTATCTGACTGAATTAATCATTTAAGTATCAACCAGCCCATTCTTTGAGAAATGCTATTGATAACTTTTAATTTATAAAACCTATCTGAGCATGCTGAGTATTGTCTGCTTGCCTCTCGAGGTCTCCTTTCTCCCCTCCTCCAGCTGCTTTATCTCCTGGTGTATTAGTCATCTTGGGCTGCATAACAAAATAAAGTAGACTGAGTGGTGTAAACAACAGAGATTTATTTTCTCACAGTTCTGGAGTCTGGAAAGTCCAAGATCAGGGTCCAGCAGGGTTTGGTGTATGGTGAGAGCTCTTTTCCTGGATTGCAGATGGCAGCCTTCTCAATGTATGTTCACATGGCCTTTTCTTGGTGCGTGTGTATGGAGAGAGAGACCAAACTCTCTAGTGTGTCCTCTCATAAGGGCACTAATCCCATAGTGAGGACACTGCCCACATAACCTCATGCAACCCTAATTACCTCCCCAAGACCCCGTCTCCAAATACCATCACATTGGGAGTTAGGGCTTCACGTATGAATTGGGGTGGGAAGCTGTACAGCCCACATCAAGGTGTTCCTTGCCTCTGGCTTACTGTTGAGTTTGGCCAATGGGGTGCATCAGGAGGAGATAGAGAGAGGGAGAGAAATGAAGTCAAGGGTTGTCATGGGCTTGCTGTGCCCCTTGACCCAAGGTCACATTGCCTGTCAGTCAGCCCTCTCCACTCTTCCTTTCACTCCAGTTGTTGTAACCACTGCATCTCCTTCCCTTAGTGGTGGTGACAGTCCTGCAGTTACTGGTCTCAGGATACTGCAATCCCTGTGCTTTCCCTGTTTGCCCCACGCCTTGATTCATCTTTGTAAGAAATCCCTTTACTCAACTTCCCTCACATTATTTCTTGTATTACCTGCTACAATCCTGAGCGATACACTTAATTTAAGATCTTTTAACATTTGAACATTTTAAATATTATTATAAATTAGATTGACATGAACAGACAGAAATAGCTAATAAGAAAATTTACCTTCCCTGTATCTCAAATTCTCCTCCTGCCCTCCCCCCACCACCATAAAAAAAACAAAAAAAGAAAAACAAAAACTTTTTTTTTTTTTAATGTGGGAAAATAGGTGCCGCTTTGTGGATGGGAAACCAGTTTGTGACACTCTTCCCTTTTGATTGATTGGAAAGCAGTTAGGGTCAGCGGAAGTCTTTTGGGCAAATAATAATTAAATTACCATCTCTCTGTGCAAGGCAGATATGACTCTTACTCAAATCACTGGTCAGGGCAAAGCAGTACCAATCCCAGAACATTGCTAGGTGATCACTACTTGCTGAAATTGTCACTTATTTATTAGTTTCATTGCTTGTGGCTTATTCCCATCTGTAGAGTTCAAGCTAGGGATTGTGATGGTCTTAAATAGTATAGTGTTCCAGACACAGAGAATAATGCTTATGATAGCTTCCAATAAATTCAATTTGTCAAGTGAATTTGTTATCCACCTTCTGTTGAACTGCAGTATTATAGTGGGAGTCAGGATGTGGGAGAATGGACTCAGGTGAATGCACTAAATAAAGTTCATCCAACAGGCAACAAACAGTAGAGGGGAGATATGGTGCAGATAGCAAGGAGTGGCCTGGGTAAACTGTGGCTCAGAGTCTAGCAAAGTAAGAGGTGGTTCCGAAAATCTCATGGGCCAGAGGGAAAGAGGCCGTAGACATTTGCCCGCCTGGAACTCTAGACAGCTGGAACGTCTATCAGCAGGTTGTAAGATGTAAGCAACCTGGCAGGTTACGGGTACTGGGGTGATGCGATATAAAGGTGATATGGCATAGCCCCTTATATTCGGTTATTTGTCTCTTTAGCATGGATGACCGAAAAAAATTATTACAGTTGATCCTTGAACAAGAGGGGGTTAGGGATGTTGACTCTCCACCCAGTCGAAATTCTGAGCAAAACTGATAGTTGTGTCTTCTTATCTGTGATTCCTCCGTATCTGTAGTTCCTCATCCAAGGATTCAACCAGCCATGGATTGTGCAGTACTGTAGTATTTATTATTGAAAAAATTCACATCTAAGTGTACCTGTGCAGTTCAAACCTGTATCTGGCCCTCAGAATGGAAAAAAAAATCAACTTTAGTTATAATATTAAATTTCCTTTTAGGATAATAAACTGTTATCCTTAATTTTATAATTGATTCTAGATGGTTGCACTATAAACTGCAGCACATCGACTTTAAAATTGCTCAAATTCTGAAATGCAGATGGTGAAATTGACAGTATGATGGGATAAAATCAAGGTTATTTTTCTATGGGCAACCGTAAAACACCCATCTCAATTATTTAGAACTTCCTAAGACAATCTGGAGATGCTGAAGTAAATATGATTTTCCTCTTAGCACTTTATGATGTAACAGGGAATAAATTGATTTCCTTTCTAAGAGGGCACAAATCACATAAGACAGAGGAGTAACGGCCTTGAAATGGGCTTTAATAATTTCCAGGCCTTAGAAGATGGTGCAGATGTCTGCATGGAAAGGTGATGAGCAACATTTCTTGTGGTACATCAGCTTCATTTTCCCTGGGCTGGAGATTAATAACACAGGAAATTAAAGAGTATAATAAAGCTCAGAGAAAACCAGAGGCAAAATAGCTGAAGCAAGGTTAATATTTAAGCAAGGAGTTAACAAGATCAGTGATAGCTAACACCAGTGCCTAGGTATTATTAATGAAAATCGCCTACTGAACTCCTACCAGGTAAACGGGCTTGGTAGTTTTTACCTGATTCTTGGGAGGAGTTCACTTTTAGAGCACTAACATTTAAACAGGAGTATGTTATTCAGGCCTAACAATTAGTAATTGTGCCAATGGCTGAATCAGTAATGGAATAATCAAAATGAATGTATTTACAGAGAATTACTGTGTGTGTTAGTGAATTTTATTTTATTTTTAAAAATTTATTTATATATTTATTTATTTATTGGCTGCATTGGCGTTCGTTGCTGCACATGGGCTTTCTCTAGCTGTGGCGAGTGGGGGCTACTCTTTGTTGCGGTGCATGGGCTTCTCACTGCAGTGGCTTCTCTTGTTGCAGATTATGGGCTCTAGGAGCACGGGCTTCAGTAGTTGCAGCACACGGGCTCAGTAGCTGTGGCTCGTGGGCTCTAGACCACAGGCTCAGTAGATGTGGCGCACAGGCTTAGTTGCTCTGCGACATGGGGGATCTTCCTGCACCAGGGCTCGAACCCATGTCCCCTGCATTGGCAGGCGGATTTTTAACCACTGTGCCACCAGGGAAGTCCCTGTGTTAGTGAATTTTAGATGAATAATTAGGCAGCTTAAAACTTGGGACCTCCATGTCATGAATTTCTTGGATTTCCATCCCTTCTTTTCAGAAATTTCTCATTTATCTGAAAGCATGCTTTAGCTCACAGAGTTTAATGACAGGACTCTTTTGTGGAGGGGACATCTCTTCCTTTAGTTCTTCCTGTGTATCTATTTCAGTGGGTTTATGGATACGAGCTTGGTAAAAGGTGTCAGACCAGGAACTTCTGTGACACTGTTATGTCTTGAAAAGGCAAAATTGAAGGTATGCGGTGTTTTGATGTAGAAATGGAGTATAACCATGTAATATGCCCTTTATTTGTTTATGATCTGTAGGATGATTTTGTGTGTTAAATAGCCACTTATTGTTGTAAGCCAGACTTGTTTTGAAATATTTTATTTCATCAAAGAAAAAAAATTGTTTCCCTGGTGGAATGTTTAGTGTTAGTATGTTAGGTGTGAAATCCAATCAGGACAAGAATGGGATAAATCATGAGTGAAGTTGGAAGAGGGAAGTAGAGATGAAGAGGATGGTGAATCACCCTTCTTTTGCCATCAGAAATGTGATGGTGGGAGCTTCAAGATGTCAGAGGAGTAAGACGTGATCACCTGCCTCCCCACAAATACATAAAAAATACATCTACACGTGGAACAACTCCTACAGAACACCTACTGAATGCTGGCAGAAGACGTCAGACATCCCAAAAGGCAAGAAACTCCCCACGTACCTGGCCATGTTGCTGACAGGGTCTTGGTGCTCCGGCCAGCTGTCAGGCCTGAGCCTCTGAGGTGGGAGAGCTTAGTTCAGGACATTGGACCACCAGAGACCTCCCGGTCCCACGTAATATCAGTTGACGAGAGCTCTCCCAGAGATCCCTGTCTCAACGCTAAGACCCAGCTCCACTCAAAGACCAGCAAGCTACAGTGCTGGACACCCATGCCAAACAACTAGCAAGAGAGGAACACAGCCCCACCCATTAGCAGAGAGGCACCTAAAATCATAATAAGTTCACAGACACCCCAAAACACACTACTGGACGCGGTCCTGCCCACCAGACAGACAAGATCCAGCCTCATCCACCAGGACACAGGCACCAGTCCCCTCCACCAGCAAGCCTACACAACCCACTGAACCAACCTTACCCACTTGGAGCAGACACCAAAAACAACAGGAACTATGAACCTGCAACCTGCAAAAGGAGACCCCAAACACAGTAAGTTAACCAAAATGAGAAGACAGAGAAATACACAGCAGATGAAGGAGCAGATCAAACAAATGAAGAGGAAATAGGCAGTCTACCTGAAAAAGAATTCAGAGTAATGATAGTAAAGATGATCCAAAATCTTGGAAATAGAATGGAGAAAATACAAGAAACATTTAACAAGGAGCTAGAAGAACTAAAGAGCAAACAAGCAATGATGAACAACACAATAAATGAAATTAAAATATCTCTAGAAGGAATCAATAGCAGAATAACTGAGGCAGAAGAACGGATAAGTGACCTGGAAGATAAAATAGTGGAAATAACTACCGCAGAGCAGAATAAAGAAAAAAGAATGAAAAGTATTGAGAGCAGTCTCAGAGATCTCTGGGACAACATTAACCGCATCAACATTCGAGTTATAGGGGTCCCAGAAGAAGAAGAGAAAAAGAAAGGGACTGAGAAAATATTTGAAGAGATTATAGTTGAAAACTTCCCTAATATCTGAAAGGAAATAGTCAATCAAGTCCAGGAAGCACAGAGAGTCCCATGCAGGATAAATCCAAGGAGAAATATGCCAAGACACATATTAATCAAACTATCAATTATTAAATATAAAGAAAAAACATTGAAAGCAGCAAGGGAAAAGCAACAAATAACATACAAGGGAATCCCCATAAGGTTAACAGGTGATCTTTGAGCAGAAACTCTGCAAGCCAGAAGGAAGTGGCAGGACATACTTAAAGTGATGAAAGGGAAAAACCTACAACCAAGATTACTCTACCCAGCAAGGATCTCATTCAGTATTGACAGAGAAATTAAAACCTTTACAGACAAGCAAAAGCTAAGAGAATTCAGCACTACCAAACCAGCTTTACAAGAAATGCTGAAGGAACTTCTCTAGGCAGCAAACACAAGAGAAGGAAAAGGCCTACAAAAATAAACCCCAAACAATTAAGAAAATGGTAATAAGAACATACGTATCGATAATTACCTTAAATGTAAATGGATTAAATGCTCCAACCAAAAGACATAGACTGGCTGAATGGATACAAAAACAAGACCCGTACGTATGCTGTCTACAAGACACCCACTTCAGACCTAGGAACACATACAGACTGAAAGTGAGGGGCTGAAAAAAGATATTCCCTGCAAACGGAAATCAAAAGAAAGCTGGAGTAGCAATTCTCATATCAGAGAAAATAGACGTTAAAATAAAGACTATTACAAGAAACAAAGAAGGACACTACATAATGATCAAGGGATCAATCCAAGAAGAAGATCTAACAATTGTAAATATTTATGCACCCAATATAGGAGCACCTCAATACATAAGGCAAATACTAACAGCCATAAAAGGGGAAATCAACAGTAACATAGTTGTAGTAGGGGACCTTAACACCCCACTTTCACCAATAGACAGGTCATCCAAACAGAAAATAAATAAGGAAACACAAGCTTTAAATGATACATTAAACAAGATGGATTTAATTGATATTTATAGGACATTCCATCCAAAAACAACAGAATACACTTTCTTCTCAAGTGCTCATGGAACATTCTCCAGGATAGATCCCATCTTGGGTCACAAATCAAGCCTTGGTAAATTTAAGAAAATTGAAATCGTATCAAGTATCTTTTCTGACCACAATACTATGAGACTAGATATCAATTACAGGAAAGAATCTGTAAAAAATACAAACACATGGAGGCTAAACAGTACACTACTTAATAACCAAGAGATTACTGCAGAAATCAATGAGGAAATCAAAATATACCTAGAAACAAATGACAATGCAAACACGACAACCCAAAACCTATGGGATGCAGCAAAAGCAGTTCTAAGAAGGAAGTTTATAGCAATACAATCCTACCGCAAGAAACAAGAAAAATCTCAACTAAACAACCTAAACTTAAACCTAAAGCAATTAGAGAAAGAAGAACAAAAAAAGCCCCAAAGTTAGCAGAAGGAAAGAAATCATAAAGATCAGGTCAGAAATAAATGAAAAAGAAATGAAGGAAATGATAGCAAAGATCAATAAAACTAAAAGCTGGTTCTTTGAGAAGATAAACAAAATTGATAAACCTTTAGCCAGACTCATCAAGTAAAAAAGGGAGAAGACTCAAATCAACAGAATTAGAAATGAAAAAGGAGAAGTAACAACTGACACTGCAGAAATACAAAGGATCATGAGAAATTACTACAAGCAACTCTATGCCAATAAAATGGACAACCTGGAACAAATGGACAAATTCTTAGAAAAGCACAACCTTCTGAGACCGAACCAGGAAGAAATAGAAAATATAAATTGACCAATCACAAGCACTGAATTTGAAACTGTGATTAAAAATCTTCCAACAAACAAAAGACTAGGACCAGATGGCTTCACAGGCGAATTCTATCAAACATTTAGAGAAGAGCTAACACCCATCCTTCTCAAACTCTTCCAAAATATAGTAGAGGGAGGAACACTCCCAAACTCAGTTTACAAGGCCACCACCACCCTGATACCAAAACCAGACAAAGAAGTCATAAAGAAAGAAAACTACAGGCCAATATCACTGAATAACATAGATGCAAAAATCCTCAACAAAATATTAGCAAACAGAATCCAACAGCACATTAAAAGGATCATACATCATGATCAAGTGGGGTTTATCCCAGGAATGCAAGGATTTTTCAATATATGCAAATCAATGTGATACACCATATTAACAAGTTGAAGGATAAAAACCATATGATCATCTCAATAGATGCAGAGAAAGCTTTCGACAAAATTCAACACCCATGTATAATAAAAACCCTCCAGAAAGTAGGCATAGAGGGAACTTACCTCAACATAATAAAGGCCATATATGACAAACTCACAGCCAACATTGTTCTCAATGATGAAAAAGTGAAACCATTTCCACTTAGATCAGGAACAAGATAAGGTTGCCCACTCTCACCAGTATTATTCAACACAGTTTTGGAAGTTTTAGCCACAGCAATCAGAGAAGAAAAAAATAAAAGTAATCCAAATTGGAAAAGAAGATGTAAAACTGTCACTGTTTGCAGATGACATGATACTATACATAGGGAATCCTAAAGATGCTGCTAGAGCTAATCAGTGAATTTGGTAAAGTAGCAGGATACAAAACTAATGCACAGAAATCTCTTGCATTCTTGTACCCTAATGATGAAAAGTCTGAAAGAGAAATTAAGGAAACACTCTCATTTACCATTGCAACAAAAAGAATAAAATACCTAGGAATAAGCCTACCTAAGGAGACAAAAACCTGTACTCAGAAAACTGTAAGACACTGATGAAAGAAATTAAAGATGATACAAACAGATGGAGAGATATACCATGTTCTTGGATTGGAAGAATCAACACTGTGAAAATGACTATACTACCCAAAGCAATCTACAGATTCAGTGCAATCCCTATCAAACTACCAATGGCATTTTTCACAGAACTAGAACAAAAAATTGCACAATTTGTATGGAAACACAAAAGACCCCGAATAGCCACTTGAGAACGAAAAATGGAGCTGGAGGAATCAGGCTCCCTGACTTCAGACTATACTACAAAGCTACAGTAATCAAGACAGTATGGTACTGGCACAAAAACAGAAATATAGATCAATGGAACAGGATAGAAAGCCCAGAGATACACCCACGCACATATGGTCACCTTATGTTTGATAAAGGAGGCAATAATTCACAATGGAGAAAAGACAGCCTCTTCAATAAGTGGTGCTGGGAAAACTGGACAGCTACATGTAAAAGAATGAAATTAGAACACTCCTTGACACCATGCACAAAAATAAACTCAAAATGGATTAAAGACCTAAATGTAAGGCCAGACACTATCAAACTCTTAGAGGAAAACATAGGCAGAACACTCTGACATAAATCACAGCAGGATCCTTTTGACCCACCTCCTAGAGAAATGGAAATAAAAACACAAATAAACAAATGGGACCTAATGAAACTTAAAAGCTTTTGCACAGCAAAGGAAACCATAAATAAAACGAAAAGACAACCCTCAAAATGGGAGAAAATATTTGCAAATGAAGCAACTGACAAAGGATTAATCTCCAAAGTTTACAAGTAGCTCATGCAGGTCAATAACCAAAAAAAAGCAACCCAATCCAAAAATGGGCAGAAGACCTAAACAGACATTTCTCCAAAGAAGATATACAGATTGCCAACAAACACATGAAAGGATACTCAACATCACTAATCATTAGAGAAATGCAAATCAAAACTACAATGAGGTATCACCTCACACCGGTCAGAATGGCCAACATCAAAATACCTACAAACAATAAATGCTGGAGAGGGTGTGGAGAAAAGGGAACCCTCCTACACTGTTGGTGGGAATGTAAATTGATACAGCCACTATAGAGAACAGTATGGAGGTTCCTTAAAATACTAAAAATAAGCTATCCTTGGATAACTGGTCCAGGTCTCTACTCTCTCTAAGCCATGGCAGTTTTTTTCAGTTGGAAGCTAGTTTCCTATATAATCTCAAGCAGAATATTCCGATCACTTTCATTCTTCTTTCTCCTCCCCTTTCTTCTCCTCCCTTCTCCTTTCCTATTCTCCTTTTTTGGCAGAATATAAATTAACTGAATGTGTAAGAGCATGACTTAGCCCAGTAGCAGCAAGCTGTGTATCCTAGTGACACACACATAAGTCCTTTTACATTTTACCTGTGGGTTTTCAAGATGTTCTAATTTCTATGTCAGGATATTAGCTTCTGTGGTGCTTTCAGTTATGCTGCGGTTCTTAAGGCTAATGATTGCAAATGAGACTCCAGAGCCCCATCAATGTGAGCACTGCTGGTTTGGACAAGGAAGAGTAAAACTTTGAAGCTTGCACCAAATTTTAACATGAAAAACTTGAGATTGGCTGTTTGGCATTTATTAGAAATTAAGAAAACAACCTTGTCTTTTTATATATGTTCACAGTCTTATGTTCTAGGAGAATATAAATCATCTTCGTTTTAGGATAAAAGAATATAGGGTTAGAGATAGCCAGATAGGTTTAGCTTGACCCAAGATTGCAGGACCAGGTAATTGTTTCCTGATTTCCTAGACTGGTGATCTTCCTACAGGGTTCTTCTGGTGAGAATCTTACACTCTCTAAAGATGAATATCTTCTCCGTCATCCATTACTTAGATTTCTTTTAGGCTATTCTTAAATAATTTGGGCAGACTTTTATGTTTGTTTAAGTGGAGCATGTTTGCCTTATTACTGGAAGTGAGTTTAATTTTTCCAAAGGGTAACTGAATTATTCTCAAGTTGAATGCATGGTTTATGCACAGCAATATATTAGCTTGTAAGTTGGCAGTTGAGGGAGTCACTGAGAAGAAAACATTTCCTCCAAGCATCATAAGTATTTTGGGAGCTTAAAATGTGAATTTTGATCACAGACATCCTATGTAGACAGGAGATTTAATTGCTTGTACCTGACAAAAATACCCATATACAAGGCTATTTAAGAAGTAAATGTGTACCAAATCGAGTTTGGCCTAACTAAATTATCCAGGGGACATACATATGTGGAAATACTGATGCTGTCATTACAAAATTATTTATACTAGGAGGTGCAAACAATGAGTTATTCTGGGACTTGGAAACCTCTTCATGAATTATCAAATAATTTCCAGAGTTCACAAATTAAGAAACAGATGACTTCAACATTCTTCTTCCACAAGTGGAATATTTTTACTGGAGATGAACATCAATACTTTTTAATATTTTCCTCACTGCATAGATAGGATTATTTTAAGTAATCATGTTAGTTGTGTCCGCCTTTAATTTTTTAACAGAAGGAGCAATATTGGGAAAAGGCAAAGCAATATATCTTTAAAAAAAAAATTATTTATTTACTTTAAAATTTTTGGCTGCATTGGGTCTTCGCTGCTGCACACAGGCTTTCTCTAGTTGCGTTGAGCGGGGGCTACTCTTCGTTGTGCTGTGCAGGCTTCTCATTGAGGTGGCTTCTCTTGTTGTGGAGCATGGGCTCTAGGCGCGTGGACTTCAGCAGTTGTGGCACGCGGGCTTCAGTAGTTGTGGCTCACAGGCTCTAGAGCGCAGGCTCAGTAGTTGTGGCACACGGACTTAGTTGCTCTGCGGCATGTGGGATCTTCCCAGACCAGGGCTCGAACCCATGTCTCCTGCATTGGCAGGCGTACTCTTAACCACTGCGCCACCAGGGAAGTCCCAATATATCTTAAAGTTCTTATACATCCATCCCTACTTGCAACAGGATATCACTGATAGAACATTTCATTTGAAGAACTTTACTTCCCTGTTTTAATAACTGATCAGTTTATGAATTGATTGGTACTTTTCTTTCATTTTAGCTCTTTGCCTGGCAATTCTATTTACCCAGATGTTTTGGTTTTCATGTCTCTATCTTGTCTTTGTGAACAACTAAAATTATTATTGTGTCATTTTTACCTATACGTTATTTTTACTTATGTTTTTACATTTTAAATTATTTTACTTATGTATTTACTTATATTTTTCTTATATATTATTATAACACTGTTATTATTAAATGATTATTAAGTATCTTAAGATTTAAGAAAGAGGAGAAAATGTACTTCAGCTGGGGAAAAAAATTAAAAGAGCAAGGAGACTTTGTAGAAAAGTACCTAATAAGCATGTAATCATTAATTGTGGCAAATCCTGAGATAATGTCTTAGAAAATTTGGTTTATTGTCTTGCCACTACCTGGCTGATCTCGGTAAGTGCTTTTTGTTGAGTCTCTGGGCTTCTGTTGCCCCCTCATTGGTACTGGGAATGAGGTTTAAGTGAAGACAGAAGTGTCACTTTGTTGGAGGATGACTAGTTTTGAAGAGGGAATGACACTCTTAAAAATGGATTTGATGGACTAACCCAAAGAATTTAGAGCATTTAAAAACAATTAACAACTGGACTTATATCTATTTCATAGGGGAAATGCCTTGAACAGTTTCAGAATTTAGATGAAGAAATTAAGACATTATCTTTTGTTTGGTTGTTATTTATATTTTTGTCAAAAAGTGAACTCTCTTCTAAACACATACTATTTAAACGGAACAACACATTTTATAGTTTCAATATTTGTCATATATACTGTAATATTTTTCTGTTTAAAGAAATATAGTGGCACAGTTATGGGCTTGGAGGTCTTAATCTGTGTTGCACATCTTGGTGTGAATGCACATTTATCCCCCACCAAAGTGACACATATATAAAGTAAAATGAAATATTAAACCAAGATATGAAAGGATATTTTTGCTAGGTACATCATAGGCAAAGCCTTTTAACAATGGATATTACTGTAGGAGCCAACTCATCTTGACGTCATTCACATTAACTGATTAATCTTTAGAGGGTCAGTAGCTTCCTGGTGCTCCATGGTGACTTTATCTGGCTAGTGTTCTGCATAAATATTTTTATTATATTGAACATTGTGTCTACTTAAATCCCTGGTTGTTGGGATTAGTTCCTTTACCTTGATACAAACCAGAAATGTTTTTAGCCGATCTCTTTGAAAGAAAAGCCCTAAAACATCGATTTTGCAGGACCCCGTATTTTGCAGGCTCCATGCAAGAGTAAAAATATGGTTTTACTCTTTAAGTGTGGCTGTTCTTCACATATCAGATATATTTCTTCTTG